>NC_071390.1:104146293-104447211 GCF_022682495.2 Desmodus rotundus
TCCCCAGCCCCTACCATGGGTGGTGAAGTTCAGTGGCCTGTTAAATATGTTAAAATATGTTATAAACATGTTAAACGTGTTAGAAAGAATAATTTGGAGAATTGTGTTATCTAGCAATAAAGCCATGCTTGCAGTCCTATTGTTGCTGCAGGTCAAAAGTTTCTATTTGGGGTGTCAGCAACTAAATATTAACTTTTCTTCTACATACATTCTTGCTGTGACAATCCTAATGCCCTCCAAGGTACATGGGCGCCTTGGGCTAACTGGGGATCTCATGCATGGATATGCAAAAGAGAAAAGCATATTAACGTGCTTCAGAAAGCTCATCCTAGGCATATATAGCTCTTCTGTTTTATGAACACACCCCTGCACCCCTGAGGAGGAGTAACATTACGTAGCTCCACTTGGGGTTTGGGAGAACTACATTTACAAGATCCTTTACTCCACAGCCTTGAGCTATTGGCCTAAGTATAACATCAACTAATTAGTATGTAATTTAATTAATATGCATTAAGAAGGACTACGATGCTTGAGTGACAGAGCCACAGGTATTATGTTATTATGTAAGAGCAAAACGCTAATATCTAGACAGTGGTCTGTCCAGTGCAATGAGACCGCCAGTTTTATCTGTGGCATTTCTCCTCCATTTAACCACATTTATTGGGGAGTCTGGGTATGTTATGAAGAACAAACCCTCTCAACAGCCTCTAAACACTAAAATAAATATATCATTACAAATAATCTTGTGTTATGGAGAAAAATAGAGAGGGCCAATTTACACTGGGGGCTGAGAAAGGTCCTTTTTGAAAAAAATGACAATTGAATAGAAACCTGAAGAATGAGTAGGGGAAGTTTGTTCTGGAAAGAGGGGACAAACTGTATCTTCCTGAGATGGGATGAAAGTCAGTGAGGTGGGAATGAAATGCATAATGAGGTTAAATTTAAGAGGTAGGTAGGGGCTGAGTGATGCTGGGCTTTGTGAGTCAGAGAACAGGGTTTGATTTTATTATAGATGCAGAAGGAAATCATTGAAAGTTTTTAAGAAGGGAAGAACATGAATAACTTTATACATTTTTGCTTATCTTTCAGGAAGTATCTTTAAGAGAGATTTCTAAATGTGGACATCGGGGGTCAAAGACATGAATATTTTTAAGGTTCTTGGTATCTCAAGAGCAGTCATACAAATTCAATTTCCTATCAATAGTATAGGAGACAGTGTCCATTTCCTGAACCCTCAATAGCATTATCATTGCAGAATTCTGACATTTGAAGAAAAGCAATGTTGTATTATTTTTGTCATTTTATTACTGGTGAATTTGAACATTTGTCAATATTTATTAATTGTTTATATTACTTCTTTTGTGAGTTATCCATGGCTTTTGTCCTTTTTTGGGGGTTGGGGATGTTGAAGTTTATTTTGATATGACATAGCTTTTTATATTTAAAGACATTACCATAATTCTTATTTATTCCATATATGTTTGTATATATGTGCGTATATGTATATAAATATATATAATATATATATTCTGTCTGGAAAAACTCCAGCCATAGTTAATATAGCAAGAATGGTTTGCACAACATCGATGTAGCCTGGCAACCAAGCAGAGTGGACTGGAGTGTGCATGCACGAACAACGATGCCTGCACTGTGCTAGTCCGTGGGGGTGGTACATGCTGTTGAGTGAACATGTGTACTGTGTGGCCATCACATTCAAAATGACTGAGTAGAGCAATGAATCTGCATTAAATTTTGTGTTAAGCTTGAACATTCCTCCACAGAAACTATTTGGATGATTCAGAAGGCCACAGCGATGGGCAACTGGTCGTTGGCAGCTTCATCACAACAATGTGCCTGCTCACCAATCACGTCTTGTGCAGAATTTTTTGGTGAAACATCAAATCACCCAGGTGACTTAGCCCTGCTACAGCCCAGATTTGGCAACCTGTGACGTCTGGCTTTTCCCAAAACTAAAATCACCTTTTAAAAGGGAGAGATTTCATACCATTGAGATTCAGGAAAATATGATGGGGCAGCTGATGGCAATTGGGAGAACTGTGTGGGGGCCCAAGGTGCCTCCTTTAAAGGGGACTGAGGCATCATTGTCCTATGCACAATATTTCTTGTATCTTGTATCTTCTTCAGTAAATGTCTTTATTTTTCATATTACATCGTTGGATACCTTCTGGATACACCTGTATGCAGTCTGGAAATGGGAGCTGGCTAAGCACAGAAGAGCCAGTTTCAGTCCTTTCTTTAGAATACGAGAGTTTTTGTCACTCTCTGGGCCTCAAGACAGGAAAAGTATTATGTGACACAGTGTAAAAGAAACACTTTGTGAATTGCATTATTTCTCATTGCTAATTTATATTATATATATATATATATTCTCCCAATTTGTTTGCCTTTTAATCTTATTTGTACAGTCTTCCTTACCTTACAAGGGTAATTTGTTATTGAAAAACCATTCTTGTACATTGAAAATGCACTCACTAACTTTAAGAAAAAAATGCTGTGCTTTTCTGAGTCCCTATAAATGAAAAGCACCAAGTTATTGAAATAGACTGGTTTACTTCCCTAGTTTACATTACTTATGATAATACAACACAACGCTTTCTGTTCACTACTTTCTCTATAATGTGCTGTTCCTCGGCATTCCTGAAGCTTTATCACAGTTATTCTGCACCGTACACTGTAGACTCTGTTATCAAACAAAGCATACATACAGAGTATGTAATTCAACCTTTAATGCACAACAAAAACATAAAACCTAACATAATAGTAAAGGCAAAATAAAGAAATAAAAGTTAACACCTTTCAGGAGCTAGTGGGTGAGCTTATTATTGCTACATGCTAGCAAAGCAGGAGCACTCTGAGTCCAGAACTTAACCGGAGACCCCAACTCTACCTGGTGGTGAAGTGGCAACTTAACCGGAGACCCCGACTCTACCTGGTGGTGAAGTGGCCCTCTCTAAGCCAGTCCCAAGTAATCTGAATCAGTCTAATTATGTGAAGAAAATGGAAGAAAGAGTATTAAAAGAAACTACTTATAAAGTGTAAAATTTATAATACTGCTGGGAATATTTGAAAGTATGTCTTTCTTGTTTTTGACATACAGGATTCATAAATCTTTATACAGTTAAATTTGTTACTCTTTTCTTTTGTGTTAAAGTCATTGCTTTAGGGCTTAGGATATTCTTCTCCAACCTCATTATTACAAATATTCACCTACACTTTCTTCTATCTTTTGAAAAATGACTTTCTGTTTTTACAATTATATTATTTAAGTCATTTGGATTATTTTTTAAGTGTGTAGTATAAGATAAAAATATAATTTGGTTTGTTTTTTGAGACAAAATTTCCATATCAATTTGTTGAATAATCCATGCCTATTCTGTTTATGTATTTCTTAAAGCATAATCTGGAAAAAGTGATATGCTGATCAAGTCAGGTACCAGCTAAGTGTAAGGAGTGTTGGTTAGGGTTATGGAAGAATTAGGAGTTTTATGTGGGGGGGGTCCTTCTTTTGCAGGTGCTAAGTCTCCAAAATATTTGAGTTGACACCATTCCTTGTGGCCCTCTACGCTCGCTTTGTTTTCTCCTCAGTTTCCTGATACCTCCCCCACCCCTCTCTTTGCAATCTGGCAGATAAATATATAACCAAAATTGTATGGACACAACTATTTGGTTATTTGTCTTCCTCCCAACTCTCAACCCAAAACCATTGCCCCCCCCCTGCCCCAGACCACTTGGCTCCCACATACTCATCTGAAGGGGAAATGAAGTAAATTAAACTTTTCTGAAGGGAAAATAAAGTTAAGGTTTAAATTCTAGGCAAAAATCAATAGGAAATTTGAGGTTAAGCTAACTTGCATTAGATAGAATGAGAGATAGTATCTGAGTGTAAAAACTGAACTTATGCCCCAAAAATTTAATTGGAGAAAAATGTGGAGTTATACAGTTGCTTCTTTCCTAAAAGGTAAGATTCCTTTTATACATATGTTGTATGTTGTCTTACTTGGGTTGCCTCAGTGAAATATGTGGAGCCATGCAGTCCTCTATTTTACAGATGATAAAGAAAGGGGGAGGGGGGTGATTTACTGAAAGCTGTTTATTGTTAGAATTTTTGGTCCAGTACTCAAACTAGGTCTGGCTTGATTCTATCTGACACCCTTTAACACCTCTGTTGAATTTTGTTTATCGGAAAAATTTAAATGAGTCAAAAAATTATTTTGTGGTATCCCTTGAGATAACCAAAAACTCTCTGGGATGTCCTGAACCAAGGCTACAGATGGCTGAAAGATTATTTCTTTGACTGGTGTACCTCACAGAACACCTATTCAAGCACCACCCATTTCTAAATTCTTAGTCTGAGAGACCAGCTATGCAAGAAGGTTAATGAATTGGATCAGAATCCCACAGTTTCTTGGACAGTCTCTTCCCAATGATTTTCAGGTACATATGTCCACTGAGAATCAGAGTAAGAAATTTTAGCTGACAGGTCTTCCATCCAAACTCCTAGTGGAAAAAGGCCATTAGGGAAAATATGTGGAATCCTAACAGTATGCTATCTTCCAGACTTTTTTATACCACATATTGGGGTCTTCTCTGGTAAGATCTATAATTGCAAACTCTTAAACATAACCTAGCTCTCTTTACACAAATCTGTAGTGTTTTTGTCTAATTGACAGTGGGTAGTCCTGTTCTTTTCAAAGTCCAATTTATGTATGTTTAGAATGAGGAATTAGCATAGCCCTGCAATGATTTTGGTCGGTAAAATTAAAAAGATACTAAAACACCTTCTCCAATTTTGTTAATATAAAAATTAATGCTTCGTAAAGACTCTTCAATTCGGTTCGCCGCACGCGATAAAACAGGTCTTTCCGACACGAGACGGCCGCCGCGGGCGCCGCCAAGCCCTGCGGCCCGCGCGCGGAACAATGCGGGCCGGGACCTTTGTGCGCTGCTCCGCGACCGCGCGCCGGCACGTACGTAGCTTCCACGTGTGTGGCTGTGAAGTGCATGTGCGGCGATGTGAGAATATGCTGGAACAAATTCGGGTAGAGGCGCTGCGGACAGGACGGAGGGAAGGTGGGTGTGGGCGTGCACGGCGCCGGCCGCCGGGAGGGATTCCGGAGCCCGAGCGCACGGCGCGGCCGGCGCCGCACAATAAAGTCCGGGGGCGGGCGGAGGTGGAGGAGGCGGCCCGCGAGCGGCCTCCCGCGCCCACACCGACATGTGAACAGCGCCGCGTCCTCGCAGGACGGAAACTTTCCCGGCGGCGGCGCCCCAACTTCCCGCCCCGCCTGGGCCCGCCGCTCGGCGAGGAGATCCCGTAAGTCCGGGCTGCGGGGCCTTCGCGTCCCCGGCCCTGCGGGCCCACCACCGCCGCTCCTTCCCTCGCCGGCGCTCGCCCACTGCTGAGGTGCGAGCTGTAAACATGGCGCCCTGTGAAGCGCCGAGTGGCTGGGGGGCGGCGGGGAGACCCCGGGGAGAGCGGGAGGCCCGGCCCTTGGAACCCGGGAGGAGGGCGGCGGGTAGACACTAGGGAGGCCTGGCTCGGGGAGCAGGGCAGACACTGGGGAGAGCGGGAGGCCGGGCCCGCGGCAATGGGTAGATGGGGAGGCCGTCCCCCCCCGGAGCCGGAGAAGGCGGCGGAGAGCCGGGAAGAGCGAGCCCGTTGGGGGGAGGGCGGGGAGGCGGAGGCCGGTGGCCCCCCCGCGTCCGCGGCCCAGACCCGAGAGGAGGCGGCGCGGCGGCGGGGCTGGGCGCGGAGGGGGAGGGCGGGCACCGCGGCGGCGACTAGGGCCGGAGCAGAATGGTAGGGAAAAGCTCCGCGGCGGGCGAGGGGGCGCAGGCGGGGGCGTTCTCGGCTGGGGCGTCCGTGGCGTCGGCGCCGAGCTTTGTGCAGCCCGGGCCCGGCTGCAGCCTCCCCGCGGCTCCGTGCGGCTGTGACCGCCCCATGCCTTCTCGCGAAGGGCCCCGAGTTGCCCGTGGAGCTTTTGTGTGCTGCGGTCCGGGGCCTGCGGGGGTTCTTTCGTCGCCCCCTCGCCTACGGCGGGCCAGGAAGGGAGGCCTGAAGCAGGGAGACCGCGCGGGGCCTGCTCGGGCCGGGAAGCCGGGGTGTCGCGTTAGCGTTGCACGGCAGGCATGTTCTCCGCGCGCGGCCAGGCCTCACGGCCCGTGGCCGCGACTCGGAGTCCGCCGGAACGCGGCCCTGTGAGTGTGAGGAGGGCAGGAGGGGGTGTTGCTGTCGCGGTTTGATGTTTGGGAGCCATAACCCAGGCTGGGCTGGCGGTCCCCAGGGACCCGGGCGAGGCTCCCTCCGCATCCCCCGGGGCTGGGAACCCTGGGCGGCGCGGCTTCAGCTTCCTCAGCAGGTCCTCCGGGCCTCTGAGATTGCCTGCGGGGTCCGCCACTCCTCTACGGGGCGGCCGCAGAGCCGCTGGTGCGCTGGGGCTCCTGGGATGTCTCGGGGACCCAACTTCCACGTGGACGGCCCCCTCACGCCTCTCCTGGGCCAGCAGTGAAGGCGCTGTACCGTGTGGGCACGGTGCCGAACGTGTGCGTGGTGTCCAATGTGTGCGTGGCTCATGATACTCGCTGTGTCCGTGGTATCCGGTGTTGTTTATGGATGTGTGTGTGATCTTCAGTGCCCCCGATTGTGCATGGCGTCTGATGTATTATGAGCTGTACTCGTGATACCTGGTGTGTCCATGGTTCCCGGTGTTACGTATGCTGTGCTCATGATAACTTGGTGTGTCCATGGTGTGGGCATGATGCCCAATGTGCGCGTGGTACCATGGTGCCCTGTGTTACGTACAGTGTTTGAATAGTATCTGGTGTGGGCGTGTGATACCGGTGTTATATGGTGCTCGGTCTGCACATATAAGGGGTGTCTGTGAGCTTAAAGCAGTTGTGCAGGTAGCCTCTTCAAGGACGGGTACCTGATGGTTTGGAGGGCCCATCTGACTGTCTGAGGTTTCCCTACTGGATCCTCTGGCCTGCCTCATCCAGGTGTTTTGCATCCTACAGTAAACTGTGTCCATGGAGGCATGAGCTTGCTTAAAAGTAATTTAATCTGTATGTTGAAAAGCAGAAGTTACACTTACTTTTTTTTTTTTTTTAAACTGAGGAATGTAGTAGTTGTATAATAATCAGGGGATGCATTTATAACCTTCTCAGGTTTTTGGGTCATGGGTTCTAATTAATGGTTGGAAGTTATCAGGGAGGTAGTCTTTCTTGGTTGTACCTTAAAAATTTGAGTGCTTTCTGATCAGCAAGGTTACCTTTGATTTTTCGGAATTCTAGTTTGTATAAGCAGGAGATAAAATAAGAATGTTGCACAGGTGTGTAATTTTCCTTGTCTTTGGCTAAGAGATGCTCATTACAGTTGTTATTTTGCTGAACTCTTTTTTCCATAAAATGGCTAGGCTAGTGAATCAAGGATTAGAAGATAGGGAATGCGATCTTGACAATCAATAAAATCTCTACTGCTTAGCTCTACCTGTGGTTGGTTAATAGAGGATTTCTATATTTTACATGGTATTATTTGCCACAGATATTTTTCATATGAAAACCAAATCTCTATTTTACATTCTGTAGTTGGGTGATTTATTTTTGCAGGTACCTGTTACAAGGTGTTTAAATACTCAATTCATGTGCTTCCCACTTTACAAAGAAAAGTCAATTAAAATGTTGAAATTTAGCTCCTTTGTTCATACTAAATATTCCTAGGATAGCATTATGTTGGTGCTCTGAGTAGATGTCATCTTGCTTGTTTCTGTAGTTACTTGAATTCTAACCCTTTTGTAACCCTATCCCCTTCTCCTTTAAGGGTTTTTCAGGTACACCGTGTAAAGTAGAAATATTCATACCCTTCGGCATACCTTAACTAAAACAATAACTGAAGCTAATTAAAGATTTTAACATTTGTAATGGAAATATCAAATTCAGTCTAATACTGCCTAGAGCCCAAAACTTCTGGCATCAGATTTTCCTTACTTACCATTAGTATCTTTCAGTTGAATTCTGTTTGGGAAACATTCAACCAAAGAGGATGTATGTAGAAAAGCAATTAAGGAGAAAATGGGCAGTCAGACTTATGATATTTAAAAACTTTTCACTGTTCGAAAACCTTAACTTGAACTTAACACTGAAAATTTTTTTTACAGGGTGATTAGATTTCTTGGCATTAGATTAGAGATGTAACATAGTGGAAGGCCAGATGACATGGATCTGAAACTCACCTCTGTCATTTACTGGCAAAGTGATCTTGGGCAAATTACTTAAACTTGTCATGCCTTGTTTCAGTTTCCTCATCTGAAAAATGATAATTGTAGTACAGGTTTATTGACTTAAATTACTGTTAGACTAATTCAATTCATTCGAATCAACTATAGTATTAATAATAATTTAGTGTGGAAAGGAGTGAAGCTTTAAAATTATAGGATGGCATGCTCATATGTGCTGTGTATTACTAATTTGAGTGTCATAGCATACTTCTGAATCTCTTTTTTTTCTCTTATCGCAGAAGATTGGAAAAGAAGCATTATTATAATTCCTTGGACCTCGTTTACTTGAAGCAATTTTAAGGCTCTTTCTATTGTTACTTTTTTAAACTTATTTTTTTATTGTGGTAAAGTATGCATAACAACACTTGACATCTTAACCATGTTTAAGTGTATAGTTCAGTGATATTAAATACATTAATACTGGTGTACAACCAGCACCCACCATTCGTCTCTAGCTCTTTCATACTGTAAAACTGAAACTCCATATCCATAACACTTAATTAATCATCTCCCCTCTCCCTAGCCTCTAGCAGCTGCCTATTATTATTTCTTAATATTTGATGAAGAATATAGGTAATTGAAGTACATAGTATGAGCATTTTTATTTTAACTGTTGGTTTTAAATTAATATTTTTGTCTTTTCCCACATCTCTCACCTTGGGGTGAGTTACAGTTATCTGTAACTGCTTCAGGTTGTAATGTTTTATTTTTGCTTGAAGCAGATACTTTCTAAATAAACACTGCTTGGCACTTCTTCATTTGATCATTGTGGAACTAATCCCTCACCAACATTTTTACTAGGAATTTTGACAAGTAAAAAATAACTGATACAGGTTTAATTTCTGCCTGTGTCTCTTGTATGCTTACTTTCAGTTACTTCCTTGCACTGGTGGTGTCAAATTTTTGGAACAGTTTAAATCAGCTTTGGTGCAGTGATTCTGTGAAGATTCATTAGTAATCTGAAGGGTATTCACATCAGTGGTGTGTCCTCCTTTGGTTTTGATATTCACAAGTTTATTACACGAAATAAATATCATGTATCACATACTGTGTGATTACCATTGTTTCAGCCACTGTGCAAATTTTCTTTTATAAACACTGTCCCACTTTTAGAAATATTGCACACGATCATCTTAAAAACATAGAAGTGTTGCTTTTATTTTATCTTATTTTTTATTTTTAAGTATATTTTATTATGTTATTACAGTTCTCAGTTTTTTTCCTCTCCTTTATCCTCCTCCTCCCTGAACCACTCCCCACACCCTTTAGTATCCCCCTGCACCCTTAGTTCATGTCCATGGATTGTACATATAAGTTCTTTGGCTTCTCCATTTCCTACACTATTCTTAACCTCCCCGTCTATTTTGTGCCTACCTGTTACGCTTCTTAGTCCCTGTAACTTTCCTCCCCATTCCCCCCTCCCCATTGGAACTCTCCATGTGATCTCCATTTCCGTGATTCTGTTCCTGTTCTAGTTGGTTACTTGGTTTTAGTTTTTCTTTTTTAGGTTCAGTTGTTGACAGTTGTGAGTTGTAATTTTACTGTTCATAGTTTTGATCATCATCTTTCATAAGTCCCTTTAATTTTTCATATAATAAGAGCTTGGTGGTGATGAACTCCTTTAACTTGACCTTATCTGGGAAGCACTTTATCTTCCCTTTCATTCTAAATGATAGCTTTGCTGGATAGAGAAATACTGGATGTAGGTACTTGCTTTTCATGACTTTGAATACTTCTTTCCAGCCCCTTCTTACCTGCAAGGTTTCTTTTGAGAAATCAGCTGTTAGTCTTATGGAAACTCCTTTGTTAGGTAACTGTCTCCTTTTCTCTTGCTGTTTTTAAGATTCTCTCCTTACCTTTAATCTGGAGTATCTTAATTATGATGTATCTTGGTGTGTGCTTTCTTGGGTCCAATTTTTTTGGGACTCTGGGCTTCCGGGACTTCTTGAAAGTCTATTTCTTTTGCCAGATTGGGGAAGTTTTCTTTCATTATTTGTTCAAATAAGTTTTCAGTTTCTTGTTCTTCCTCTTCTCCTTCTGGCACCCTTGTGATTCAGATGTTGGAATGCTTAAAGTTGTCCCAGAGGTTCCTAAAGCCTCTCCTCATTTTTTTGAATTCTTGTTTCTTCATTCTGTTCTGGTTGAATGTTTCTTCCTTTTGATCCAAATTGTGGATTTGAGTCCCAGTTTCCCTCCTTTCACTGTTGGTTCCCTGTATATTTTCCTTTATTTCACTTTGTATAGCCTTCACTACTTATTCATTTTGCGGCCATACTCAATCATTTCTGTGAGCATCCTGACTACCAGTGTTTTGAACTCTGCATCAGATAGATTGTCTATCTCCTCGTCACTTATTTCTTTTTCTGGAGTTTTGATCTTTCTTTCACTTGGGCCATATTTCTTTGTATGAGTGCAATAGTCTGGATGAATGTTTCTTTGACTATTTGGTTGTTGGACTTCCATGCAAATGATTTTCTGGCATTTCTGGTGATTCTTTGTTATTAAATTGGTAGTTATCCTTGTTTTGGTAGTGTGAGGAAGCCAAGCCTCCATTTTGGCTGGAACCTCTATTATAATTCTTGCTTTAATTATGGAAGGTCTCACCTCCTCATAACACAGCCCCATCCCAGCGCATGCGCATGCAGACACACACACACACACACAAAATGAATGAACTAGGACTTTTGTGAGAGAATGTGATCCTTATAACAAAATCCCAATATTAAGAGGTAAAATGATAAAAATGGAGATAGTGGGAAAGAGATGAAAATGTCCAGTAATATAGCCTTTGAATAATCAAGTTTCAACTAATTTAAACATAAGTACTACCCTAAGGAAGATCTTTCTGCATGCATGTGCAGCTGCTATTACTGAATTTCCACTTAGAAAATCCTTAATTTATTTAGTTTGTGTAGTGAAAATGCTGTACAATATTTAATATCAAAATTACTTACAAATGCAAATAAATAGTCTGTAAAATAAAAAGTATGTATTTGGAAATTTAAAATATTTGTGTAGTCCATTATGTGTTGGGTAGAGAATTTATAAAGTTATTAGATATCTAGTTCAATTTTATAAGTAATTTATATGGAACTAGTAATATTTAGATACTTAGTTAACCTTTCATTCTATTTTTTGGGTATTTCTTGAAATAAATAGTTAAAAGCTTGCCTAACTTTATGTGAAATAAAAGAAGAAAATGACAAGGTAATTTCATATGAACATTGATGTGAACATTTTTAGGAGATCATACTGACTCTTTTCTGTTCAGTAATTATAGGAATATATTTAGAAGATCCCATTATGTGCTGGTATACATTAGTTCGAAAGTGTCTGTTCCTGAAAACTTGTACACTTGATTTGTTTTGAATAAATATTGGTATAATTTAAGTTACTCCATAGTTTCATAAGGTTACATTAAAATATTATATTTTATTTTTTTAAATGGGTAGAATATTTTAACATCTTGTTCACTCATTAAACATTATCATTTGTTGAAACTGTTAACTGGACCCTTGCTAAATAGTCTAATTATTGAAACAAGTGCAGTGAAAGGGGACAAAGTATATGTATTATGGAATAATGTATGTGAGTTAAGTATGGTACATTGTATTTGAGTGGAGATTATTTTTGAGGTGTTCACACTGATGATTTCTAATTCTGTGATTTCACTATATTAACTACCTGAGGATTTTTAAAAATAGCTTTGTTATTAGTAATTTTTATATTCTCCAGGTGTTTTCTAAGCATTTAAAGTTAGACTCATTTAAAATTTTTGATACTTTTTCTAGTTTTATCTGTTTTTTATACTAAGTAAATTTGAAAAATAATTTGACGAAAGAAGGTTCTTTCCTAGTTGAAGCATGTATCATGTAAACACTGAAGGAGGATATACAAATACTTTTAAATGGATTTGTATTGAGATTGGGATATCTCATAACTAGGAATATAAAATGCTGGGTTTTTTTGAAATGGCATAATTATATTTTAGTTTGACATTAGGTCCCTTTAGAAATATATGTAAGCAGTCTATATATATATGTATATATATTTATATACATACATATATACACACATATATGTTTATTAGATATTTTTTATTTTTTTAAAGATTTTATTTATTTGTTTTTAGAGAGGGGAAGGGAAGGAGAAAGAGAGGTAGAGAAACATCAGTATGTGGTTGCCTCTGGCATACCCCATTCTGGGGACCAGGCCCACAACCCGGGCATGTGCCTTGACGAGGAATTGAACCAGCGACCCTTTGGTTCACAGGCTCGTGCTCAATCCACTGAGCTACACCAGCCAGGGCCACCAGCTATCTTTTATTAGGTGTCAATTACAATATGAAAGAATTCAGAGGTGCTGTGCAAAGGTAATGATCAGGAATATAGAGCCCACGCTGGGTCCTCTTCAGTGGAACTTGTGTCGTTGCTTATGTTTGAGTTCCTTTTAAAACTTTTAAAACAGGTAGTAGTTGGAAAGCGCGTAAGCTGCCAGCACCATAGAAACCCCAGCCCAGCAACACTCCGTTTCCTCAATTGGCATAATTGTTGTAATACCTGGTAGTAGTAACCTCTTTGAAATGCTCCAGCATTGCCTTTAGGGGTGATATCTTGCATCAGTGTCCAGCTTGGCAGCTCCCCTGTTTTGACCTCCATGAGTCTCTTCTCCTTCAGTGGTATGACTGATGCCATCTTAGAGTCCAGGGTGTCCACTCTGCCAGAAATCTATGTAAGCAGTTTTTAGAAAGCTGGGTTTCATCATAGACATTGCTGTGTCAGCATCATTTTTTTAAAGATGTCACTTATTGAGTACCTGCTATGGTAGGCAATTTATATACTGTATTTCTTCCTCACAACAGCATGAAGGAAGTAGTATTACAGTATGATTAAATGATAAGTTACAATGTTAGAGTACAATTAAAAGTATTCTATAGCTTATAATAAGAGAACAGACTCAGTAGAGTGAAATTACCAGTGCCTGAGGTCACACAGAATACATAATCAAGTTGGTATTTGAATTCAAATGTATAACTGCCAATCTTACGGCTGCTCTGTCTCCTAAAATTTTGGGCCTTCATACTACTGATGCACCCTCATCTCCCAAATGTACGTTTATTTATGTGTCTGCCAGGGTGGGGGATAACTAGAGAATGTAAAACTAAACCTACTCTCTTTAGAAAAGTAGGAGGTGGAAAGAAGGAATACTAGAAACCTCTTGGTAATCAGAATGTTCCATACATAAAGTTCTGTGTAATTCCAGTTTTATTGGTAACCTAAGAATAAGCATCTATAATTGGTTCATTTTCTTGCTGTCACTTTTGGCAGCTTGTATTATGAAGGTACTTGACATAGGGTGGGAGGGGAGGAACCTACAACTTTATTTTAATACTTACGTAAAGGAGAGAAATGTTTGAAAATACTTCTAATTAACTCCCAACACTAAAGTGTTCTTATTGTATGAGAAAGGGAGTCCTTGTATTGAGGAATCCTTCACCCTCTGCTGGGTAAGTTCAGTTTGGATTGAAACAACTAATGTCTTGAAAGTTGCTCTAAGTGTGAAGGCTTCAAAGTTCAGTAGGTGTTTACTATAATCTAAAACATGAGAAGCATGTGATGAAGAGAAATAGATCAACTGAGTTGTAGCGTTCATAGACTCATATCATCCTAACGTTTATCAGTGGGGATGTTATATAGTGAATATGGTTTTCTTATTAAATAGCTATGGAGAGATTTTTTAAAAGATATTAGTGAAGGCTAAGCATGGGGAAACTCAACTTGAAAGCTATTAGGAACTTCTTAGTTTTTTTAATAGACCGATTTGTCTGCCTGTTGATTGTTTTGTTTTTTTCTTTGAAAACTGCATCTGAGAAATGGTGTTTAGGAGATCAAATACTTTAATTTTGATTTTTGACATTGAGCCCTTTGAGAATTAATATAAAATATACCTAGTTTGACCACTCTTGGTAGAAACAAATCAGATGATTTTTTGATGGATTTCCATTAATATCATTTCAAAGATTTTTGGAACATTTTACTTACCATTAGAGATTTTGTTTTTTATCATAGGGGATGTCAAGTTTAAGGGGATTTACTTTTGTACTTAAACTTAACATTTTTTTGTTTAAAAATGTCACATTTAGTATTATGTCAAAATATCTGGTATGTTTTATTTGGGAGTACTGTATCTAGTTATTTTACTATTCTGCACACATATATTCTACACATAACAATATTAAGAAGCCTCTTGCTTGTTATCAATATTCATGTTGGATTGTTTCATGTAAGAAACTTCCATTGAATAATTTGGAAGTTAAATTTTACTTAGGGTTACCAGCTTTTGTCTTGGTAATTTTCCAGTGAATTAAAATCTGAATAACCACCAATCCAGTTTAATACTAGATTTTCTCCTGGTTCATTTGCATATTTTAAACAAATGCCAATGAAAAATACAGTGATGTAAGCCTTAGTTGCAGTGGTAGTGGGATCTTACTCTTTTAAAGAAATTCTTTGGGATTCTAGCTGACAAATTAGAAACCAAGAGTGGCTTAGTATACCCTTCATAGTACACTGGTTCTCAATCATGACTGAGCATCTGAATTATTTTTTTTCTTAACAAAAACATTAAATCACAATCTCTGGAGATGGGTCTGAGCCTCTATTATTAGAAGTTCCACAATTTTTAAAAACTTTCCTTTAGTTTCAAATTTTTAAGATTAGGCTGTGATGTGTATTTCTTTTAAATATTTCTTTATGAAATGGCTTATAGAAAATGATATATCCTGTGATCTTTAGCTTATGTCTCAGAAATTGTCTTTCAAGAGTAATATTCATGAAGTTTCTTAAAGAGGACTGACAACCTGAAAAATACTTCCTAGAAGAAAACCTCAAGACTTTTTCTGGTTCCTCTAAAATTTCTGGCTCTTGTATTGTTGCTGTACTGGTGGTTGAGGAAGGTGGATATCAAAGGTAGGGTTAGTCGGTGTTTCCTGATGGTTCTACATTATGTCTGAGGCGAATGATATTCAGGAGATAGACTGCCACTCAGTTTCACTGCGTCTGGGCTTTTCTGTCATTTGAGCAGCAGCCTAGTGTGTCTGCAGGTGCTGGAGTAAAGCTTGTGACCCTGACAGGTATCAGAACTTGGGGCTGAGACCACACCACATGGTTTTCCTGGTTCTTGGCAATCTGGGTAGCCCTGGCCTTTATATCTGGATTTCAGGTGGTGCTTCAGATTGGGATTATCATTTCTACTTATAGGTTGTTCCCCAGAGACATGTGCACTGCAGGAGCAGATTCATTGAGCTGAGTACCAGAAGAGTTATGAGGGAAGAAGCCCTGTCAGTCGACCACTGCTGGCTACTGTCTGCACCTCTTCTTGGTTACTGAATTTCTTACTTGAGCATGCTGAGGTATATCAGTGGCTCTAGGAACCTGTGGAGTGTCTGATAATGTCCACAGGTTTCTTTCTCCCTTTCTGATGCAGTGTCTATAAGTTCTGCAAAGGCCAGCGTACCTGGCAGATGGGACTTAAAGCAGGAGGGAGTGACCCAGGAGGCCTCATGGCCTGGTACTGCCTGTTGAAGTCTTCAACAAAGTCCGAGTCATGTTTCATTTGCTCTCGAGCATATGGCACACACTATCCACAGCTGATTTCCCACACCGGTGTCAGTCTTTTTATCTAGTCATACTCATGTGATAAAACAAAGTTTTACCTGTTTTTAAACTGTGTTAAGTCAGACTTTCTTAAATATACATACTTTCCTCAGTTTTAGATTACCAGATACAATCAAGAATCATATTTGCTTCTGTTAGGATTGCATTTTAAATAGAATAATTTTTTAAAAAGATTTTTATTTATTTTTAGAGGCAGGGGAAGGGAGGGAGAAAGAGGAAAGAGACATTGATGTGCGAGAAAAACATTGATAGGCTGCCTCTTGCATGCCCCCAGCTGGGGACCTGGTCAACACCCTGGCATGTGCCTTGGAATGGAATTAAACTGGGGATGTTCTTGGTTTGTAGGCCAGCGCTCAATCCACTGACCCCCACCAACCAAGGCAGTACATTATCGTTAAGTGAACTACTGACTTCATTTGGTTCACTAGTTTCTCCACTAGTGTATCGGAATCCAGTCCAGTCTATTGCATTGCTTAGAGTCATAATGTCTCTTTACTCTCCTTTAGTCTGTGATAGTTTATCTTAGTATTTCCTTTGCTTTGTCAGTTTTTTAAGTATATTTTATTGACTGTGCTGTTACAGTTGTCCCATTTTTTTCTCCCCTCTACCCCTCTATTCCCCTCCACGCTGTACCCCCCTTCTCCCCAGCATTCTCCCCTCTTAGTTCATGTCCATATGAACTTACATGTCCATACATATAAGTTCTTTGACTTCTCCATTTCCAATGCTTTTCTTAATCTCCCCCTGTCCATTTTTTGCCTACCAGTTATGCTGCTTACTCCCTGTACCTTTTTCTCCCATTCTCCCCCTTCCCCTCTGCACTGATAACCCTCCATGTGATCTCCATTTCTGTGATTCTGTTCCTGTTCTAATAGGTTACTTAGTTTTAGTTTTTCTTTTTTAGGTTGGGTTGTTGATAGTTGTGAGTTTGTTGTAATTTTACTGTTCATAGTTTTGATCATCATCTTTATCTTACATAAGTCCCTTAACTTTTAATATAATAAGAACTTGGTGATGATGAACTCCTTTAACTTGACCTTATCTGAGAAGCACTTTATTTTCCCTTTCATTCTAAATGATAGCTTTGCTGGATAGAGAAATATTGGATGTAGGTACTTGCTTTTCATGACTTTGAATACTTCTTTCCAGCCTCTTCTTGCCTGTTCTTGCCTGCAAGGTTTCTTTTGAGAAATCAGCTGTTAGTCTTATGGGAACTCCTTTGTTAGGTAACTGTCTCCTTTTCTCTTGCTGCTGTTAAGATTCTCTCCTTATCTTTAATCCTGGGCAATGTAGTAATGATGTGCCTTGGTGTGTGCTTCCTTGGTTCCAATTTTTTTGGGACTCTGAGCTTCCTGGACCTCCTGGAAACCTATTTCCTTTGCCAGATTGGGGAAGTTCTTCATTATTTGTTCAAATAAGTTTCCATTTCTTGCTCTTCCTCTTCTTCTGTCACCCCTATAATTCTGGTGCTGGAACATTTAAAGTTGTCCCAGAGGTTCCTAAGCCTCTCCTCATTTTTTTGAATTCTTGTTTCTTCATTCTGTTCTGGTTGAAGGTGTATTTCTTGCTTTGTTCCAAATCGTTGATTTGAGTCCCTGTTTCCTTTCCGTCAGTGTTGGTTCTGTGTGGTTTTTTTTATTTCACTTCAAAAAGCCTTCATTTCTTCCTCTGTTTTGTGACCATACTCAACTAATTCTGTGAGCACCCTGATTACCAGTGTTTTGAACTCAGCATCTCATAGGTTGGCTATCTCTTTATCACTTAGTTATATTATTTTCTGGAGCTTTGATCTGTTGTTTAATTTGGGCCATATTTTTTTTTGTCTCCACATGCCAGTTACATAGTAAGGGGTGGAGCCTTAGGAATTCACCAGGGCAGGACAACCCATGTACCTGCATTGTGGCGAAATATGTGGGGTAGGTGTCTGAAAGGGAATGATGCTGCTTACTTGCTTCTCTGGCCGGATTTCAGTCACTGCACCCCCTTCCAACAAGCAAATTGGGCCCTTCTGGTGCTGATTTCTGGTTGTGTGGGTTTGTGTACATTCTAAGACCCTGTGGGTCTCTCCAATGAACTCTACTATGATGCTGAGAGTTTCTTCTGCTGCTGCAATTCCCACAGGTTTTTATAGCCAGAGGTTTTGAGGCTTTATTTCCCCGTTCTCTAACCCTGGGTTGCCCCAGTCTGTCTCGCTCCCCAGTTGTTCCTCCCAGTTTATCCGCATGCGAATGTGAGTCCATCTGGTTCTTCAGCTGGCACTGTGGCCAGTCTTCCAGCTGCTACCTTGCTGCATGTCCTTTCTGCCCTGGCCGCCCATCTCTGCCCTTTCTACCAGTCTGAATGAATGTTTCTTCTTAAACTCCTTGGTTGTCAGACTTCCATACAGTTTGATTTTTTGGCACTTTGGTTATTTTTTGTCTTTAAATTTGTTGTCCTTTTGGTTGTGCGAGGAGGCAAAGTGTACCTACCTATGCCTCAATCTTGGGTGGAAGTCTAATCTTGGGTAATTTAGTTATGATGTGTTGGTGTGTTCTTCTTTGGGTCCAACTTCTTTGGGACTCTGTGAGCTTCATAGGCTTTTATGTCTTATTTCCTTAGCCAGATCGGGGAAATTCTCCATTATATTTTCAAATAAGTTTTCAATTTCTCGCTCTTCCTCTAACTCTGGCACTTCTCTGATTCGGATGTTGGAATCCGGATGTTATAGTTGTCCCAGAGGTTCCCAAGCCTCTCATTTTTTTGAACTCGAGTTTCTTCATTCTGTTCTCGTTGGAGTTTTATTTTTTCCTTCTCTAAATCATTATTTGAGTCCCAGTTTCTTTCCCTTTACTGTTGGTTCCCTATATGTTTTCCTTTATTTTACTTTGAATAGCCTTCACTACATCCTCTATTTTGCAGCATATTTAACCAATTCTGTTAGCATCCTGATTTCCAGTGTTTTGAACTCTGCATTTGATAGGTTATCTATCTCCTTGTTGCTTAGTTCTTTGTGTAGAGTTTTGATGTGTTCTTTCATTTGGGCCATATTTCTTTGTCTTGGTGCACTTGTTATGTTTTAAGTGGCGGAGCCTTAGGCATTTGTCAGGGCAGCCCACTTCACTGCCCTTGTGGCACTATATGTAGGGGAGGGAACAGAGGGGGACAATGCCGCTTACTTGGCTCTTGCCCTGGTTTTAGTCACTTCCCCTGCTACCGACAAGCAAATTGAGCTCTTCTGGTGCTTATTCCTGGGTGGGTGGGCCTGTGTATGTTTTAGGACCCCGTAGGCTCATCCAATGGACTCTACTGTGAGATTGGCAGTTTCTCCTGCCACTGCAGTCCCCACAGCTTTTTAAAGTCAGAGATTCTGAGGCTTTATTTCCTTGCACTGAAACCCTGTGTTGCGTGGTCTGTCTGCCTCTCCAGTTGTTCCTTTAGGCTTATCTGCATGTGAATGTGGGACCATCCGGTTCATCAGTGGGTGCCTTGTGGCTCCTCACTCTCACCCCAACTGCTCATCTCCACCCTTTCTGCCTGTGTGGATGAGTGTTTCTTCTTTTAACTTCTCAGTTGTAGGTCTTCCATACAGTTCGATTTTTCTAGCAGTTCTGGTTGTGGTTTGTTATTAAATTGGTTGTCATCTTCCTTTCGGTTGTGCGAGGAAGCAAAGTGTATCTATCTATGCCTCCATCTTGACTGGATGCTATAAATAGAATATTTTACCTTGAGGAATAGTGTGGAAATATTAAATGGGTATGCTACTATGAGTCAGTATTTGTTCTTAGAGATACTATTTCCTAGAATAATTGTAAATATTATTAGTAATTGGAAGGGAAGAGGATCTGAAGTCTGATTCATAGAAGTAATTGGCTTAAAAGTTTGGATTCTACCAATTGAAATGCTAAAGGGAAAAGTGGCCACTAGGTTCTGTCACAGGCTTCCTGCTGGTTCTTTCCCTGCACTGTGGCCTGGAATTTGCTATTAGGCAGTGGTAAGATGAAGTAATTGTAAAACTCTCCTCATTCATTCCCCCCCCCCCAGATTATAATCCTGTCATACATGATGTTTTAGTCTTAACTTTCTAGTCTTACCTCCTGTTTCCTTAAGTAGAACTTTTATTTCAGCCATTTTGTTTATTCTTTTAAAGTAGTGTTTTAAAAAAATAAACAAATAGTACTGGTTGTATAAATATTGTTTTATAACTTTTACTGAGGCATCCTTTTTTCCTTTCATTCAACTCCCAATGCTGAAACTTTAATTTAAAATCTGTTGGCATTTGAGATCTGTCAAGTTTATCATTCATCTTACTGCTAGGCCACAGTGATCTCTCCTTTCAACTTAACTTCTATAGCATTTAAAGTTTGCCTTAACTAGTTCTTACTCTGTTGTCTTTTATTATAATTTAAACTTTATTCCTGTAATTATCTTCCCAGTTTACTAACTTAAAAAACTGTGACTTTTTAAATATCTTTATGATACCTATATGTATAGTGCTGTACATACAGTAGGTTACATAAGTGCATACAGGTAGACAAAAATGTGCCCCTTTACCTTTTCAGTGCAAACATGGTACAGGCAAAACCCAGATTCTGGATGAGTTTACTCTCACACTCTCCTTGCCTACACATTGGAGGGAAACTAGAGAGCTACCTGGTGCCGCTATGTGTAGGGTCTAGGAAACCAGTCATACTTAATTTCTCTGATCAGCTCATCTTCCACTTTCCATAATGACTTACTGAACTTTCTTCACTTTCCTCAACACTCTCCACCCCAACTCTTGTAGCCCACTTTGGCCTCTCTCTCTCTCTCTTTTTTTTTTTTTTCCAGAGAAGAGACTGCATCTTGTGGAATTAACTTTCTTTACTCCAGGTCTGCAAACCACACTCACCATTTTCTTTTATCATTCTCTTCATGTGTCCATAGATCATTTGCTCCAGAAAATTCTCATCTATTTTATTTTAATCCTCTTCAGTACTGACTGTTTCATTTACATTCATACATACTCAGGCATCTCCTACCATTACAAAACAAATGAAACAAAACAACAAAAATATTTTCTGAATTCTACACCCACTGCTCTGGTTTTCTTTTCTCCCATTTATAATCTTTGTTCTTTCTGAACATTCATCAAAAGCATTGTTTCTCTTCTTCCCAGTCCAGTTTCTTCAGCCATCATATGATTGGAGCTGCTCCTGAGAGGTTGTCTTGACCTCTAGGATGCCAAAGGACCAAATTTCCTTTGTCCAGTCCATAACTCTCAGCTTTATTCTGAGTCTAGTTCCCCTCATGGTTGCAAGATAGCTGCATCAGTTTGGGGCATCCTATCTAGACCAAGTGATAGTTCAAGAAAGAAGAGGCCATTTTATAGGAGCTAGGGCATCTGTCCTAAAAAATAGCCCTAGTATACTTTTCTCTCATTGAGTCATATAACAGGTGCTGAACCTGGTATCAAGTGGTAAGGAAGATGGAATTATCATAGTTGGTGTGGACTAAACCTCTAAGCTAAATAGCCGTCAGGAGACTAATCCCTCTGTTTTGCTGCATTCTTCAGTGACTTCCCATTGCCATTAGGTTCAAGTCTCAAGTCCTTTATAATGGTGTATGAAACTCCGAATAACCTGGCCCCTGTGTACTGTGATACTTTCATCTAGTCTTTTTTTTGCTTCTACCTTGCTGGCTAAATCCTAAATGTCCTAGAGGTTTCAGGTTAAATGTCAATTCTTCAGGGATACTGTGATGATCCTACAGATTGATGTAAAAGTACACAACCATCACTTTATCATTCTGTGCTTCTAAACCATCTGTATTATAACAACTGAAATTGTTGTTTAATGTAAATAAGTGCTGACTAATTAAATGGCTTAGGTATTTTAACATGGAATAATGAAAGAATTGATGGTAGGGAGCTATAAAATACCCCTTATTGTCACTTTTATGGTTAAAACTAGTGTTGCATGTGCTCAGATAGCATTTGTGTTAGCTTGTTAGGTTACTGGTTTTTTTTTTAAGTCCAGATTTCTTTTTTCTTTTTTAAAATGATTTTATTTTATTTTTAGAGAGAGGAGAAGGGAAGGAGAAAAGGTGAGAAACATCAATGTGTGGTTGCCTCTTGCACGCCCCCTACTGGGGACCTGGCCTGAAACCCAGGCATGTTGCCCTGACTGGGAATTGAACTGGTGACCCTTTGCTTTATAGGCTCATGCTCAATCCACTGAGCTATACAAGCCAGGGCAGATTACTGTTCTTTAAATGTATTTATAGAGTTTACTTTTAGAAGAACAACACAGTAGTAAAGTATAACTAAATATATTGTTAGCTTACCATTTTAATATTTCTGTATGAAATTTTAGGGGCTTTTTTTTTGACATATTTGGGAATGAATTTTATACTTTACCAAGTGTTATACTTTATATATTATATTACTTAGGAGGAGGGCAGTTACTCTATGAGGGAGGAAAAAGTCTGAAGCAGAATCTAATAAAGTGAATTATTTTCACTCTATTTTTCTCTTCCTTTTTATGAAACTCTGCTTCTCAGACTAGCGAGTGACCCCCAATTATCCTGTCTACCCTACCTTCAAAAACAGAGAGGGAGAAAGTTGAGGAATGTAGTTATTAAGTGAAGGAAGTTGTTTGCTAGCTGCACCAAGATTAGCCACGGAGGCATGATGGATGTGAGCTGGATCAGTTCCATTCTGGCAGCTTTGACAGTTCAGCTATGTATTAAGCTGTGGCCATTTTTAATGCTGATGAGATGGGATTATTTTAGAAAACAATATGCCTTTATTAACCATAGTTAATAATTACATACTTTTTTTTAGTTTCATGGAGACTCAGTCTTCTCCCCTCTCTTTCCCAATAACCTCTAAGTTTAGTCCTTGACCTCAAAATCCTTAACACGGTGCCCTAGGCAGTTACTACAAATCAATTAGAAAAGTGAAATTAAACTTTTTTGATACCCTTTTCCAGATTACGGGAAACACATTAACCATATTAAAACTCAAAGTACTTTAGAAACACATTTTGGCAACTTAGCTATAGAGAGTGCCAGATTTACTGGCAGAAATTGTCGGTGTCTGCTGTTGCCTTGTGTCCACTGTTGCCATACACTGTACAATGTATCATTGTAAGATTTCAGATTTTCTTGCATTTTTAGTAAAATATTTTATACCTTTTCAAAGATATCATGAGCTTTGAGATGTGTGTTGTATCAATTCAGTGCTACAGTTGGAAAACACAATAACTGAATCCTGCTCAGAGATGGAATGTCAGCCTCAATGCATGCTGTTCTGGATGATGTTTGCACTAGTGCAGAGTGCGTATGAGGAGCCTTTGTAACATGTGTGGTTCTCATCCCCTGTGTGAACTTGCCATCTTTGATCTAGAATGTGGTTGTGTAATTTCTTAGTTGCTTCTTCTGCTGCTTATTCATTATGGCAAAATATATAGTAAAATGAGACTTGTTCCATTGTTATGGTAGAATACCTTTTATATAGAGTGCTAAATAATTGAGGGTTTTAAAAAATTATAGTTAATTTTCATGTAATCAGAATCTAAATTAATGGAAAAGTTCACTTGTAAGATGGTCTAATTTTATGAATTACGGGATGGCAATTTTATTTATTTAATCCTCACCCAAGGACATGCCCGTTGATTTTTAGAGCGAGGGGAAGGTAGGGAGGGAGAAGGGGAGAGAAACATCGATTGGTTCTCTCTCTCACAGTCAGGCACCCTGACCCAGGCAGGACTGAACCTGCAACCTAGGCATGTGTCCTAACTGGGAATTGAACTGTCAGTCTTCCGGTTTATGTGATGATGCTCCAACCAACTTGAGCCTCACCGGCCAGGGCAAAGAGATGACAATTTTAAAGGTAAATGTGTTAGGGAAAAAGAGGTTAGCACAGATTGGGACATCACCTAAATCTTTTCTTTAGAAGTATGCTGTGTTTTTATTGTGCACGAAAGTTTAAACAAATCATTATTTGAATTGTCTACCTTTTATTCAACACTTAATAAGCGAGATGAGTTACTTTTATTGTAAACTATTAACGTCAGATAAAATTGACATTTTTTTTGTTTCTTTGCTCTTGAATACATTCAACATGGCACTCACTATTATATACTCTTAAGTGCTTCATATTCCATCAATTCTGGAATCTAGAATTTCTATTTGTAATTTTCTTCAGATTGGAAGTTTATCATTCTACAAATTATGACTAATTCATTTTTAAAAAGTATTTGAGAAATGAAGCATTCTGGTTACCTTGGCTTGGGCTAGTATGATTGCTATGTGATAAGTGAATAGTTAATAAAAAAATTTTAATACAAACATTATATACCAGAAATTTAAGATTTTTAAATTCTTGGAAGACAAGTGATTGTGTTACTTTAACTGATTTGTTAGGAAGTAATGTTAATGAACACAATATAGGATTACAGTAATCCCTGTTCTATCATGCTGATATTTATCATCAGAGTTGGCTGTTTCTAACTGGAAATATTATAAAATTTCAGTTTTTTCCATCTCCCTACTTAAAATGGTTTTCAGAAGGTTCATTTTATAATGTTATTAAAATGGCTATTCAAAATAGGTAAAAAGTAAAATCACATTTTGTTATAATTAGTCAATTTTTGTTATTTGCTCCAGTTATGTTCCATAAAGTCATCACAAACACTGATTTAGTCTTTACTGATCCTTTTCCCCTGGGGGAAATACAGGGTTAGGTTCCAAGGAGCCTCTGATCATATTTTTGTAAACCAAAACGCCATTTCCATTATATAGGTCCTTTTGCCAACATCCTTGTAAAACAAGCCACTCTCAGTGTCAAAAACCTGTTCTTCTACATAACCTTTTTCCTGTACTAACATTTGCCTGCAAGTTTTTTTCTCTATTACCTTTTGGAACATGCCCGCCTGTACTAGCTGAAGGAATTTAGTATTTTCCTGACCCTGGGTAATGTGACTGTAAATTTCTTCAGTTTTCAGCCTTGAACCCTCTGTTCCACTTTTATTGGTTGTGGATTCACAAATTTAATTGCTCTCTCATCTTTTTCATATACTGTAAATATTATGTAGCACTTTTCCAGAAGGCTTTCTGGCACAGATGACACAATCTTCCTTGTTCTGGGTGTACCTGAGAGCTGTTAGCATCATAACTTGGACCTAAATGAAGCTCATCTGACACATCATGACTTTTCTGTGCTCAGGAACACTAGACATCATCATGCCTGGGGCCATTTTATTTTATAGATTATATTTATTTTTAGAGTGGAGGTAAGGGAGGGGCAAAAAGGGAGAGAAACATTGATGTGAGAAACATTGATTGGTTGCTTTGCACATGGGCCCCGATTGTGCACTGAACCCACAACCCAGGCATGTGCCATGACCAGGTTTTGCAGAAGCACGCCCAGCCAAGCCACACTGGTTAGGGAGGGCCCTGGGGCCAATTTAACAGCAAAAGCAACAAAAAACACAAATGCCAAAAACGTGGCACTAGATTGCAAAAAGTATGCTATCTACAGTCTGAACTGGAAGGAGAAAGCAGAGCGTCGAGGTGCTCTGCTTCAGCTGGGAATGTGGGCTTGACTGAAGAAGGCCACACAATACTGAATGTGGGGTTAAAAATAACTTCAGCAAGTTGGTGAATTGGCACATGTGGAATCTGCCAGTGACAATCTCCTGTAGATATAAAAGCCAAAGTTTTTCTGTCAGGGTTTTTATGATCATATTTTTAAATTCTTTTATAAAAGAAATTTTGTACTAAAAATTCATGGCTATAAAAATGATAAAATTTCTCTTTATTTTGAGTTTTATTAATTGAACTTTTTTCCCTGTGTTTTATCTTTTTTTCCAACCATATGCCCTTGTTAAATTTTGCTTTAAAAAAAGGATTAGAATTTCTTTTATTTTTCAGAAAATATTTCATATGATTAAACAAATCAGATGTACTTTACAAGGAATTTGATTTTTATGGGGGAGAAGTGTACATTGTTTTTTTTTTGTTGTTGTTGTTTTTAATTTTAAGTTCAGAAAGGTGATTGATGATGCCAAGGATAAAAATCTTAGAAGATTGACAAATTTGATTACATAAAAATTTAAAACTGGAAAAAGAAACTGAGACAGTATTGGCAATATAAATGATAACCCCAAATGTACTTTTTTTCAGGTGTATAAAGAAGTTTGAAAAATCATTAAGAAAAGGGCAAACAATACAATACACAGACATACACAGACACTTTCCTTTTTTAAAAAAATATTTTGTGTATGTTAGTATAGTTGTCCCAGTTTTCCCCCTTTGCCCCCTTCCACCCTTCTCCCTACTCCCTCAGGCAATTCTCACATTGTTGTCCATGTCAGTAGGTAATGCATATATATGTTCCTTAGCTAATTCCTTTACCTCCTTTCAAGTCCCCATATGCCCCTTCCCTTCTGACAGTTGTCAGTCTGTTTCATGTTTCTAAGCCTCTGGTTCTGTTTTGCCCATTAGTTTATTTTGTTCACTAGATTTCCCATACAAGTGATATCATATAATGTTTGTCTTTGACTGGCTTCATTTCACTTAGCATAATAGTCTCCAGGTCCACCCATGCTGTCACAAAAGGTAAGAGTCCCTTGTTTTTTACTGCTGCATAGTATTACATTGTGTAAATGCACCAAAGCTTTTTTATCTACTCATTTGATAGGCACTTACGCTGTTTCCAGATCCTGTCTGTTGTAATAATGCTACCCTGAACATAGGGGTGCATGTAGGGGTTCTTTTGATGTTTAGGGATTTTTTAGGATATATTCCCAGAAGTGGAATCACTAGGTCAAAAGGCACTTCATTTTTAGTTTTTTAATTCCCCCCCAGCGGTGCACTAGGGTTCCCTTTTGTCCACATCCTCACCAGCACTTGTTTATTAATGATGGCCATTCTGACAGGTGTGAAGTGGTATCTCATTGTGGTTTTAATTTGCATCTCTCTGATAGCTAGTGATGTTGTGAATTTCTTCATGTGTCTCTGGGCCATCTCTGTGTCCTCCTTGGAGAAGTGTCTATTCAGGTTCTTTGTCCATTTTTAAATTGGATTGTTTGGCTTCCTGATGTTGAGTCATGTAAGTTCTTTATATATTTTAAACAAGCACTTAAAAAAATTTATTTACTTTTAGAGAGAGGGAAAGGGAGGGAGAAAGAGAGGGAGAGAAACATCGATTGGTTGCCCCCCCACCCCAATTTGGGACATGTGTGCAACCCAGGCATGTGCCCTGACGGAATTGAACTAGTGACCTTTCCATTTGGGGGCTGGCACTCAATCCACTGAGCCACACCAGCCAGATCTAACAAGCACTTTTTTAAAAAAGAAAGAGCTGCAAATGTAGAAACAAACCAATTACTTAAAATAAAGATGTTTGGCCTCAATGGCAATTGTAAGAAAAGGAAATTAAAACAGTATACTGTTTTTGTACTTTTGGTTTTGGTGAAAACTAAAAACAAGACCAAACAAGCTAGGTGACAGAGACTGCACACTGGGTCTTAGCGGGAATAGCAGCTGGAGTGCTAGGTGAGAGACCAACAGGTGGTGTTGGGTCCTACACCCTAGCCTCTTGCTTACTGTTTTTCTGTGGACTGAGGTACCCATGATGGAGTTACCCAAAAAGGAGATAAGCTGAGCCTAGGGTACCACAGAAATGTGATGGCCAAGGAGCAGGCACCAAGGACCAGACAGATTGAGTTTCAAACAAAGCCTGGATTCTCATAGCTTAGGTAAAGAGCTCTGAGTAAGGAACAGTGAAAATGGCACAATCTGCATTAATAATGTGTAACTTAAAGACATGACAATTAACAAACACACATGGACTTTGTGGCATATGGAAATGTGTGCACAGAAAAAGGAAATCTATACTTTTTTAAAGATAGGAAGGCATTCTTCCTCACTAAAATGGATATCTTCTGCTCAGTTATCAAGTATGAAAATCTCCCAGAATTAAAGATACTTTGTCACTGGTATCCCATTATAGCCCTTGGTGTTACAGCAACATGTTCTCTGATGGCTGTGATGACTGTTGTGGTATTGACCCTTACATACAACTGGAGGAAGCGTGAATTTCATCATTTTGCTAAATTGGACTGTCATAATTCTTTATAATTACTTCAATGCCATGTTTGTTGGTCTTGGCTTTGTTCCTCTGGGGTGGAAATCAGAAAATTCTCAGGACTGCGTGGACCTCCAGTATTGTCAAGTCTCCCAAACATAGAAGGCACTGCGGTCACATCACTGCTGAAAGTGTAACAGGTGTGTGATGAAGATGGACCCTCATTGTCCTTGGATCAATAACTGTTGTGGATACCAAAATCATGCTTTGTTCACACTGTTTCTCTTACCATTGGGTCATATTCATGTCACCTTCATTTTTGTTAATGACTTTGTGTACACAGCTTTATAACTGGCTCTTACTTGGGTTGAACATGGCAAAGATTGATATGAGTGCAGCCTGGAGAGATCCGCTTCCAATTATTTTGTTTGGTTTAGCTGCATTTGCTGCCACCTTGTTTGCCCTGGGATTAGCTTTAGGGACAACCATAGTCATTGGCATGTTTTTTATCTAGATGAAAATAATTCTTAGAAACCAAACTTCCATTGAATTTGGATCAAAGAAAAGGTTACAGATAGAATTCAGTATTCTCAACTAAATGAAATCTTTGTTTTTCCTTATGATATGGGAAGTTGATGGAAGAACTGTAAACAGGTGTTTACCTGGTCAGGGGTCCCAGAAGGAGATGGACTGGAGTGGCCAATAAGAAAAGGATGTCACCAGTACAGCTTAAGAATAAAACAATTGAAACAAAAAGCAGGAAATATTTTATTTTTTAAGATATTTATTTTTAGAGAGAGAGGAAGGGAGGGAGAAAGAGAGGGAGAGATATCAGTGTGCAATTGCCTCTTGTGTGTCCCCCAACTGGGGACCTGGCCCACAACCCAGGCATGTGCCCTGACTGGGAATCAAACAGGCTGGTGCTCAATCCACTGAGTCACACCAGCCCGGGGTTGGGGGGGAGCAGATAAAAGAGTAAGAAGTGTTGGGTAAAAAGTAATAGAAGATTACAGTGATACTTGCTGTCCTTTGAATAAAAAAAGTATTCTTCATGAGCCCCTGCACTGAAGAG
Source organism: Desmodus rotundus (assembly GCF_022682495.2). Lineage (NCBI taxonomy): Eukaryota > Metazoa > Chordata > Mammalia > Chiroptera > Phyllostomidae > Desmodus > Desmodus rotundus. The sequence goes on from NC_071390.1 coordinate 104,175,385, forward strand.
CCTTGAGTAAGGCTACGGAAAGGAGAGTTCATTTTAGCCCTGAGAGGGTTATGACACTGGTTGTATGAAGACAACATTCTTAATGGTTACTTTACAGAAGGTGTTTTGAGAATAAGAGGATTGTTCCCTAGACACTGCATGGAAAAGTGTCCCTGTGATTCTGAAATACATCAATCCCCAGAGGACGGGAAGAAAAATAGATAGCCATTATTAAAATATAGTTATTAAGTCTGCTCCATTACTTGACAATTGTAAATATTACTGAAGATATGCTATGAGCCTACTCTGGTTAAGGTGTTCTTTTCCTCAAAGGTGCTCTATTGCTACGATCTAAATACTTTTATAGCCATTTTGAAATGGAGGAGCCATTCTGCATATGCCTTTGAATTGCTACTCCTCCTTTTACCATCTCTTTCTCTTCCCAAAAGGAAAAACACTTCACCCACATAATTCAATTGCATTTACTGTAGGATTTTTTTTATGAGCTATACACTATGGACCTCACAGATGTAGTGTCCCCTTTGCCAGGAGCATCTGCATGTGATGCTTTTATCCTGTTTTCTCCCTCAGTTGATACTTTTTTTTTTTAAGATTTTATTTTTATTTTTAGAGAGAGGGAAAGTGAGGGAGAGAAACATGAATGTGTGGTTGTCTCTCGTACAACCCCTACTGGGGACCTGGCCTGAAACCCAGACATGTGCCCTGACTGGGAGTGGAACCAGTGACCCTTCAGCTCACAGTCCGGTACTCAATCCACTGAGTCACACTAGCCAAGGCTGATATTTCTTAATGTGTTATTCTAGATACTATTGCGGTTAATTTGTCAGAATCAATATAAACTCAAATTTTGTTACCTGTGTTTTAATAATGCTTATTTTGTCAAATCAAATAATGATCAATGATGTTCTTTATTTTACAAAAAGACCAAATTATCTAAAAAGGCGAAATAATATCTGTAAGAGTTACTATTTGAAAACTCATACCCTGTATTCAGATGAGAGTTCCACCCTCTTCAACTATAACCAAAGAGGTGTTCTGATATTTTGGTAGACAACACATTTAAAACAATTTTAAAAGGAAAAGGGAATTCTTTGAGAAACATGCATACTTAAAAAGAGGTTACCGTGCCATTGAGAGGCGAACACTGAGGGAAAAGATAGACTATTACAAAAATCAAGTACACATTTGCAAAAAGGTGACCATTTAGTTTGCAGCAAGTGAGCTTGCCTCTCCCCCTACCCCATCCTGCCCCGCCCCCCGGGCTCAGGTGAGGGATATTTGGCAATGTCTGGAGACGTTTTTGATTGTCATGCCTTGGAGGGGATACTGTTGGCATCTGGTGGTCAGAGGCCAGAGGAGCTGCTCACATTCTGCAGCGAATGGGACAGCCCCACAACAAAGTTAACCTGGCCCATGAGAGCCCCAAGGTTGAGAACCCTGGCAGACGGCTTCTGTGTGACTTACTGAGGTGTTGATGTACCATTGCATATGATGGCCCTGTTATCAAGAAAATGTGTTTACTATATACTTCGTTTAAGCAGGTAATAGGTGTCTAATATACGTTAGATTTCCAGTCACAGTGTTTTAAGAAATATTTAATTCTTAAAGAAATCAATCAAATCTTATTTGGAAGATGTAGACATCTTTTTTTTTTTTTAAAGAATAAACTAGGCATGACTGTATTTTAGTGTTTTATTTACATAAGTCATGTAACTAACTTGCTGGAAAACCTTTTTTCCTTTTCAGGTGATTAACTTCTTAACATTAATCACAAATTTCTTATACTAATCAACAAATATGGTACATATTATATGAGCTTAAGGCCGTTAGTTAAACAGCTATTTCCCTAACCTTCAGGTAATGTGGAAACCATAAATTTGGAAGTAGACTGGTGGATTATATTCATTAGAGAGGTTTATTTTGATTATCTTGTTTAAGTTTTCATAAATACCCAGGACACAGTTGCTTATCATAAAACTACAAAATAATTGGAGTCAAATTAAAAGTACAAAAAATACCTTCAAAATATTTATAATTTTAGGTTATATGGGGTACAGATTTTGGCACTGATATTTGAGAGTTTGCTGTACATAATCTATCATTTCTTTGATAGTTTTAGGTAGTAGAGGGGAGGGGAGGATATTATAAAGAGTAGTTTGAGAATTTCACTCAAGGTATTGGCATGGGTAAATGGGGTACTCGTATCTTCTGACAACCATGCCAAAATTACAACTAAACTACAGAACAGCTGGCATTCAGAACCACCTGAAACCTTGCTGAGTTCAAGTCTTACAACTAGGGATTTAAAGAAGCCACACTGAGACTGATGAGAGGGGTGGAGATGGGGAATGGGCTGTTCCAAACCACAATGGCAAATAAAAATCAGGAGGTATATCTTGGCTGTGGGAGGTCCCCTGCGAGGAGTGAGGGGTTCTAGCTCCACACCAGGCCCCCCAGCCCAGGGTTCCAGTACCAGGAAGGCAAGTCCCCATAACATTTGGTTGTAAAAACAAATGGAGGATTGTGTCTGATGGGATGGAGGACTTAATTTGGATTCTCTTCCTCTAAGCTGTAGCGCTTGGGTCGTAGCTGGAAAGGCACCAGAGACATACGAGGAGGAACTGGATTGTTTGGCATCAGGGATAGAGCCAGAGGGGCAGTTTTCTGCCAGGCAAAAGTGCTGGCTGAGGCCATTGTTCCTTTGATAAGAAATCCCCCACAAAGCCAGCAGTTGGGATGCCATGTCTGAGTCTTCATCAGCCTGGCTTATACCCTTTGCCCCTCCTTGGTGATTACCTGAGACCCCACCCCACCTAACTTACAGGCCCATCCAAGCTATTTCCAGTAGTGTTTTCATACAAATGGCCTGTCTTAGCTCATGCTTCAGACTTTTATAAAATCTCTCAGGTGGCCTCCAGCCTCAGCGTGCTCCGTATCTCTCACTAAGTGATGCCAAGCCCAGCACTAGCAACAGTGGCCTTGGTTTGCAGTTTGGCATTGCCTGGGCACTTTCAAGCCAAGCACAAGTAGCAGGTATCTGCAGATTGCTTTGTAGTTCCTTATGGGTGGCTCCAGGTAGAACACAGGGGTGAGCTGAGCTTGGCCTGCACCCTTCGGGAGTCCCCAGAGCCAGCGCTCCCAGTGGACAGCTTCAGACCACATTGAAGCACCACTCAACCACCTCCACAAGCAACACTCAAAGGGAGGACTCAGTCCCGCTGAAGTAATTTCTTCTTTGTGCGGTGGTCCTTTGTACAGCATATCCTCCATGGTGGTTGGTGGTTGTCACAGCCAGTTCTTGCAGCTGATCGACCTGAGGGTAAATCTGTCCTGTTGATGTACCAATAGCAATCAAGGCTCACCTACAGCAAGTAGGGTATACACAGCCCACAAGGGGAGGGATTCCTTTAGAAGCTCTGTACCCCTCCAAAACCCCCCATGTTTAACACCCCTGTCCCATTTCACCACCTCTGGGCTGCTGGAGTCTGGGGCTACCCAGGTGTGCAGCTCAAATCCTGCTCCACTGTGAGGAGGGTGGGGGGGCACCCAGCAAGAGGTAGTTGTCCCCTCTGCATGGGAAAAAGTACTTCTTGGTCCCTAGTGATTCTAGGATAAAGGCTCATTCTTTTGCAGTCACTGTCAACCCCAGACTAATAAATGTTGCCTAAATGAAGGTTGGAACCTGAGGCAGGAGAGGGGTGCTTTGTTGCTAATGGGTGCATGCATGACATGGCTGCCAATTGTACTCAGCACACAGTGCTGGTACCCCACTTGACCTGGTCGCTTACTGTGTCTCATTGTCTGGGTCACTTGTGCCTCGGACTCCTGCCTGTCATGTGCAGGCTGCATCTCTGGAACCCATGGCTCCTTTTCATGTGGCAGCAGTTGTGGCTACTGGTCCAGGCAGCTTACCTTCTGGAGTTGGGCCTGGATCCTGTCCTGCTGACCTCTGTTTTATTGGGACCTTCTGAACCCTAGCCTTCAGATCAGCAAAACCCCACACATGAGCCTTCGTGTATTTCTGAAGACTTTGATCCTTCATCATTCCATCCAACAGGAAGCCTGAGCTCTGCCTGCAGAGGCCCCTGAGTAAATGGAACTTGCTGTAAAACGTCAGGAGGCCCCAGCTTATCAACCAGAAACCCCTGAGATGCAAAAATAATCTTCAACCCAGAAGGAAGCCTCAGCTCAGTCTGCAGTGTCCCCTGACTTGCTGAAATCTTTGTTAGTTTATCAGTGAGTGTTAGGTCAGCATCTAAGTCTTAAGAAAATATTGTCTTCAATCCAGTAGAATAGCTCAGCTCTGCTGCAGTTGCCTCTTGCCTGTGTAGAACCTTTTCCAGTCCAGCAGAAAGGTCCAGTTCAGCCTCCAAAATCCCCTATGGATGGTGTAGCTCAGCCTTCAATACATCATAAGGTGACAGCCTCACCTCTAGGTTTGGGTGAAGCTCAGCATCCAGTGTTGCATAATATAAATATTAAAAATGTGGATCTAGCGGTTTGATAACACCAAAGTGCCCTAAGGAGATTAAACCATCTATGACTAAGAAGGAGGTCTCAGCTCATTCTGTAAAATCTACTAAGGTGGTCAAACCTCCAGCCCAGCAGGAGATTCCTTCAGAGCACCATCAGAAGACAGAATCATCTCCAGCTCAGCCTACTTTGGAGGCTGATGCTGTAACCCTGCAGCAGACCACAGCTTCTCCAAAATACCCTGAGGTGACATTTCAACATTCTGAGCCTGTTCAGGCTCAGCAGCCAACCTTGTCTGAAGTTAAGAGTTCAACCTTTGGACCTGGAGCTCATGGTAACTCCACAACATACTGTGGAGGCTGAACATGCTATAATTCTACAGCAGACTACAGCTCCTGCAAAGTACCCTGAGGTGACACTTTCACATCCAGACCCTGTTTAGGCTTAACAGCCGACCTTGACTGAAGTCGTAATTCAACCTTTGGACCTGGAAGTTGTCAGAACTCAGCAACCAGAGTCATCTGGGATAGGTCCTCCAGCTCCTGAACAGAATGCCACCATGAATATATGTGTCCTCGTCCCTGCAATAATGAGAAACTATCATGCATTGGTTCTGGCCCAAATGCCAGAGCACAGCACCTTCACCATCTTCTAAGGAAACTTATTTCTTACATTGAAGAAGATACATGGAAGTGATACCGTTGGGCTGAGAAACTAATCCTCAGTGAATATAATTTGAGGAAATTACATAAGGATTCATAGGAAGGCCTACTACTGTTCAAGTATTTAAATCTTCATAGCAATTTAACACAAAACTAAGCTTTGGAATGTTTTAGGTCTACCATGAAATGCAGTTTTTACACAAGTTAATTTTCAATTGTAAAGCTTGACAACTCCTGAAGATTAATATCTTTTTAAATCGCCAGCATTAAAATATTTAGACATTGGAACAACACAGGTGTCACAACAATTAAGAACATCCTAATGATGATCCCTGAAATGCAAAAATTGATCCTACCTAGCTGTTTAACCTGCTGCTTTGGCCAACTTAAAAATAATATTGAGGCTATCAGCAAGACAGTCAAACTGCATTGTGATACTGAGTGTCTGACAAACACGTGTTGTGGAATGCAGAACAGGCATTTTAATCTCCTTTTACAGATAAAGAACTATTTATAGAAGGGTTGTTCTTGAAAGTATTACATGGCTGGGTGAAGAACACCAGTACTGAGCCTGACTACTGAGCCAGAGAGGGTATCTTCAGGCAAAAAGGACAGCCTTGTCAGCCTTCATGAACCTCCTGATGAAGCTTTTCAGTGAGCAGCAAGAAGTAAAGATTTCCAATGGGAAAATAAGAGGACAGAAGCCCAGGGTAAGCAGGAAGAGCAGGAGTCACGTGCGCTCACAGAAGAAGTACCAGGATATGGGAATGAGAACAAACTCATTGTGGCAGTATCTGTGATTGTAGTAGCAATGATTTTTTTTGTAATTTTCTGTTGCATTGCTATTTGTCATAGAACATCATCAAAGGAAGGTGTATAGAAGGAAGCTCAAGGTTTTTTTCCTTTTTTTTCTGGAATAAGAGATGCTCCCTGGAATGCAAGATGGAGGAGGGTGTTTTCTGGAGAAGACTTAGGGATATGTATGGAAATCTCAGAGCCACACACAAGAAAAATGTGGCACAGAAGCTATACAACAAGGATTTGTCTGATAAGGATGAGCTTTTCATCTAAATGGACAAGGGTGAAGCCTCCACCTCAACGGCCAGGATTGATACACCAAACTTTGCTGCTGAAGAGACACATGAAGTAAGTGAAACATGGCATTGCCTGAGTGAACCTCATCCTCAGGCTCTCTGTAAATTGTATTTGGAAATGTTGGCTCAGCATTGCTGATGGAATATATATTTTCCTCCTACTAAAATGTAGAAATAAAAGAAGGATGCTTAGTGAACTTAGAATTTCAACAGCATGAGAAAGGACATGAAAAATGTAAAAAACAAATGAAAGATAAATGAAGAATAATTTTTAGGGGATCAACAGTAGAGAAGATGAAGTAGAGAATCAACAATATAAGAAAGTAAAAAAAAAAAAAAAAAACCCCATCAAATCAGAAGAGCAAAAAGAAAGAAAGAATTTAAAAAAATGAGAATAGTGTAAGGAGTCTCTGGGACAACTTAAAGCATACCAACATTTGCATCATGGGGGTGCTGGAAGGAGGAGAGAGAGAGCAAGAAATTGAAAAAGTATTTGAAAACCTAGGTAACTTTCCTAACCTGATGAAGCAAATAGACATACAAGTCTAGGATGCCCATACCAAGACACATCATATTTAAAATGTCAGAGGAGACAATCTTAAAAGCAGCAAGAGAAAAGCAGTTAGTTACTTACAAGGAAGCTCCCATAAGACTGTCAGCTGAGGTCTCAAGAGAAACTTCACAGGCCAGAGGGATTGGCACCTACAATGAAGATTACTTTACCCAGCAAAGCTATCATTTAGAATGGGACAACAGGTGAAGGGCTTCCCAGACGAGAAAAAGCTAAAGGAGTTCATCACCACCAGATGACTATTACAAAAAATGTTTTAAAAAAAAAGATTAAAGATGTGAACAATAAAATGTCAATAAGTACATATCTATCAAGAGTTTAATCTAGAAAACAAAATAAATGAAGAAACAGACTCATAAATGCAGAGAATATCTTGACAGTTGCCAGATGAGAGGGACTTTGGGGAGAATGGGGAAAAAAAGGTGAAGGGATTAAGAAGTACAAATTGGTTGTTACAGAATAGTCATGGGATGTAAAGTAGAGCATGGGGAATGTAGTCAATAATCTAATGAGTACATAGGGTGTCAGATGGGTCTGTGATTTATTGGGATGGTCACTTAGTAAGTTGTGTAATGTCTAATCACTGGGTTGTATACTTGAAACCGATACAGTATTGTATGTCAACTGTGATTGAAAAGTTAAAAGTCATTAAAAAAATAATAACAGTTTTAACTGTATTTTATAACTTACACTTAATAGTTATTTTTTGTTAGTAAGGATAAATTGCTATGTGCAATAGTGAACACCTGATACGTAGGTCTTGGGAATTTTTCAGAAAAAATTAGACTTAAAATATATCACAAAATGTTAGTTACTGATGAACAAAAGATTCATATTCTACTTTTGTATTTATAAGCTTGGAATTTTTCATAGTATGTTTTTAAAAGTTATTTCATTTCATAGAATGAAAGCAGATAGTTACTTTCTAGAGGAGAGGGAGCTTGTCTTAGGGAAGAATACTGCATTTTCTATGGGTTAGTTACAGAGCTCACGGTCTGGGAATTCCTCTTTGCCTCCTTCCTGTGTTTAGTCCTGTTTCCTGGACCACACATACAGTTTTCATCTCCAATTTCTTATGTATTTTTGGTTCTACATTATGGGATATTGCCTCAACTTTATTTTCTATCCCTTTAACTGAATTTGTTATTCATTTAACAATTTTCTAAATATTCCTATTTATGGTACCCTATTTATGGTTTCATAGATGCAATTTCTTTTCTTACATTTTGCTATCTTTACTGCTCCTATTTTATTTGCATTCTCTCCTCTTTTCTGTTTGCTTTCCTTGGAGAAGCTGTTCATAAGTGTCTGGTGCACCTTGTCTGTCTGTTTATATTTTAGGGTGAGACACTCAAAAACTAATTGAAAATTCTGTGGATGGGCTTTACTGGAGGGATGTCAGGAGGCTAGATGGCTGTTTATTTAGATTCCCTCAAATATCAGTGTATAAAGGTCCTTTCTCTGGGATAGTTTAATTTCTCCAGAAGGGTCTCATTTGAACTCTTGCCTGAGCATAAGGCCGGGCCCCTTGAATTTGACAGTCCAAAAGGTTGCCAGCTATTTACAATTTATGATGTAGCTTTACCTAACCCCCTGTTTTTTGGTGTGAATCTCACCACTACCCTTCTCTGTTGCTGGATTTAGTCTTTCTGTTTCAACTTAGTCATAGCCTGTAACTCCTCTTTCCTCAGGGCTGAGAATGGGTAGCTCTCTGTCTGAACCTGATGGCACTGCAGATGCAGAGCTCTATATGCTTATCCAGCATGTTAAATAATAATCTCTATTCAGCATCTCTGATACTCCTTTATCTTCCGTGTCCTGTTCCTAAATCTTTCTCAAATTCTGTGCAAATGGCTGGCTTCTTTCTCATCACCAATTCCTTATGTAAATTTCATCTTCCTCTGTTTGGCCAAAACATTTAATTCCTATGTCCATCCATTGTCTTCATTTTTTACAGAGTATTTTTTAAATCAAATACGTTTTTGTTACTTTAGAGATGGAGGTAGCAAGGTTTTTACTCTGTCTTTTTAAAAGCTATAATGTAAGGGTAACCTTAAATCAGATTATGTTACCCCTCTGATCCCACTGAAGTTTAGAATTCTCTCACTTGCTGCCTATGGAAATAAGGTGGAAATCCAAGCTGGTTACTCTGACCTTTGGATCCTGCATGGTTCTAATCATTTACCTCTCTGCCTCTTGTCTCACTACAGCTGTTTCTACTCTCCACTATTCAGCCACTGTCCTTTCTGCCCCTCAAACATCTGAATGTCTAAGTTACCATAGAGTTTGTGTGGCTAGGTCTTTTTCATCATTCAAGTCTTAAATACAATTTTTTTAATGTTCTATGATAAGATTGGTTAGGGTTGCTGGCATAACATTCCTCCATGTCTCAGTGTCTTAAATGGCTGGGACCGAGGATGACAGAGGAGCCACCATCTGCAGTATCTTCATTATTCATGGCATAAAGAAAAAGAAAGCAAACCAAATGATAAAGAGTTTCTAAGTCTTCCAAAATAGAAGTGACATAAATCCCTTTTACTCAGATTCCATGTGCCAGATCTAGTCACATGGCCAAACCTAATATCAGGGCCGCAGGGGAAGTGCAGTCCTACCAGTGCCTGGGACAAGAGCTAGAAACATTTGGTGAACAACATTAATGACTACCATAACAACTTTGACCAACCAGAGTAAAGTAGCTGTATTAGTCAGGGTTCTTCAGAGCAACAGAACCAACAGGGGACAACAAACACAGAGATGAATTGTGAAGAATTTGCAATGTGGTTATAGAGGCTGAGAGGTCCCATGATATGCAAGCTGGAAATCAGGAAAGGTAGTGGTGAACTTCCTGTCCAAGTCTGAAGACCTAGAAGTCAGAGCGGCTGATGGTTCCCCAGTCTGAGGTTAGGAGAAGATGGCATGAGGTGTCCCAGCTTGCCAGTAAGGCAAAAAACAAAAAACAAACTAACCAAAAAAAACCCCCCCACAAAAAAGCAACCCGGGGCAAAAGCCTCCTTCTTGCATCTTTTGTTATGTTCAGGCCCTAACTTTACTAAATCCACTGGTTCAAATATTAATCTTGTCAGAAACACCCCGTCAGTTTTACCCAGAAACAATATCTAATCAGCTATTTGGGCATCCTGTATGGCCTGTGAAATTGACCCTGACATTAATCATCACAGTAACTCTCCTCATTGCCGGTTATTTTATTATTTCCTTTTCTTTATTGCCAATCGACACATGTAAATATACTCAGCATCACTAATCATTGGAGTAATGTAAATTAAAATCACAGGATTTCACCTCACACCAATCAAAGTGGCTATCATCAATAAATCAAGGAACAAGTTGGCAGGATGAAGAATAAAAGGAACCTTTGTTCCCTGTTGGTGGCGCTGTAAATTGGTGCACCAATTTGGTAAACAGTGCGTAAGTTCCTCAGAAAATTAAAACTAGAAGTATTATATGACCCAGCAGTTCTGCCTCTAGGTATTATCCAAAGAAATCCAAAACACTAATTTGAGAAGACATGTGCGCTATAACGTTTATGTTAACATTTATAGTAGCCAAGATTTTGAAGCAACCTAAGTGCCCATCAACAAATAGATAAAGATTTGGTACATATGAGCCCTGCCTTGTGTGGCTTAGTGGATTGATTGCCAGCTTGTGAACCAAAGGGTTGCAGGTTCCATTGCCACTCAGGGCACATGCCTGGGTTGCTGGCCAGGTTCCTAGGAGGGGGCACGTGATAGGCAATCCCACACTGATGTTTCTCTCTCTCTCTTTCTCCCTCCCTTCCCCCTATCTAAAACTGAATAAATATGATCTTTAAAAAAAAGATTCGGTACGTATGAAACTGGAAAACCTTCTTACACTGCATGCAAGAAAGAATTCAAAATGGATCAAAGACTTAAACGTTAGATCCGAAACCATAAAAATCCTAGAAGAAAACACAGGCATTAAAGTCTCGGATACTGCTTGTATAAATTGTTTATCTGATATATCTCTCCTGCAAGGTTAACAAAAAAACAAAAAATAAGCAAATGGGGCTACATCAACATAAAATGTTTTTTTGCAGCAAAGGAAATCATTGAAATAAAAAGACAACTTAGAGAATGGGAAAACACAATTGCTGATACATCTGATAAGGGGTTAACATCCAAAATTTATAAAGTACTAACAAAACTCAACACCATAAAAACAACCCAATTAAAAAGGGAGTAAATGTACTTGAATAGTCACTTCTCCAAAGAAGAGATACAAATGGCCACTAGATGCTCAACATGACTAATCATCAGAGCAATGCAAATTAAAACCACAATGAGATCCCATCACACACCTGTCAGAATGTCTGTCATCAGTAAATCAACAAACAAGTGCTGATGAGATGTGGAGAAAGGCGAACCCTTTTGCATGTGGTGGGAATGCAGACTGGTGCAGCCACTGTGGAAAATAGTATGGAGATTCCTCAAAAGTTAAAAATGTATCTGCTTTTTGGCGCAGCATTCCCAGTCCTGGGGCTGTATCTGAAGAAACCCAAAACACTAATTTGAAAGAATATAAGCACCCTTGTGTTCATTGTGGTGTTATTCACACTCCCCAAGATATGGAAGCAGCCCAAGTGTCCATGAAGAGTGGATAAAACGAGTATGGGACATCTACACAATGGAATTCTAGTTGACTGTAAAAAAGAAGGAAAATTTACCCTTTGCAACAGTATGGCTGGACCTGGAGAACATTATGCTAAGTAAAATAAGCCAGTCAGATAAAGACATACCATATGATTTCATTCATATGTGGAATCTACTGAACAAACTGAACTAACAAGCAAAACAGAGACAGACTCATAGATGGAGAGCAGATGACAGTGGGGTAGGAGGCCTAAGGGGTAGAGGGTTTGAGCAAGATGAAAAAGGACTCGTGGATATGAACAACAGTGTTGTGATTGCTGGGGGTAGGGGAGTATAATAGGACTAAATGGTAATGGGGAAAAAATACAATGAAGACTAAATTTAAAAAAAGCTGTTTGAAGGCCTAAAAGAAAGAAAATACTTGACTAGTTCCGCTTTTCAAAGTTTGTCTAAGCAATGTGCTGGATAAGCTGATGTTAGAGGAGAAGCCCTATAAAACAAGAAGAGCAAGTCACATAAAATAATATATACTATAAATAGAAGGGGCACATAAAATAATGCTTTTCCAGATAAAAAATTATATGGTTGGCCAGATAAATGTCAAAAGATTAGGCATATAAACAATGAAATAAAAACTAATATTGATTAAATACTAAAAAAAATAGATTTGGCACATAAAGCATGGGACAAAAGATTATTGTATGGAAAATAATACAATAATAAAGAATAAACTTTTGTGTACTCACAACTGTAAACATACTATTGCCACACCCTCTATATACAATGCAACATTACTCAGCCATAAAAAAGAATGAAATGTTGCCATTTGCAACAACATGGATGGACCTAGCTAAGTGAAGTCAGTCAGATAGGGAAGCACACATAAAATGATTTCATTTATGTGTGGAATCTAAGAAACAAATGAACAAACAAAACAAATAAAGTTAGATACAGAGTCCAAATTGATGGTTGCCAGATGGGAAGGAATTGGATGGAGGGTGAAAAAGGGGGAGGGATTAAGGTGTGCAAACTGCCAGTCATTGGGTTGGCCCAAAAGTCTGTTTAACTTTTTCTGTAAAATAAATGAAAAGAGTTTTCATTTTCACTAATAACTTCATTGATTGGGATATTTTGATTATGTCAGCTCTCTCCTGTGTGGTATACGTTGATTGTTCTCAGTGTCTTGATTTGATTGCTATCAACTTCAACTGGTCTAACTGACCATAGAGCATCATCCAGTGAGAAATCTGTAGGATGAACCTTTGCAAACCACTTTTGATATGTTCAATCAGTCACAGCATACACTTAACAAATCTAGTTTGTATTTCAGTTGCATTTTTACCTTTTTCGAGATAATAAAGCATAGTAAGACAAAAAAGTGCATTTTCTTCCATCTTCAATATTAAAAAGGCTACACAAAAATTTACCAGTTTTGATGTTTTTTTTTTTAATGCACTGTACTATGCCAGCTGTCACTAAACCATCTAATGAAACTGTTTCAAATAAAGGTAAAGACAACTAAGCACTACTACAGCCATTTTACAGAAAAAAGCAAATGAACTTTTTGACCAACCCGATACAAAAGCAGTCACAAGAATGAAAAGTACAGCATAGGGAATATAGTCAATAATACTGTAATAACTGTAATGGTGTCAGAGTGCTACTAGACTTATCAGGGTGTTCACTTCATAAGTTATATATATGTCTAAGAACTATGTTGTACACCTTAAACTAATATTGTATTTCAATTGTAATTGAAAATTAAATTCTTTATAAAGACTATCACCTAAAAATATAATTGAGTTGTTACAATCACAGTTAATAGAAATCACAGCTACAATGAGGTACTACCACACACCCATTAGGATGCTGCTAAAGAAAAGGAACAACAACATAAGTGTTACTGATATGGAGAAAGACTGTGGTACACTGCTGGTTAGAATGTAAAATGGTGCAGCTGCTGTGGAAACAGTGTTGGAGTTTCCTCAAAAAGTTAAAAATAGAAATCTTTTATGATCTGGCAATTCCATGTCAGAGTATATATATCCAAGAGAACTGAAAGCAGAGTCTCAAAGAGATATTTGTACACCCATATTAATAGCATTATTATTTACAATAGCTTTAACATGGAAAGTAACCCAAGTGACTATTGAATAGATAATAAAAATGTGTACACATGCAACGGAATATTTAGCTTTAAAAAGGAATGAAATTGTTACAGATGCTATTACATGGATGAACCTTGAGGTCATTGTGCTAAGAGAAATCATTCACAAAAAGACATATATTACTTCATTTGATGTGAAATATGTAGATTAGTAAAAATTATAGAGACAGAAAATAGAACAGTAGTTTCCAGGTACAGAGGGAAAGGGAGAAGATGAATTATTGTGTAATGATACAACGGGAAATGAGTTATATGGGTGTGGATGGTGGTGATGGTTGTACAACAGTGGATATATTTAATACCGTTAAATTATACCTTTTAAAATGGTTAAGGTGGTAAACTATATGTCATGTGTGTCTTACCTCAGTAAAAAAAAAAAATTAATGTATTTCAATGTCCAAGAGTATTTTAATAGGTTGTTTTTAAAATGCCTCTCCCAGTTAAGTTGTCTCTGCAGTGATTGTTTATTGCCAGCGGACTTTGGTTTTTTTCATATTAAGTTACAGATGTTTATATTTGAGTTTTTCAAAGTTATTTTAAACTACTACAACTTACATGACATTTAATTTGTCTGCATTGCTAGTAGCAAAACCACGATCAAACTTCTGGCAGATGTGTCAGACAATAAGAAACCACCACAATTGCAGTGCACTTTAGCCCAGAATTTTAAAAAGAAACGCACAGCCTTTGTAGAAAACATAAGAAGCAGGAAGTTGCCCTGGCTGGTATAACTGAGTGGGTTAAGTGCTGGCCTGTGAACCAAAGGGTCGCAGTTCGATTCCCAGTCAGGGCACATACCTGGATTGCAGACCAGGTCCCCAGCAAGGGGTGTGCAAGAAGCAAGCACACATTGATGTTTCTCTCCCTCTCTCTTCTTCCATTCTCCTCTCTCTAAAAATAAATAAATAAACTCTTAAAAGAAAAAGAAACAGCAAGTCAAGTATTTAAAAAAAAATTTCATGCCTTTTAGATTCCATATACTTAATGATCCACTTTTAGGAGAAATAATAATACTTAGCCATAAAGATAAGTTTATATGTAGACTCTAAGACTCCTTTTAAATGACATGTCTTGCCAAAGACTAGGGATGGAATCTGGATATTTGCATTTTAATTTCACAAAAGATTCTGAAAGACAATGAGGAATTTTGATGAGCAGGTAATGTAGAGCTTATGCAAATTTGTTTATATTGAGTTACCTAGGTAGTGTCAGTATTTGTGTGTCATACTAAATTTAGCTTTAATTTAGTTTGACAGAAGTAGTCCATTAGCAAGGACTTAAAAACCATTGTTACTTAGTTTTAAAAATAATTTATTTATTTATTTTTAGAGAGAGGGGAAGGGAGAGGGAGGAAGAGAGAAACATCAATGTGTGGTTGCCTCTTGCATGCCCCCTACTGGGGACCTGGCCTGCAACCCAGGCATGTTGCCCTGACTGGGAATTGAACTGGTGACCCTTGGCTTCACAGTCCAATGCTCAGTCCACTTAGCCACGCCAGCCAGGGCTGTTACTTACTTTTAACTCTCATTTACATATATTCCTTTGGTCACAAATACTGCACAGTCAGCAAGCAGTAGGCTAGACACTGGAGATAAAGATGGCTTGTGTCGGGCATAAACAGGCCCTCACAGTGCTTACTGGCTGCACTGGGGGACAGATGTGAGGAGACCTCACTCAAGGGATCCACAGAGGTCAGCTTATCATGGGTGGGAGAGGAGAGTGAAGAGAGAATGGCTAGCTTCATTTAAATCTCAAGAAAAATTAAATCTCAAAAAATAACTTATAAACACCCTATTTGCAGAACTTCTGTTTTTAACCAAACACATTGAAAACGAGTTATTAATACTGTGATCTGAATCTGTGGAATCCGTGGAGTAACCACAATGACCGTATGTGCTTCCTGGCTTTGCATAAAAATCAGTGTCCATGTGCACAACAATCTGAAATACTGGGCTGACGAAAAATTTCGTTTAGTTTTTCTCGTATGATGGCTCTAGTAGTGCTTAGTTGTCTTTAACTTTATTTGAAACAATTTTGTTAGATTGTATTGTGACAGCTATCATATCAGTGCGCATTTAAAAAATCAAGATTGGTGAATTTTTGTGCAGCCATTTTAATATTAAAGATAGAAGAAAACACATTCTTGGTGTATTTTGCTTATTATTTCAAAAAAGGTAAAAACGCAACTGAAATGCAAATAAAGACTTGTGCAGTGTATGGGGAAGGTGCTGTGAGTGATAGAATGTGTCAAAAGTGGATTGGTAAGTTTTTTTGGTACTATTAACATTTTGGCCAAATAATTCTTTGCTGTGGGGCTGTCTTATGCATTGGAAGGTATTTAGCAGTAGCTCTAACCTCTACTCACTAGAAGCCAATAGCAGCAGATAGCTGAATACTCAAAATATCCAAATCAATAAAGTTATTGGTGAAAATGAAAAACGTGCCCTTTATTTTATGGAAAAAACTGAATGGACTTTTTGGCCAACCCAATAGTTCTCTCATTCTTATGCCTCTATCACAAATCTCATTTCTACCATTTTCACAGGCCACCAATAGAACCTAAGCATCCTAACGATACAGTTGTTAATAACCAAGAAAGAAAATAAAATAAACTGTGAATTTGAGCTATGGCCATCTACAACCAGGAGGAGCAAATCTGGCTTCACAAAAGGTTAAAAACAAAGAAGGAAAAGGAGGGGGAAGTAAAGGGCGTAGGTTGGGCAAAATGGGTAAAGGAGGTTAAAAAGTACAAAATTCCAGTTATAAATAGCCCTGGGGATATAATGTGTAACATGGTGACTATAGTTAACAACACTGAATTTGTAAATATGAAAGTTGCTAAAACAGTAAACCTTAAAAGTTCATTTCTGCAGGAATAGAAAGAACTGGAAAGATCTAGATTAAAAGGTTGTTGGAATTTCTTTAGATCTTGTAAAATTATGATTACATATAATACAAATGACTCTCTTTATAGAGCATAGATCAATATCATAAGAATATAAGATAGCTAACAGGTGAGAATATTTGCTTTTAGACAACGCTCCTGATTTTGCATTTCCATGTTTCAGGGCCAAGAAATTTCTTTTTACCATTGATCTAAATTGATAACTGCAGTTGGAAGTTTATGAAATTATGAGCATAATACATTATATTTTTTGTTGTAACTTTTATATTGATTAATGGTAGTAATCCTTTAACTACTTTTTGTAAAATATCTCAAATACCTAAAAATTAACTCTATTGATAATAAGGAACTTACTCTCAGTTTTCTCTAGTAATTCATACTAAAAGAATACCTATTTTTGTTTCATGGACATTAAAAAAATAGAAACAGGAAGCATTTTATGAAAGTATAAAGTCATTTTAGTGGATAATGCTATCAAATGTACTTATTTTAAAAATCAATCTAGTTATGTATCCAATGTTTGTGAACACCTGCTCTTTGCTTAGCACTGCCCTAGATACTTGGGATAGAGTGGTGAACAATTCAAAAAGGTTCTTGCACTCACATAGCTGGTGGGGGGGCAGACAATAAACATAAAAGCAAGATTTATTCAGATAGTGATTAAGTTCTATGAGAAAATATGAGATAATAAAATAACAGGTAATGAGGAGAGTTACTGTGATGGTTAATGTCAGGGTCAATTTCACAGGCCATACAGGATGCCCAGATAGCTGATTAGATATTGTTTCTGGGTATAACTGACGGGGTGTTCCTGACAAGATTAATATTTGAATCAGTGAATTTAGTAAAATCAGGGCCTGAACATAACAAAACATGCAAGAAGGAGGCATTTGCCCTAGGTTGTGTTTTTTTGGTTTTTTTTTTTCTTTTGGTCTGTTAGGGTTTTTTTTTTGGACATAGAGTAGCTTTACTTTTTTTTCCGTATCTGTTTATTTTATTTTTAAAAAAATTGTTCTATTGTTGTTCAATTACAGTTGTCTTCATTTTCTCCCCATCCCTCTACCCCACTGGTCTGTTGGTTTGTTTTTTGTTTTTTGCCTTACTGGCAAGCTGGGACACCTCATGCCATCTTCTCCTAACCTCAGACTGGGGAACCATCAGCCGCTCTGACTTCTAGGTCTTCAGACTTGGACAGGAAGTTCACCACTACCTTTCCTGATTTCCAGCTTGCATATCATGGGACCTCTCAGCCTCTATAACCACATTGCAAATTCTTCACAATTCATCTCTGTGTTTGTTGTCCCCTGTTGGTTCTGTTGCTCTGAAGAACCCTGACTAATACAGCTACTTTACTCTGGTTGGTCAAAGTTGTTATGGTAGTCATTAATGTTGTTCACCAAATGTTTCTAGCTCTTGTCCCAGGCACTGGTAGGACTGCACTTCCCCTGCGGCCCTGATATTAGGTTTGGCCATGTGACTAGATCTGGCACATGGAATCTGAGTAAAAGGGATTTATGTCACTTCTATTTTGGAAGACTTAGAAACTCTTTATCATTTGGTTTGCTTTCTTTTTCTTTATGCCATGGATAATGGAAATGCTGCAGATGGTGGTTCCTCTAACTTTTCCTTTTTGAAAAAATATCTGTTTGGGTCTTCTGCCTATTTTTAATCAGATTGGGTTTTTTTTTGGTGTTAAGTTGTATGAGTTCTGTATATATTTTGGACATTAACTCCTCAGGTGATCATTGGTTAATGTCTTCACCCATTCGTTAGGTTGTCTTTTTGTTTTGTTGATGGTTTCCTTCACCGTGCATAAGAGCTATAGTTTGATTTAGTTCCATTGGTTTATTTTTTCTTAGTTTCTCTTGCCTGAGGAGACAAATATTAAATGAAAGTATTACTAAGAGGGATGTCAAAGGGTTTACTGGCTGTGTTTTTTTCTAGGAGTTTTATGGTTTTGGGTCTTACATTTTATGTCTTTAATCCATTTTGAATTTTATCTGGTATATAGTATAAGCAAGTGATCCAGTTTCATTATTTTTACATGTGCCTGTCCAGTTTTCCCAGCAGCATTTCTTGAAGAGACTCCATTGTATACTCTTGCCTCCTTTGTCATAGATTAATTGATCATATAGGTGTGGGTTTATTTCTGAGATTTTGGTTGTGTTCCATTGATCTGTGTCTTTCTTTTCTTTTGCCAGCTGTTCTGATTACTACAACCTTGTAGTATAATTTGATGTCAAGGAGTGTGATACCTCCACCTTTGTTTTTTTGTTTTGCAAAATTGCTTTGGCTATTTTGGGTCTTTTGTGATTCCATATAAAATTTTGGATTATTTGTTCCAGTTCTTTAAAAAAAAGTGCCATTTGTATTTTGGTAGAGATTTCATTCAATCTGTAGATTGCTTTGCATAGTATGGACATTTGAATGATATCAAATCTTCTTTCCATGGACCCTGTATATCCTTCCATTTATTTGTGCTGCCTTCATTTTTCATCATTATGTCTTAAGTTTCATATCATAGGCCTTTTACCACCTTTGTTAAATATATTACCAGTTATTTTATCTTTTTGATGCAGTTTTAAATGGGATTTTTTTCTTAATTTTTGTCTGACAGTTTGATATCAGTGTATATAAATACAATCAATTTCTGAATATTAATTTTGTATCCTGCTACTTTACTGAATTCATCTATCAGTTGTAATAGCTTTTTGGTAGATCCCATAGGGCTCTCTCTCTATAGTATCATCGTGTCATATGCAAATAATGACAGTTTTACTTCTTCCTTTCCAATTTGGATGCCTTTTATTTCTTCTTCTTGTTTGATTGCTCTGGTTAGTACTTCTAGTACTATTTTAAATATAAGTGGTGAAAATGGACATCCTCTTCTTGTTCCTAATCATAAAGCTTTCACCTTTTCACCACTGAGTGTGATGTTAGCTGTGGGTTTTTCATATATGGCCTTTACTATTTTGAGATATGTCCCCTCTATCCCAATTTTACTGAGAGTTTTTATCCTAAGTGGATGCTGGATTTTGTCTAATGCTTTTTGTGCATCGATTGATATGATCGTATGATTTTTATGTAGTTTGTGCATATCATGTTAGTTAATTCTTTTGCAGATATTGAGCCATCCTTTCCAGGAATATATTCCTCTTGATCATAGTGTATGCTCTTTATAATATATTGCTGAATTTGATTTGCAAGTAGTTTTGAGGATTTTTTCTGTCTGTGTTCATCAGGGATATTGGCCTATAATTTTCTTTATTTAGACTCTTTGGTTTCAGTATTGGTAATATAGGCCTCATAAAATGAATTTGGAATCTTTCTCTTTTTAGTTTTTTGAAAGAGTTTGAGAAAGATAGTTAATTGTTTTGGGAATGTTTAGCAAAATTCTCTAGTGATTCCATTATAGTACAAGGTTTTTGTTTCTTGGGAGTATTTTGGTAACTGATCTGATTTTGTTAGTAGTCATCAGTCTGTTCAGAATTTGTTTCTTCTTGATTCAGTCTTGAAACATTGAATGTTTCTTACAACTTACCCATCTTCCAGGCTGTCCAAATTACTGGCAAAAAATTAATATTTTCTCTTTTTTCAAAGATTTTCTGTATTTATTTTTAGAGAGAGGTGAAGGGAGGGAGAGAGGGAGAGAAATATTGATTATGAGAGAAACATTGGTCGGTTGCCTCTTACACACATCCAGATTGGGGACCAAACCCACAACCCAGGCATGTGCCCTGACCAGGAATTGAACTGGCAACTTTTCGCTTTATGGGATGATACCCAGCAGTAGTCAGGGCTACAGTATTTTCTTACTATATTTTGTATTACTGTGGTGTTGGTTTTCATTTCTTCTTAATTTCTGACAATACTTACTTGGTCATTTCTCACACTTTCGATGAATCTGGCAGATCAAAGTTTCTGGAGGCTGCTGCCATCATTACTCTCCACCTTGGTCTGAGCCCACATCTTCCTGTTTGTATTTTTGTGTTTGTGAGTAGAGAAAGGGAAGCATCACTGAAAGGATAGATGCACTATTAGTTTAACTTAGAAATATCTTGAAAGTAGAGTTTTGTATTCCAATTGAAGGAGTATAGAATACACAGGTTTCTAGAAAACAGGAAGGCAGGTGGAAGACAGGTTTCTTTGTCTCTGCCATTCCATGGTTGTCCTCAGAACATCTCTGTGGAGACTTTCTTACTCTTCTCTTTTTACCAGGTATTTCCTTGGAATGTGTTGGATAGAGAGCAGTCCATTTTTGTTTGTAAACAGCTCAGGCACTGCGTTAACTTCAAAGGCAATAAAATTCATAGACTTATACTTTTGTGTATGAGTCAGTGTATTTTTGTTTTATTTTAACATAGGTTGTAAATAGATTTCTAATTGGCAAACATACAATCTAGACAGAAATGGTTTAGTGTTTACTAATGTAAAATTTCAGGGCAATTTGAAAGGAATACAGAATTATCAATATCTCTTAAGATTTGTAAGGCCCAGTTTGTTTTTGCAGATTTATGTGCAAAATGATAAATATGTATAAAACTACCTGTGATCTACTTAAATAACATGTTTTAATGAATTAAGTAATAGGTAAGGATATTGTTTACATTGTATTTCTCTTTAAAAAAATTTTAAATTGACAATCATATAGGAAAGTGAACATGTCAACATTATTGTAATATATGGCTCAATGAATTATCACTAAATAAATATCCCCATATAATTACAATCTGGGTCAAGAAATCAACTGTTTCATAGCATAGCAGAATATATCCTCACCATAGAGCAGGGGATAGTATGTATCCTACTCTGTTTACTTCTGTGGTCTTAGAATTTCTCTGATGTTTAGGTGTTTTTGACCTTTATATGTTTGGTGTCATATTATTGTATGAGTGGTTTTAGGTAGAATCATTTTTACTACATTTGGCTAGTTCATTAAGATTCACTGTTAATGTAGTTTTTATTATGTTTCATGTTACGGCTAAACCACTATGTATGTATCCAGTCTACTGATTGTGGACATTGAATTCCTCTCTCTTTGGGTTATTGCAAATATGGCTGCTTTAAAATTCTTGAACATTTTTTTTTGTTGACTGTATGCATGCATTTCTGTTGCCTATATATACCTAGGAGCAGAACATTCTACTTTAACATATAATCTCAAATTGTATTCCAAAGCAGTGTACCAATTTACACTTTTATTAGCAGGGTATGAGAATTTGCTTTGCTCATGTTTAATTTGATTTTTCTCTTAATTTTTACTGTTCTAATGATAACTTAAAAAAAAGATTTTATTTATTTTTAGAGAGAGGGGAAGGGAGTGAGAAAGAGAGGAAGAGAAACATTGATGTGTGAGAGAAACATCAATTGGTTGCCTCTCGCATGCCCTTGACTGGGAACCTGATCTACAATCTAGGCATGTGTGTTGGATAGGAACCGAACTGGCAACCTTTCGGTCCTCAGGCTGGCGCTCAGTCCACTGAGCCACACGAGCCAGGGCATGATAACTCTTTATAAACAAATTTTTAATTTTAATTCCATCCTATTGAACATTTCAGTGTATGTATCCTGCCTAAGAAGTCCTGCCCTATTTCAAGATCATGAAAATGTGTGGTATATATACTCTTGTAGAAGCTTGTATGTTTATAATGTACAGGTAATTTATTGTGTGTAGTAAGGGTTGTTTGATCCTCCCACTGCCTGCCTGGATATCTAATTACCCAGCATTATTTATGGAGTTATCTTAAATTCAGTGCTGTGCAGTGCCATCTTTGTCACATAAATCAAGTATCCATAAATGTGTGAGTCTGTTTTCTGGATTTGGTACGTTGCATGAATTTATATGAATTTTCTTGTTCTGTTTGACACTGTCTTAATTACTATTCCTTTACAATAAATCTTGGTACATGTTATCAGCTCTTCCAATTATATCTGTTATGGTCTTATTTGTTACTTATTTTTTTATCTTATTTGTTTACTGGCTCTTGGCTGTTTATATTTCCATATAAATTTCAGTATTGGTTTATTAACTTAGTCTAAAAATTCACTAGAATATTGATTAGAATTGTACTGAATTTGTAATTATTTTGAGAAGTTAGCACTTTTTACAATATTACTCTTATCTTTGAATATGATATATATACCTTCACTATTTAGGTCACTTAAATTTTTTCCCAATAAAATGTTGTGGCATCCAGATAGAAATCTTTGTTATGTTTTGTTAGATTTATTCCTAGATTACTTTTTTGGTGACATTGTAAATAATATCTTAAAATTTTTTATTTACTCATTTGTTAGTGGTACATAAAAATTTTCTCTATAGACTTTGTATCAACTCATTATTGAAGTCACTAATTTTAATAGTTCATCTGTAGGTTCCTTTTAAAATTTTTCTATGACTAGACATATCATTTCTGAATAAAGGGTTTTAAATCTTTTTTTTTTAATTTTTAAAATACATTTATTGATTATGCTATTACAGTTGTCCCATTTCCCCCCCTTCACTCAACTCCATCCTGCCCATCCCCTCCCTCCCACATTCCCCCCCTATAGCTCGTGTCCTTGGGTCATACTTATAAGTTCTTTGGCTTCTACATTTCCTACACTATTCTTACCCTCCCCCTGTCTATTTTCCACCTATCATTTATGCTGTTTATTCTCTGTACCTTTCCCCCTTCTCTCCCCCTCCCACTTCCCTATTGATAACCCTTCATGTGATCTCCATTTCTGTGGTTCTGTTCCTGTTCTAGTTGTTTGCTTAGTTTGCTTTTGTTTTTGTTTTAGGTGTGGTTGTTAATAACCATGAGTTTGCTGTCATTTTTACTGTTCATATTTTTTATCTTCTAAATCTTTTCTAATATCATTTATTTTCCTTGCTTTATTGCACTGACTAGGTACTCCCGAACAGTGTTTAATAGATGTAATGAGTATGGCCATTTTAACGCATTTTCATTTGCAGAGAGAAAGCTTTCAACATTTCTTTGGGTATGAATTTTCTGCTGTTTTATGTGGATATACTTTTTCACATGAAGGAGTTTTTCCCCTCTGTGCTCCTATTTTGATTTGAGTGCTTGCTTTGAATGGATGAAGAATTTTATCCAGTGTTTTTTGTATTTATTGAGCTGTTTATATTACTACTTTATTCTTTTAGTGGGTGAGTTGCTGCAATTGTAGACTTGGTCATGCTGTATTATTGTCCTTAATGTATTGCGGGATTTTATTTGCTGGTACTTTGTTTAGGATTTATATTTATCATCATGAATGAGATAGGACTATAACTTGACTTTCTCCCAATGTTACTTTGTTAGGTTTTGATATCAAGATTACATTGATCTCATATAACAACTTAGGACGTAGTTCCTCTTTTTCTACTCTCTTTAAATAGTTTACTCTATTGTACTTAGTGTAGTTATGTTTGTGTTTATCTGGTTTGCTTTCTAGAAATGATTCTTGACTCTAGCTAGCTTGATGTCTTTCATCAGTAATGGAAGATGATCTGCCACTATCTATCTATTTGGAAAGTTAGTTCCCCATTTCCCCCCTCCCCTTTGGGGATTACATTGAAATGTGAGTTAAACTTTATTATAATATCTATATCTCTTACGGTTTTGTTTCTCCATGCTTTCTTCTTGATATTTTCTTTCGAAAATAATCCTCAGGTTCACTAATTGTCTTTTCATCTGTATTTAATTTTTGTTTTAATTAAAAAAAATTTCCTTTTCTGTTGAATTTATAGGGGAGACAGTGGTTAATAAAACTATGTAGGTTTCAGGTACAGTCCTATGATACATCACCTGGACGTCATATTTATCATCCCAAGCCAACTCTCCTTCTATCACCATTTACCCCCTCATACCCTCTCTACCTCCCTTTACCCTCCTTTCTCTCTGGTAATCACCATACTGTTTTCTGTGCCAATGAATTTTTTCATTGTCCTTTTTTTTTTTTTAGTTCCTTCACAGTTTTCATCCAGCCCCTGCATCCCCCTTCTCCTCTTAAAGCTATCTTTGTTCTCCATGAGTCTGTTTCTGTTTTGATCATTAGTTTATTTTGTTCATATTCCACACATGAGTGAGATCATGTGGTATTCGTCTTTCTCTGACTGGCTTATTTCACTTAGCATAATGCTCTCCTGGTCTATCCATGCTGTTGCAAAGGGTAAAATTTCTTTCTTTTTTTTTTTTCCCTAATCTGATTTTAAACTCATGCATTGATTACTTTAGTTATTGAAGATTTTTCAGTTCTCTCCTTACTACTTAGCTTCTTTTTATTGTTGTTTGTTCTCTGATGAAATTACCAAGTTTTTCTTTTAATTTCTTGAACATATCAAGCCTAGTTATTTTAAAGTCTGTATCTAAAAGTTGTGTCCTCTTGAACTCTTCCAGTAAGTTCATTTCAATGTTTTTTCCCCTTTTGTTTTGTTTTCTTGCCTTAAGGTGATGCTGCCTTGCTTGTTTGTTTATTTGGTTATTTTTACTAGTGTTCCACATTGTGTATACGAAAAAGTATACAAATGAATTGAGATTCAAGATGATATTACCCAGAGAAGATTTGTATTTGTTTCTCTCAGATAGCCAGGAGCACCAGTAATCTTAGATCACATTAATTCCATCAACAGTTTTTGTTTTTTTAAAGATTTTAGTTATTTGTTTTTAGAGAGAGGGGAAGGGAGAGGGAAAGAAACATCAATGTGTAGTTGCCTCTCACCCACCCCTGCTAGGGACCTGGTCTGCAACCCAGGCATGTGCCCTGACTAGGAATTGAACCGGTGAACGACTGGTTTACAAACTGGCTCTCGATCCACAGAGCCACACCAGCCAGGGCCCATCAACAGTTTTAATGATTCAAAGTTTAAGAATAATGGTAGTTTATTCATTTTGTAGTTAATTGGGTACTTTCATTTATTACTAGGTAATTATTTTAATACCTGAAGACTGAACTCTTTGCAGTTCTCTCATATTTCTAGGGTGTAGACCTTTGGTATTTTAACCCCAAATTTAGAAGGATTATAATGTCCCCCTCCTCCCAAGTAGACATTGAATTCCAGTTTTTAAAAATCCTCTCAGCCTTGTGTCTCTGAAAGCTTTGCTCATGTTTTTAGCTGCCTCTTACAGAATTGCAAGGTGTCTGTATGGGAGAAATGTAACCGCAAAGGCAAAGTTTACCTCTTTGTTTTTTTGTTTTCTTCTTTTTTTGTTTTATGCACCCAGGCAACCATGATGTTTACTGTGTCTAGTCAGCTTCCAACCCAGCAGTACCTTACCATACTTGTTAACATGGGCCTCCACACTGGTTAGTGACAGGCTGGCCGGCCAGTTGTGAAGAGTTATTACTTGAGCAATTGGTGTTTTATCTGAGGAGCAGTTTTACAACCACACATCAGAGTTTTGCCTGACAGAAATTCCTAATGCCCAGTGAGGCCTTAAAACCAAAAGATGTGGCCATGTACTGATCAGACTGTCTGCTCTTCTTCTTGAGAGACTGATAAATATTATGTCTAGCAATCCATGTAAATTTGTTGAGATCCTCTTGTGTGTTTGGCATTGATTTAGGCTTCAGAAACCCAAAGGTAAGTAAGGTATGGTTTGCCAGGAGTGAGGAGTAGATGAATGTAATGCAGGGCCAACATTGGGCTAGAGAAAAGCAAGCAGTAGTAAAGTGATATGGGAGTACAGAGGGGTGGAGGGCAACTAGGGGCAGGGGTGTGAAATAGTTGGTATTTGAGCTGGGTATATGAGGCAAGGAAGAACATTTTAAGAGCAGTATGTCCAAGGTACTTTGCTTGGCGTTTCACCTTCATTGACTCATGTGCAATGCTCACAAAAGCCCCATGGGAAGGGAACTATTATTTATCCCCATTTTACAGATGAGGAAGCAGAGGCTTAGGGAGGTTAAGTCACTTGCCTAAGGTCATACACCTGCTTAAGTCAGGGAGCTGGGATTTGAGATACTTCCTGGTCCATTGTAAGCTCTCAGTAAATACTAGATGTTTTTATTATTTTATTATGATCATTAAACCCAGGGCCACTGCCTTGAAAGCCCATGCATGCCTTTGGCTACTATGTTATCATGGTGCCAACAGCATGTGAAAGAAATATGTCCGGGCCTTGCCCTGGATCACTTGAGGCATGAATGTTTTCTTTCTTGATGTTTTATTTTGTTGTTTTCTTTTTCTCATTTTTAAAAATTTTATTGTTCGAGTACTTTTTTTTGCCTTTTCTCCCCAAACCCCCCTTGCCATCCCACCTCCTTCCCCTGATTCCACCCCCCGCCCTTGGTTTTGTCCATGTGTCTTTTATAGTTCTGTTTTCTTCTATCTTAATTCTTTAATGCCTTTAAACAGATTTTTGAAAGCTTTTATTTTTTAAATTATAGTTGACGTACAATATTATATTAGTTTCAGATGTACAACCCAGTAATTAGCCATCTATGTAACTTAAAAAGTGATGACTCTGATAAATCTATACCTGTATACTTATTAAAGTATTATTGGCTATAATCCCTATACTCTAGTCCAAGATCCATATGGAAAAAGTCCAGTCATTGTTACTGTACCAAGAAGGATTTGAGTGATGTTAATGTAACCTGGCAGCCAAGGAGAATAGACTAGAATGTGAATGTGTGAACAATGACGACTTTACTGTACTAAAGTAAAGTCGTCAGTAACACTGTTGAGTGAGCATGTGTACTGTGTGGCCATTGCATTCAAAATGACTGAATAATTAGAGCAACGAATCTGCATCAAATTTTACATTAAGATTGAACATTCCTCTGCAGAAACTATTAGGATGACTAAGAAGACTCTTGGGGACTATGCAATGAGTGCAGCACAAATAAAAGTGTGGCACAAATGCTTCAAACATGGTTGAGAATCTTGAAAGTGGTCCACATTCTGGGAGGACTGCAACAAGCAGAACGCCTTGAGAATGTTGAATGTGTATGGGCTGCATTCAACAGATTAGAGGATGACAGTGCAAGAACAAGAGGCTTTTGTGGGAATTCCAAAAATCTGTATCCAAGATGTTGATGCAGGATCTTGTTATGAAACATGTTGTACTAAATTCGTTCTATGGCTTTTGCTATAGAGAAGAAGGAACATCATGCTGCAGTTGCTGACTTGATTCCAGCCGCTACCAATGAACCAGATTTTCTCAAGAAGGTCATAACTTTGAAGGGGACTGAGGCATCATTGTCCTATATACAATGTCTCTTATATCTTCAACAAATATCTCTTATTTCTCATGGTACATGGACTTACACTTTTTGGACGCACCTTGTATATTGCCACAACAGTTCTCTAACTATCAGTATGTAGTTCTTAATCCCTTTAACTTATTCACCTATTACCCCTAACCCTCTCCCTTCTGGCACCAATCAAAATGTTCTTTGTATCTGTGAGTCTGTTTCTGTTCTGCTTGTTCCTTTATTTTATTTTTTATAGATTCCACACAGAAGTGAAATCATATGACATTTGTCTTTGTGTGACTTCACTCAGCACAACCCTAGAGGGTTGTAGGTCAACTCATGTTGTTGTGGATGGAAAGAATTCAATCATTTTTTCTTTCTTTCTTATTTTTTAATTTAATTTTTAAAGTATATTTTATTGATTATGCTATTACAGTTCTCTAATTTTTTTCTCTCCTTTATTCCCCTCCATCCTGCACACCCCCACCCCCCAGCGTTCCCCCTTCTTAGTTCATGTGTCATACATATAAATTCTTTGGCTTCTATATTTCCTATGCTATTTTTAACCTCCCCCTGTCTATTTTGTATCTACTATTTATGCTTCTTATTCTCTGTACATTTTCCCCCATTCTTCCTCTTCCCCTTCTCTGCTGATAACCTTCCATGTAATCTCCATTTTTGTGATTGTGTTCCTGTTCTAGTCGTTTCCTTAGTTTGTTTTTGTTTTTTAGGTTCAGGTGTTGGTAGTTGTGAGTTTGTCATTTTAGTGTTCATAGTTTTTTTTCTTTTTTCTTAAGTCCTTTTAACATTTCATATAATAAGGGCCTTGGTAATGATGAACTCCTTTAACTTGAACTTATCTGGGAAGCACTTTATCTGCCCTTCTATTCTAAATGAGAGCTTTGCTGGATAGAGTAATCTTGGATGTAGGTCCTTGCTTTTCATGACTTTGAATACTTCTTTCTAGCCCCTTCTTGCCTGCAAGGTTTCTTTTGAGAAATCAGCTGTTAGTCTTATGGGAACTCCTTTGTAGGTAACTGTTTCCTTTTCTCCTGCTGCTTTTAAGATTCTCTCCTTATCTTTAATCCTGGGCAGTGTAGTAATGATGTGCCTTGGTGTGTGCTTCCTTGGTTCCAATTTTTTGGGGGACTCTCTGAGCTTCCTGGACGTCTTGGAAGTCTTATTTCCTTTGCCAGATTGGGGACATTCTCTTTCATTATTTATTCAAATAAGTTTCCATTTCTTGCTCTTCCTCTTCTTCTGTCACCCCTATGATTCACATGTTGAACGTTTAAAGTTGTCCCAGAGGTTCCTAAGCCTCTCCATTTTTTTGAATTCTTGTTTCTTCATTCTGTTCTGGTTCAATGTTTATTTCTTCCTTTTGTTCCAAATTGTTGATTTGAGTCCCTGTTTCCTTTCCGTTACTGTTGGTTCCCTGTGTGTTTTTCTTTATTCCACTTTGAAAAGCCGTCATTTCTTCCTCTATTTTGCAACCATACTCATTCTGTGAGCATCCTGATTACCATTGTTTTGAACCCTGCCTCAGGTAGGTTGTCTATCTCATCTTTGTTTAGTTTTTTTTCTGGAGTTCTGATCTATTCTTTCATTTAGGTCATATTTCTTTGTCTCGGCTCACCTGTTATATTGTAAGAGGGCAGAGCCTTGGGTATTCGAGGCTGGGGGCAGCCCTCTTTGCTGCATTGTGGCGCTATATTTGGGGGAGAGGGAACAATGCTGCTTTCTGGCTCCCTTCTATCCCCACTTTCCAATGAACTCTCCTGTGAGACTGGGAATTTCTCCCGCCTTTGAATCCCACACAGTATTTTACAGCTAGAGTTTTTGAGTCTTTAGTTTCCTGTTCAGCCAGCTCCTCCTCTTCTGAGTCTGCCACTTTCTGCTTGTCTGCCCATCTCCGCCCCTCCTACTGATCTGGATTAATGCTTCTTTAACTCCTTGATTATTGGAGTTCCATGCAGTTTGATATTCTGGCAGTTCTGGTTGTTTATTGTTTTTAAATTGGTGGTTGTCCTTTTTTTGATTGTGAGAGGAAGTGAAGTGTTTCTACCTATCCCTCCTTCTGGGCTGGAACTCCCAAACATCAATGGTTTAATTACACCAATTGAAAGATGAGATTGTCAGAGTGGGTCCAAAAACAAGACCCAACTATGTGTTGTCTACAAGAAGCCCATTTTAAATATAAAACACAATAATAAAAAGATATGTGACAGAGAAAGATACAGCATGCTAATGAAAAGAAAGGAGTAGCTGTATTAATTTCAGATGGAGCAGAACTCAAAGCAAGGAATTTAATCAAAATACTGAGGAGCATTATATTGTGACACAGGGATCAATACTCTAAAAGGACATTAACAGTCATTAATGTGTAAGTACCTAAGAAAATATGTGAGGTAAAACTGATAGAACCCCTCTCTCAGAAATAAGCAGATCCAGCAGACAGACCACAGTCAGTAAGGTCATAGTTTAACTCAACAACACACAGTCAACTGGGTATAATTCACATGTATAGACTACTTGATCCTACAGCAACAGAATGCACATACTTCTCAATCTGAAATGGAACTTTCACCAAGACAGAGTACATTCTGGGCCATAGAACACAACTTAATAAATTTAAAAAAATGGAAGTCCTACAGTATCTGTTAGACCACAGTGAGATTAAGCTAGAAATCAGTAAACGAAAGATAGCTTGAGACCTTTAAATACTTGGATATTAAAGAACAGGTCAGGTTGTTTTAACAGATATATTAAAAAAGGTCAAAGAAGAAATCCCAAAGAAAAAAAGTTTTTGAACTAAATGAGAATGACATCTTACTTTGCATCTGTATACTTTCCATCTGTAACTTAAAGTTACTAATAAATATTGGGGAAATTTCAACCAAACTTCACAGTAATGAAGAAATATATATTGTATAGTGAGGTTAATTTTTAAATTTTATGTAATTTATGATAGAAACACTTGAAAACAGTTATTTACTTATGTTAAACAATGACAACTTGAACCTACCACCAGGAAGTAAAAATAAGAACATATTTGATCTTATGTATCCTCCAGGTGTTTCTCCTTGATGCAGTCTCTCTTCCCTTCCTCCAAATAGTTTTTTATTCTTCTATCATGTTTATTATTTCCTTGCAATAAGGTTTTCTGTGCGTATTTATCAAATAACTTGATAAATACTATATATTAAGTAATGTATTTAATTTTGCTTATTTTAAGTTTTTCCTGGTTTGCTTTCTCTATTGTCCGTTTTTCTGTTTATAGAATTTGTGTGATATAAAATACTAAGATATTCACATAGATGGAAGGGATTGATAGCATTAAATCTGGAATTACAGGGGTAGAGAATACTAGTGTTACCTGAGGCCTTGCCAAAGTTTTTGGATGGCTACTATAAAAAACCCCCAGACAATTAGAAGTGTTGTTGACAGCCCTGGTTGGTGTGGCTCAGTGGATTGAGCCCTGACCTGTGAACCAAAGAGTTGCTGGTTGGATTCCCAGGCAGGGCACATGCCTGGGTTGCAGGCCAGGTCCCCAGTATGGGGCACATGGAAGGCAACCACAGATTGATGTTTCTCTCTTTTTCTCCCTCCCTTACCCTCTCTAAAAATAAATAAATTAAATCTATAAAAAAATTTTAAAAAAAGTGTTGATGACAATGTCGAGAGATGGGAACCCTTTTGCAGTATTTGTGGGAATGTGAAATGGTGCAGCAGCTATGGAAAACATAAATGGTGGTTCCTCAGAAAATTAAATATAGAATTACTGTATGACTCCACAGTCTCACTTGTGGGTACATATCCAAAAGGATTGAAAGTAGGGTCTTGAAGAGATATTTATACACACATGTTCATAGCAGCATTATTCACAGCAGTTAATATGTGGAAGTAATCCAATTCCATTGACAGTGGAGTGTATAGCAACAATGTGGTATGCCCACAAAGAAATGCTATTCGGCCTTAGAGAAGAAGATCTGTTTAAAGAAGATCTACACTATGCTACAGTATGGGTACACCTGAGGATATTATGCTAAATGAAATAGCTCAGTCACAAGAGGAGGACAAATACTGTATGATTCTACTTCTGTGAGGTCCTTAGAGTAGGAAAATAATAAAGACTTAAAGAAAGGGTTGCCAGGGGATGGAGGTAGGGGAAAACTGGGAGTTCCTTATTGCATAATAGTGTAGAGTTTCAGTTTTATAAAAGGAAATGAGCTATATGGGGATGGATGGTGGTGATGGTTGTACAACAATGTAAATATATTTAATACTACTGACCCGTACACGACGATGGCAACTTTGTTTTATGTATTTAACTACAATAAAAGAAAGTGGAAACATTTTATTGGGAAGTTTTTGGGGTTGCATTTTTATCTTTTGAACTGTAGGCCTCTTGAGAATTACTACCCAAAGGACTGCCTCCTCCTGATGGGAGTCTTAGTGTATCCTTCAGAAATGTGTTGGGGTCCACCCCCAAAGGATTGTTGAAGCCAAAAAGATTTGAGGACTATAATAAATATTTCTATAAGTCTTCTCATCTTTCTTTCCAGTGTCTTAATCTTTGATCTAACATAAGTGAACACTTATTCTGGGACTTTGTTTATACAGTATAGCTAGAAAAGTTATTTCATAATTCCATATCAAAAGTTTATGTTTATAACTGTGCTCAGCAACTTAAAAGACAGATGAAAAGTAAAAAAGGATTTGTCATTAGGTGAATTAATGGATTCTTTGGGGGGAATTTATAAGTATTTGTATGAGGAAATTTGAAGAGACGCATCAACAAGTTACTCTGTAAAATGCAAGAGAATTGAGTATGAGTGAGTGTGATTCTGGGGAAAGGGTTGGTCAGAACAATTGAATTACAGTAAGTTCTAGAAAGAACAAGGAAGTTTTTAATTAGTAAAGGGGCAAGAGCAAACATTCTAGGCAGAGACAAGTGTTAACGGGATAGAGATAGGATGTTTTTTGACATATTTAGGAATTTTGAGTAGTTCAGTTTACTAGTAATATAAAATACATTTAGGAAAGAATGGGCTGAAAAGTTTGGTTTGGCCACATCAATAAAGATTTAAAAAGAAGCTGTCTGTACACAGGATATAAAAAGTTCATTTTCTTTTTTATTGATGAACACCCAAATTTCTTTATTTATTGAAGTATATTTTATTGATTATGTTATTACAGTTTTCCCAATGTTCCCTCTTTATCAGCCCTCCTCCCTGCACCCCCCAACCCTCCAGCATCCCCCCGCCTTAGTTCATGTCCATTGGTTGTATATATGTTCTTTGAGTTCTCTGTTTCCTATATCATTTTTTTTTACCTCTCCCTGTCTATTTAATGCCTACCAATTATGCTTCTTCTTCCCTGTACCTTTCCCCCCAACCCTCCCCTCCCCCTTGAAAACCCTCTATGTGATATCCATTTCTCTGATTCTGTTCCTGTTCTAGTTGTTTGCATAGTTTTTGTTTTTGTTGTTTTCCTTTCTTTTTTTTAGGTTTGTTTGTTGATAGTTGTGAGTTTGTTGTCATTTACTGTTTTTAGTTTTGATCTTCCTTTTCTTAGGTAACTCCCTTTAACATTTCATATAATAATGGCTTAGTGATGATGAATCCTTTAACTTGACCTTGTCTGGGAAGCGTTTTGTTTGCACTTCCATTCTAAATGATAGCTTTGCTGGATAGAGTAATCTTGGATGTAGGTTGTTGCCTTTCATGACTTCAAATACTTCTCTCCAGCCTCTTCTTGCCTGTAAGGTTTCTTTTGAGAAATCAGCTGTTAGTCTTATGGGAACTCCTTTGTAGGTAACTCTCTCCTTTCCTCTTGCTCCTTTTAAGGTTCTCTTTGTCTTTAATCTTGGGTAACTTGATCATGATGTGTCTTGGTGTATTCCTCTTTGAGTCCAACATCTTTGGGACTCTCTGGAATTCCTAGACTTCCTGAAAGTCTATTTCTTTCACCAGATTGGGGAAGTTTTTCTTCATTATTTGTTTAAATAAGTTTTCAATTTCTTTCTATTGTTGTTCTTCTTCTGGCACCCCTATAATTTGGATATTAGAATGTTTCAGGTTGTCCCAGGAATGAAGAGATTTCTCAGCCTCTCTTCGTTTTTTTTGATTCTTGTTTCTTCATTCTGTTCTGGTTGGATGTTTATTTCTTCCTTTTGTTCCAAATCATTGCATTGAGTCCTGGTTTCCTTCCTGTCATTGTTGGTTCCCTGAATATTTTGCTTTATTTCATTTTGGGTATGTTTCATTTTTTATTTCATTTTTCGAGGAAGCTCAATTAGTTCTGTGAGTATTTTGATCACCTGAGCTTTAAATTGTCCATCAGATAGGTTGGCTATATCCTCCTCGCTTAGTTCTCTCTCTGAGGTTTTGCTCTGTTCTTTCATTTGGGCCATATTTCTTTGTCTCCGGAGCCCTGATAAATTGTAAGGGGGCGGGGCCTTAGGTATTCTCCCCGGCAGGGCAACCCTTCTTGCTGCGTTGCATTGCTGCCTGTGGGAGAAGGGCCAGAGAGAAAACAACGCAGCTAGTCTGCTGGTCTCTAGCACACTTTTCAATAAACTTGTGTAAGACTGGGAGTTTCTCCCACTTTGGCAACTGCCGTAGTCCACAGTCAGCTCTGAGTCTCAGTTTCCCCTTAGGTCAGCCCCTCCCCTGAAGCCTGCAGCCTGCCGCCTGGCCACAGCCTGCCCCCACCCCATGGTTTGCCGCCTCACCACCATTTCTCTCCGCAGCCTTACCAGTCTGGTTGTTCTGTTTGTTTACTTAATTCAGTGGTTGTCAGAGTTCTAGTTTGATTTTCTGGCACTTCTGATTGTTCATTGATTTTAGATTGGTTGTTATCCTCCTTCTGGTTGTGCAAGGAAGCAAAGGGTTTCTACCTATGCCTCCATCTTGGTAGGAACTCCTGTAACTACCCCCAAATTTCTAATATTTACTAGATAATGGAATAATTTTTGTTTGTTATTGCTGTAATCTCAGAGCATAGAAGAGTTAGATGAATGGCTTTAAAATTTCATAAGAAAGGAGAATTTCAGTGGTTAAAGAGATGTTTTTCTAATAGGTGAGGTTGTTTCTGGTACTTTTATATGATATAGATATTACTGTTTTCACCTTTGCATTCTTTGCAAGGTTCCCTTTTGGCTCTGATAATTATGAGTATCTTCCTTATGGTGTACCTTCATTACAGGTCATACCTATCCCCCTGTGTGCATTGGTTCAGGTAGATCTCAAAAGTTGAATTAATGTTAACTGTTCGTGTTTGTATTCTTTAGTGCTTGCTCTGGGGATTACAGTATGCATCCTCAGTTTACCATAGTCCTTCTTGAATTAATATAATACCACTTCACATAAAGTGTAAGAATTTACATGATAATAATTTTTTTCATTATTACCTCTTCCCCGATTGTGGTAGTATTGTAATTTATGTCTACATATATTATAATACCTAACAATTACTCTTATGTTTGCTTTAAACAGCCAGTTACATTTTAAAGAAAATAATTTTTTATATTTTCTCACATACCACAGCATGTATTTTGGACCATTTATGTCATAAAGGCAAAAATGTCACATTTCCTTTGCTAGTTTTGGGGGGGGTGGGTTTCTGGCAAGGACTACAATATTGATTTTTAAATACTTCATTGTGTCTAGCACAGTGCCTTCCACCAAATAGGCAAGTATTTTTTTTAACCTCTAGGAATGACTGAAATTTTGTTCTTATTATCTATTTGTATAATCCTACAAGTTGTATTTTTATAGTTCACCATTAGATGTTACTTCCTTATATTTTATATTTTTACCAATAAATTACTTACTACATAATGCTTCCTACATTTGGAAAGTTGGTACTCCCATGTAAGTGCATTTAAACTGAAAAGTCTCCCTACATTTTAAAGTGGTTTCTTTCTAAAAGAGACATATTTATAAATTACAAATTTTATTGTCTTAGGGTTATTTGTCCCAACTGACTTTTCTGATCTTTTAGGGTTATGTCTAAGATATCTTTTAAGTTTTTACCGAACTAATGATTTTCCTTAATTTTTCTTTAAAACTTAAATATCGGCATTATTTTTTGATTATTGCCTTTGTGGAGCAAAGGGAAGAAATAGGATATTCAGCAGTACTTTAAAACATGTTCAACATTTTTCTGTTAGTGGTGAAGTCCTGAAAACCACCTTCTCATTGCAGAAGACTTAGTTAACCCAGATTCACCAGAAGTGATGGTAGCTGCTGGGTTTATTTGGGTTTTCCAGAGAAAGAGGAAGTACTGATTTATCTCTGAAAAGAAATAATAGAGGCAGAGAAAAATGAAATTTGTAAGGCTCTGTTGGCCAGTCATGGAACATGGTAAGGTGTTAAGAATGAGTTTCCCTCACTAATTCTCTTCCTTTAAAAGATAGAAAAGGTCAGGTCAGGGAGATTTCATCCATTCCAAAGAGTTTGATGTTTACCTCATGCCTATTGGCCTCAACAGCATAACCAGTGTACTTTAGGGATCAGGAATCTCAGTGGCCTAGGACATTCCTAACAGTTAAGTCCCTCCATGCCCTGCTTAGAGTCCTGGTGTGCCTCTTCCTGTAGTATCATCACTTAATCAGACATCCAGGCTACAACCCCATTTACCCCGCCCCTCCTCCCATCTTGCTAGGACATATTGGTGGCCATTTTCCCCCATTCACTCAAAGTAATTGCAACATGAGTAAAATAGCAATGTAATTTCCATATAATGTAATGACTGACCAACACTAATCCAAGCACATGAATATATCTTAATGATGTGGCTCCTTTGGTCTATCTGTCCCAGACTTTCACACCTTAGCCAGAAATAACTACTGCCATATATTTTCTGTTTATGGTTTTATTTTATTTATTTTTTTAAAAGATTTTATTTATTTATTTTTAGAGAGAGGGGAAGGGAAGGAGAAAAAGAGGGAGAGAAACATCAATGTGTGGTTGCCTCTTTCATGTCCCCAACTGGGGACCTGGTCCGCATCCCAGGCTTGTGCCCTGACTGGGAATTGAACCAGCGACCCTTTGGTTCTCAGGCCTGTGCTCAATCCACTGAGCCATGCCAGCCAGGGCTGTGGTTTTATTTTTTAAAAAGAGAATGTTCTATTAATTTTTCAGTATGTCTAATAAAATTGAAATGTTTAAGCCATCAGTATAATAATCTAAAGAACCAAATAATTAGGACATTTAAATTTCATTTTGTATTGATCTGTAAAATAACTCATAATGTCAAAAATGGAGTTTTATGTTGTAATATTTTCATTTTAGAGTAAAATTTAAATGTGTATATTTTTAATATATTGGAATAAATTTGCCAGCTGTGCTTAGGAAGACATTTTTTAAATATTGGGTCTTACAGTGTCATTGTTTATGAAGTAACAAAGTGAATAATTTTTATGAAGTAATTGGTGTATTGTTGAAAATAAAATAAAAAGTGGCCATACCACATAATACATTAGTACACTCAGCAGTAGTCAAGAGGTGCTGATAGTGTTACTTCTGTTGATAATAATTCATTTTGTAATCCATGCTTTTTTTCCTTATGTTTTTATATATTCCTACAGCTAAAGCAGTTAACAGGTCATGGCACGTTTAACAAAAAGACGACAGGCGGATACAAAAGCTATCCAGCATCTTTGGGCAGCCATTGAAATTATACGGAACCAGAAGCAAATTGCCAACATTGACCGTATTACAAAGTAAGTAAATTTAAACAAAAATATCCCGCTAAAATTATATGTAAGACTTCAGGGTGAAAGGTCCAAAGATAACTTATTTATTATGATAACATATATTACAAAGTACCAGTCCCTTTTTGCATTACAGGAGTATTGAGTGAGAAAAACAAATAGGGAAATATACACAAGCAATTTATGTTTAGAGGTTTTATAAATATTACATAAGTATAATATCAATATGAACTATGTATAATAGTATCAATGTTTTAGTTATCAAAAATTTAACTCTTGAAACAAGTCTTTATATAAGTCTTTTGTTAAAAAGACTTTTTTAGTTAATTCCTTTTATATAAACTATCTACTGTTTATTATTTTAATGTAGGACAAGCATGGTACATATAATAAATAACATGTTTTTAGTTCATAGTCCACTAACCAAGAGTTTTTAACAATTTTATTGTGTAGTTTAGAAACACAGTAAATAAATCTTCCGATAAAAAAGAAAGTTCTTTTTTCCTCTAGTTTTTAATGCTGTTTATCTTGGTGTAGACCGAGAGTCTACAATATAGAAAAAAAGCATTGCTTTATGAATATTTGATATACTTGTTAAATATTAGCTATAAGGGAGTCTTCAAATAGAACTTGACTTTTGTTATATTTGTTTTGCTGGGTATTTTTAAAGGACAAAAGCTAAATTTATCTTTTAAAAATGTCTAAATAATAGTTTTTGGTAAGTTAGAGTTTATTCTTAATACCTCCCACATATTTTTTAGATGTTATCTGTAAAAATGTAAAACAGACTACTTCCAAAAGCTCATTTAATTAAATACTTATGTTGGTCCTTATTAGTAAGTAATAAAAGTGAGTTTTTTGTCCTTTGCATATATTCTGGTGGAGATTATAAAGTTCAGTTAAGAGGAAAGGGATGGGAGAGGGAAAAAAGATGTTATATGTTGTTGTAAATCTGTATTTACCCTTTGAATATTTTTAAGTTGCCCATGTACAAGTCATACCTCTTATAGTCTAATAGAAAAAAAATAGGTAAAACCTATGTGGAAAATAAGAATAAAATAAATAGTATATAATAATTAAATTTAAATTAGTTGAGGCATGGTAACTAAATACAAGCTACATTGAGGTGACATTGTGTTAAAAAAAACTTTTTTTTAAAATTTTTATTGTTATTCAATTACAGTTGTATGCCTTTTCTCCCCGTCCTTCCACCCCACCCCATCCGAACCCACCTCCCTCCCCCACCTCCACCCTCCCCCTTGGTTTTGTCCATGTGTCCTTTATAATAGCGGGGGGTGGGGGGCAGTGGGAAGAGGGGATTACAGGAACTAAAAAACATTTTTTAAAAATCTAAAAGAATTAAAAGCTGAAAGTAGTTTCCCATGGTTGGGATTTAAAAAAAAAATTAAACATCGTTTATATAAAAATTGTTTATAGATGAAAGTGGAAATAAGGTACTGTTCTTTGGATTTAATTTTAAAAATTAAAGTTACTTAAACTTTACCGAACTATATCAATTTTTCCGGCTATTACTTCTTTCTTAGCTGTAGAGTGTTTCTCTAAAAGCTTTAGGGATAGTCTCCAGGAACCTGCCATTGTGAGATGTACACAGTTTGGCAGTCAAGATTGCTATTAGGTTGTACCAACCTGCTGATCTGGGAGTCAGAGAATTAACCCCACAGCAGTGGGTGCAGATGTCTTTGGATGATTGTATCATCTCTGTATATATATATGTATTGTTGATAAGCATTTTCTTTGCTCCTTTCTTTATCAGTACAGCCTTAAGGATGCCAAGGCTTATTTTTCTTCATGTCTTAAGGTCCATGGATCTTAAGATAAATATGGATAAATTTATTTACCTACCAAGTAGTCATTACTTTAATCGGTCTCATCCCAAGGTAGGGGGAAAAAAAAGACTAAGTAAATCAGAGGGTAAGTGTTTTAAGAGTCTTTCCCAGTGTTTCTCCTGCCTTATCTGAGAGCATGCCATTTTCCTTTTTATTAGTGGGGCATGCTTCATAGCGTGCCATAGTTTTTTTAAATAATATTAGTCACATGTGTAATTACTTCCCTGCTAGACCATTAACCCCAGGAAGGGGCTGTCTAGCTAATCACCTAACCCAGTGCCTTGGCTTGCTCATTAACATTACACTTGGCCAAGGTAAGTTAGGAAGAACTATTGGACCATGATAAGAAGGTCAGATATTTTGTTCTAAAGCCTAACATTCCTCTTCTGTATTCTAAATTTAGGAACTTTTCAAGCCTTAGACTAATTTCAAATCAACTTGCTCTGTTGAGTTACTGCCAATTCTGAACATACAGGTATCTTTTAATCTTTACAAATATCTTAAATTACTGAAGGCTATAGTAAAATTATTGTAAAGAATGCATATGTAGTGACTACATTTCATTCTTTATTATGACTGGTGAATGATTTCATTATAAAAATAAAAGCTACACCCTAAACACGGTAGTTTACCTATGAATAATGTTTTAGTTCTGCTTGTTTTGTCTCTCTTATGTGGTATAACTTTTAAGTCACTTTTAATCGGTAGGTTTCTCATTCATCTTTTTTTTTTGTCATTTTCCTTTGCAATTTATTTATTGAAGAAACTGATTCATTTGCTCTGTGGTTTCCCATAGTCTGGCTTTTGCTGATCACAGCCCTGTGGTAGACTTAAACCTTTTGCTCATTCCTCTGCCTTTCATGGAAATTGATATTTTATCTACAAGCATGGGGATGGAGTGAGACCCCCCTCATAGCTGGGAATGTAGGACTGTGTTCCGCTGTCAGAAGGCCATAATGTCTATTTCTCATGTGAGGATAGTAGCCTTGTTACAAAGCGACTAGATTCAGTAATTCATTAAGGATTGCAAAGTGGTGATCTAATTTTATCCTTCCTTTTTAAACTAGAATATTTCTATAAGGACATAAGCTACATAAGCTTCCCTTCATTTACTGTTTGGTTTTTCTGTGGTATGGTTCATATTGGAAAACTAGAATAACTGATTCTTTCATTTACCAGATTTCAAAATAGTGTCTTTTAATGATAATCAATTAGTTTTTTAAAGTGTTATTTGGAATTCCTGCGTTTAAATACATTTGATATACTTCAGTTCATTTTTGACGTAATTTTTATTGATGCTCAAAATTTCCCATCTTTGACCAGTTGGAGCTTCTTCATATTGACTCCGAAGTTACTCTTTCTGATACAAGATTTTTCAGGCTCATCTTACATACATCTTGCCTCAGATTTTTCCCTAGGCCTCTGGTTTTTTTCAGTTAGACACTGTGTTTCAAGACCACTTTCTGATCCTCATTGTGCTCATAAATGCTAGCTAGGTCAATCTCTTTTTCCAGGACTTTAGAAGACACAGTTAAGAAATAGGTATAATTGTAAAAGAAAAAGATTTCATACTGTTATTTTCCGCTCAAATTTATGGCTACTGGGTTTTACTTAACTTTTATCTAAAATCTTTGTTTTTTTCTTACACAATAAGTGTCATGGTTCTCATGGACATATCATGAATGATAACATTTTAGAATATCATGTAACCACTCATTTGTTTTATCCAACATTACATACCAAGCTATTTGAGAATAGCAACACCAACTCTATAACCAATATGTTTCATAGAAACCATATGAATTCCTTTATCCATTGTTTTAAACAGCAGTATTGATTTTAAACTGTCAGAGAACATAGTGATTACATACTATATTTTCTTCCTAATGGCTACCATTTAATCTTCTGCAGGTATCTATTTCATGCTTACTAATCCTATGTTGATATCTAAAGTTCATTCTCTAGTAATTTTTTTTCTTCTATTTTATTGAGATATAACTGACATATCAGTTTAAATTGTACACTGTAACAATTTAATATATGTATATATTGCAAATTCATCACCACTAAGTTTAGTTAACATTCATCACCTCTCATGTACTTACACTTTTTTCCCTTGTGATGAGAACTTTTAAGATTTACTCTCATAGCAACTTTTAAATGTATAGCACGGTATTATTAACTATAGCCAGTATGCTGTATATTATATCCACAGAACTTTGTTATCATATGCAGGAAGTTTTGTACATTTTGACCCCCTTCATCCATTTCTCCCCCCCCGCCAACCCCTGTTCCTGGAAACCACCAATCCGTTCTCAGTATCTATGGGTTTGGTGGTGGGGGGATTCCCTTCACCCGAGGGCATGCATATTGATTTTAGAGAAAGGGGAAATGGGGGGGGAGAGAGGAAGTAAAACATTAATTGGTAGCCTCTTGTACATGCCCCAACTGGGGATTGAACCTGCAGCCTTTTGGTGAATGGGACAACACTCCAACTAACTAAGCCATCTGGTCAGGACTGAGTTTGGTTTTTATATATTCTACATATAAGTGAGCTTATACAATATGTCTTTTTTTTCTGACTTACTTCTCTTAGCATACTGCCCTCACGGTCCATGTACATTGTCACAAAATGATAGAATTTCCTTCCTTTTTATGGCTCCATAATAATTCCATTATGTATATATATACCCCACTCTTTCTTTATCTAGTCATCTGTCATTGGACACTTACTTAGGTTGTTTCTATGTTTGGGCTATTAATAAGGCTGCTGTGAACATGGTAGAGTAGACATCTTTTTGAGATAGTGATTTCATTTCCTTTGGATAAATACCTAGAAATGAAATTTGGGGATCATAGTGTAATTCTATTTTGATTTTTTTGAGGAACTGACATACTGTTCTCCACAGTGGTAACACTGTCTAGTAGTAGATTCTTAAGATTTCATGGAAACAAGTTTTCAGTTCTGCATGTTTCCTGCAGCCTTTTTACTTGAAAATCAGTTGACTAGATACAGAATCTATAGCTTATATTTTGTGGGGGGGGGGGCGGGATGTTTCTTAAACAGGGTGGGGCCAAAAGTAGGTTAATAGTTGTGACTATGCAGCTCTGGCTGGTGTGGCTCAGTGGGTTGAGCCCTGGCCTGCGAACCAAAGGGTCCCCAGTTCAGTTCCTAGCCAGGGCACATGCCTGGGTTGTGGGCCAGGTCAGGTCCCCAGTAGAGGACACACAAGAGGCAACCACACATTGATGTTTCTCTCCTTCTCTTTCTCCCTCCCTTCCCCTCTGTTTAAAATAAATAAATAAAATCTTAAAGAATATTTTTTTAAAAACAAAAACTTGTATGAGTATGCAAAACAGCTTATTCTTACAATATTATTTATTAATTATTGTATTGTTTTCCATACATGTAACTGTAAACTTACTTTTCCCCACCCTGTCTGTTACATATTTTCACTTGAAGCATTGCTGTCAAGAAATATGGTAACTTGGGGGCTTCTGGTCAAGATGGAGGTGTAGGTAGACACACTTTGCCACCTTGTGCAACCACAGAAAGAATTACAACTATACCTCAAAACAAATAACCAGAACTATCAGAAAAATCAAGCTGTATGAAAGTCTGACAACCAAGGATTTAAAGAAGCCCCATACCTCTATAGAGGGGTTGAAGGCGTGGAGTTGTGGGGATGTGGTATGGCATGGAGAACAGGAGGCACAGAAGCAGCAAATTAGGTGGTCCCACACTCATATATGGTATATAAAAATTGGGAGGGTTACCTCGGGAGCAAGCAATCCCAGCCCTACGCCAGATAGCACAGCCCAGGGTTCCACTGCTGGGAAGATAGACCCCCCCCATAACTTCTGGCTGTAAAAACCAGTGGGGGCTCTTTCTGCCATCTTTCTGTGCCACCATAACGGTGTGCATGAATGTCCTGGCTGATGCTCTCAAGAGTATTGACAGTGTTGAAAAGAGAGGCAAACGCCAGGTTCTTCTCCAAAGTCGTCTGGTTTCTAACTGTGATGATGAAACATGGTTACATTGACGAATTTGAAATCATTGATGACCACAGAGCTGGGAAAAGTGTTCTGAGCCTCACCGGCAGTTTGAACAAGTGTGGAGTAATCAGCCCCAGATTTGATGTGCAACTCAAAGATTGAGAAAAATGGCAGAACAACCTGCTTCCATCTCATCAGTTTGGTTTCATTGTACTGACAACCTCAGCGGGCATCATGGACCATGAAGAAGCAAGACGAAAACACATAGGGAAAATCCTGGGATTCTTTTTCTAGGGATGTAATGCATATGTGCAAATAAAGTGCTTCAATGGAAAAAAATACATATATAAAAACAGTGGGGGATTGGGCAGTGGAAGAAACTGCAGGATTTTCAGGCAAGTCTGTTTAAAGGTACCCCGTGGGCTTAGAACATATGCAGGCCCACCCACTCTGGGATTCATCACAAGGACAGGAGCTGGAAGTGTGTCAGTTGCACATGTGAAGTGGGAGAAGTGACTGGAAATGGGACGAGTGCCCGGCAAACCTCTAGAAGTCAGCAGCACTGTCTCCTTTCCAAGCCCTCCCCCCACAGAGAACCACAAAGGGGTAAAGTGGGTTGTCCTGCCCTAGTGATTACCCTAAGGCCCCACCCCATACAATTTACAGGTGCCTTTTCTAAGACAGGGAGTCAAAGTAGCTCTACCTAATACACAGAAACAAACACAGGGAGGCTGCCAAATTGCGGAGATAAAAAATAAGGCCCAAATGATAAAAAAAGAAGAAAACCCCAGAAAAAGAACTGAAGGAAATGGAAATAAGCAACCTGTCAGATGGAGAATTCAAAACACTGGTTGTCAGGACACTCAAAGAACTCATTGAATATGGCAAAAAAGTTAGGGAAGAAATGAAGGCTACACTAAGTGAAATAAAAATTTACAGGGAACCAATAGTGGAGAGGATGATTCTGAGAATTAAATCAATGATTTGGAACACAAGGAAGGAAAAAGCATTCAGTCAGAACAGCAGGAAGAAAAAAGAATTCAGAAAAATGAAGATAGGCTTAGGAACCTCTGATACAACTTTAAATATACCAACATCTGAATCGTAAGGGTGCCAGAAGAGGAAGAGCAATAAATTGAAAACTTATTTGAAAAGGTAATGAAAGAAAACTTACCTAATGTGGCAGAGGAAATAGATATGCAAGTCCAGGAAGCACAGAGTTGTACTTGGTGCAAACAGGTTGTACTCAGAGAGGAACATACCAAAGCACATAATTAAAATGCCAAAGGTTAAAGATAGAATCTTAAAAGAAGCAAGAGAAAAGGAGAGAGTTATGTATAAAGGAGTTCCATAAGACTTGGCTGATTTCTCAAAAGAACCTTTGCAGGAGAAGGGACTGGCAAGAAGAATTCATAGTCTTGAAAACCAAGGACTCATCCAAGATTACTCTAGTCAGCAAAGCTATCATTTAGAGTGGAAGGGCCGACAAAGTGCTTCCCAGACAAGGTAAAGCTCAAGGAGCTTATCATCACCAAGCCCTTATTCTATGAAATGTTAAAGCGACTTACTTTTTTAAAAAGATTAAAACTATGAACATTAAAAGGACAACAAATTC
Source organism: Desmodus rotundus (assembly GCF_022682495.2). Classification (NCBI taxonomy): domain Eukaryota; kingdom Metazoa; phylum Chordata; class Mammalia; order Chiroptera; family Phyllostomidae; genus Desmodus; species Desmodus rotundus. Next base: position 104,220,248 of record NC_071390.1, read on the forward strand.
ACAGCTTTCAACAATTGAATCTGAAAAACTAAGCAATAAAGCAGAACAGCAACAGAAGCATAGATATGGAGCTCATGTGGAGGGTTATCAGTGGAGGGGAGAAGGGAAGAATGGCAAAAAAGTTCAGGGATTAAGAACATAATTGGTAGGTACAAAATAGACAGGGGGCTGTCAAGAATAGTATAGGAAATGGAGAAGCCAAAGACCTTATATGCATGACCCATGGACATGAACTAAGGGTGATTGCTGGAGGGAATGGGGGTACCAGGCAGAGGGAGACTAAGGAAAAATTGGGACAGCTATAATAGCATAATCAGTAAAATATATTCTAAAAAACTTGATTTCCTTTTTGTTGAGACTTTTTTTTTTTTTGCCTAGATTCACAAAGATTATTTTTTCTTTAAAGTCTCAATATTGGTCATTCTATGTTGGTAGTTTTACTTAAAAATTATATGTATATAATTATGTTCTTATATGTACACTTATTTAGTATTAATTGGGGCCTTCTCTTTACTGTATTGTACCTTTTTTCCCCATCTTTTAAATTTGTAAGTTTCTACTGAATTCTTTTCATCTTCTTCTTTATTTGTTAAAGAGAAGTTTTAGTTTTATACAAAAAGTGTAAAGATAAAGAGATTTCCCATGTATACTCTGCCTCCCCACATGCATAGCCTTCTTTACTACCAACATAAATCACCAGGTGGTACATTTTTTACCAAGGATGGACTACATCATTGTCACCCGAAGTCCATAGTTTACATTATGGTTTACTCTTGGTGTACATTCTGTGGGTTTGGACAACCGTACGATGACATGTATTCACCATTATAGCATCACACAGAGTAGTTTCAACAGCCATAAAATTTCTTGGCATTCCCATCTGTGTATCTGCTCCTCCCAATCCCTAGTAACAACTGCTCTTTTCACTATCTCCATCATTTTTCTTTTCCAGAATGTTCTAGAGTTGGAGTCATATAGGATGTAGCCTTTTCAGATCATCTTTTACTTAGTAATATGCATTTAAGATTTTTCTTCATGTGTTTTTATGACCTAATAGCTCATTTCTTTTTAGCACTGAATAATATTCTATTGTCAGATGGACCTGTGTTTATTTGTCCCCCCACTTTGAAGGACCCCTTGGTTGCTTCCATATTCTGACAATAACAGGTAAAGCTTCAATGTATTTTTGATTTTTAACATTTTCCTTCTTTGCAACTTACGTTTGTGACATTTTTCTGCTGTTTATTTACTCTTGTGTACCTGGTAGTTCAGACTTCACTGCTGAAGTGATTTTTAAAATTTACTTCTGATGTTTAACTCACTTCTTAGCTTTTGTAGTTCTGATGTATATCCTTTCTGTGTCTTGCATCATTTTCTTCATGTACTTTTTTGTGTTTGGAGTAACAGTATAGTTTTCATCTGTCTTGGCATACATCTCAGACTTGCTTTCATTGTATGGATTTTATTTTGTTCCTTCAATTACAGCCTTCATATTGGTCATTTTGATGTGAAATCAATTTTTCTGAACTTGTTGCAAGGGAAGGTGGCTAGAATAGTTTTTCTAGATTTATGGCTCTAAAACTCCTTATGTCATTTTTATGAAGTACGCAAAATATGGTCTTATATTTCCCATGATTTCCTGCTTTTTCTTCGCTTTCTTCCCCACTGCTTTTTTCTAGAACCGCCCTTTCCTTTATACTCATTGTCTTTACATTGAATATCTTTTTGACCTGTAGTGTTCGATATTTTTATTGCTTACAATTTCTCTGCATGATAGGGCTCCATCCTGGAAGGCAGCTTTGGCTGATTAAGTTTGAATGTTCGTGGGGCCCGTTATGCTCCAGCCCTTTAGTCTTTACCATGAATTCATGAATTACCATGATTCACCTGCAAGTGGAAGTGTGTAAAAGTGTATCTGCTTACAACTGCTGTTCTTACATCGGCCCATGGTACTTTCCAATGACTATCTGTTACTTATTTTATTCTTCTATACTCTTTTCATTAGATACTGTTATGTCCTTCTGCCTTCCCCTACACAGGTGTCAGTACCAATTGGGATTGTAGCTTTTGGAGTTTTACCCTCACCTGCTGCAATATTGGGATTCACGGGGATTTCTCATTACTTAATTTTGTTTTTTATGTTGTCCAAGGGTGGGTTTGTTTTGTCTGTTTGCTAACTGTTTTAGTAACACTTTTTAGGAGGCTTGGGAGAGATTAAGAACTATGTATGCTACTTTCACTCTCTTCCTAGTTCACAGCAGTTTTGTGGATTTTCTGGAAAAAAAGAGATAGTTGGTAAAGGCACTGGGTATTTTCTGGAGTCCAAAAAAGGAACTAAAAGTAATAAAGGTTTCTTCTGGCAAAAGCAAATCCAAGGGACATTCTTTATATTTTTATATAACACTAGACAGTATCATACTCTATAGCACAATTATCTTCAAACACAAAATGGTTAGAATATTAAGACTCATGTTAAAATTTACAAATTCCGTAAGTAGAAGCCTCAGATCCTCAAAGTTATTTGAACAGTTAGAGACTGATAAAAACTTCTTATCTCTGTAACAAAACAGGAGACTCAAGTTGCAAATTTTTCTTCACCTAATCTGATGGTACCTAACTTAAGCATTCATAGCAGTAGTTTCCTGTTGGGCATCACTACACACACCTTTAGAAAAGAGTCCTGACTCCTTTTTACCACTTTCTTTTAATCGTCTTTTTTTTTTTTTTAACTGGTAGTGTTATATTCAGAAAAGTACTAAAAATTAGAGAATCACTGTTGACATTTGATTATTTCACATACTTAAAAATTATAACTCAGAAACTTTTTTAGCAAGTTCTATTTGGGAATGGGAAGTACTTTTACAAAAAATGATCTGAAATCAAACTCAATATATATGGGATTAAGTTTGAATTATTTTTTATTTTTTTAGTTAATGGGTAAGCTGTCCCTCTGATTTAAAAGCTTATTTTCTTATAAAAGTTTGATTTAATGGTAGTATAAAATTACACAGATATCTTCATTTGGGAGCTAAATAAGTATAATAAATTTTGGTACTCTGTAACACCTTTTTACATTCATAGAATTTGAAGGATGTTTTGTGGTGTTTCCATCATCATAATGGAAACAAAGGGTCATTATATCATAAAAAAGATCCTGTACAATAGTTCAGATGAACATAAGCATAGGTTTATATAAGAGCAGCTTTCTCATTTAGTTAAAAAATGATTAAGTACTAAACTATAATTCACACTTTTTTCATCAGCTTTTATGATATTTGGATAGATGTCATGAAATTGAAGTTTTTTTGGGTTTGTTTTGGTTTTTTCCCATAGAAATTTGGTAATTGTTTATTTATTTATTAAAAAAATGTTTATTGTTATTCAATTACAGTTGTATGCCTTTTCTCCCCATCCCTCCACCCCATGAAATTTAGGTTTTAAAATATCTGATTACTTATCATTTATGTAAAACATATATATGACACATTTGTATGCTTAAGATCATGATGTTAGCCTTTGTTTTACAGTCTTTAAATCAAGGAGCAAAGAGATAATCATGTAACAAAATGAGAAACAATTGAAATTTACTTTTAATCCCTAAGATTCCTGATATGATTTATAACTCATTGTCGTGTTACTTTCCTGAATGTCACCTATATTTTAGTGTATAATAAAAAGAAGTTACATATATCATTTCCTTTTTCTCTTCAATCCAAACAAATTGTTCACATCTAATTTGGATAATTATAACATGGCATTTTAGTTTCAAAGTATTATCAGTACTAGTTATAATTTGAAGACATACTTTGAAATAAGTATGGATTTTATATTAGTCTCTACCAGCATTATTGGCTATATCATTTGATATGGTTTGTATCATTGGGAGAGATCATTTTATTTTTTGGTTGATTGTTGCAAAAAAAATTGATCCTTTATATTTCTTTCCTTTCTTGAATAACAATGAATTTGTGTCTCTTGAGGTGATCATATTTGTAACTATCATAATTAGACTAACATTGAATTGGTAGACTAGTACCATCCAAGTCAATGTTTCAGAGTAGGGCATCAATTAATTACACGTATTGCCTACTTTAGGGTCAACTCCAGGTTAGAGAAGGTGACATCTGACCTCTTGTGACATGTTTGGCATTGAGATTTCTGAGTTCTTTATCCTGTCACTACAGACAGACATAAGCCCAAACTGTAAGTCCTTTTTCTCTGTAGGTTGCAACCAGGTACGCATTATTTATTTATTTATTACAGTTTAATTTTATGATATGATTTCTAGGAACTGTTTACCAAAGTTACAATTTTGCTTTGTCTCTCTGATAATTGCTTTTCCCTCATTAGACTTATTGTAGAGGAGGAAAAAGGCATTGCCTAAATTACTTCTTTGGAAATAAGTTAGTTTTTAAAAAGTACCAGTTAATAGTATGCTGTATATGTAATCCCAAGAGTTCTTCACAGCATTACTAACTGCATTCTCACTTTAATCTACATTGATTTATTCTTTTGTACGTCGTCTTAAGGTTGCAGATTGGCAGATACACTTTACCATTGTTAGTTACCATTATTTTTTTTTTCACATAATAACAACCTTATGGAAAAACTAACTTCTGAATAACCATAATTCACAATTCCTTAGTGCATTTTTTTTCCAGTTTGCCATATTCTTATGGCACTCCTCTTAACTTGGATTGTTGTGTAGCTGTTTTCATTTATGACATTTCTCTGCAGATCTGGGAGGGGGTGGTCACTGTGGGAGAGTCAGGAGGGTTTTATGGAGAGTAGTGAATTAGTCCTTGGAAATTGGATGAGGTTTGGTGAGGTTGAGTCCAAGCAAAAGACTGTAGGGTTTTAAGGGAAAGGGAATGAAAGGTCTAGGACCAGCCTGGGAAGGTCTTTATACCAGCTTTGAGATTATTATCCTATAGTTAGAGGGGAATAGTGAATGTGTTTGAAATATGGAAATGGTAAAGCAGACTTAATTTTTTTCCTCTCCAAGTATATGGCAAATAAATTGAGTCTCTTGAGTCAGCCTGCTCTTCCCTCTTTTGGCATGGGTTTTAGCCTTTGTAATTTCCTGCCCGTATAGTGGCATAGCTTCCTAATTGGTCTTCTTGGCTCCTGGTGGTGTTAGTCGGTTTCTTCCTATTATTGATGTCAGAGATGTGTTTTTTAAAATGCCGTTTTATTAATTGTTCCATGATTGAAAGTCTTTTTCTGTTGATATGAAGTTCAGATTCCTATCTAGGTGTTAATGCCTCGCCTTTCTCTTCAGTGTGCTGCACTCCAGAAGCAGTGGGCTCTCCCTCTGCCTGGGGTGCCTGTCTTCCCAGACTCGTCTACCAGGTAGACTCTTCTTTCAAGTGAAATCTCCTAGATCGTTGTTCCTGACACCTTTAAGTCTTACTGGGATGTTAAAATCCTCTTGATTTCCCCATGGAGCATAAGTGTACATACCTGAACCAGGGCATTTGTGTAGAGCCCTCCACTATTAGACCCTCATATTTTTGCCTTTTTATGCTCTGCTTCTGCCCACTCAGAACTCCATATGATGAGACTATTCTCAGTTGTCTTGAGTGCTCTATTATTTTGATTATTTATTTTGTATTTTTCCTTTATTAATGGACAAAACAGATGTGCCCTTTCTTTTAAGAAGAGCCAACTCAAATTTCATTTCCTTTCAGAGTCTGATTCATTTCTCACTATAACCAATCTCAGTCCCCTTATTCTTTGCTCACAACTTAACATATATAAAATTCAATTTTATTATTTATTACAGTCTCTTACAAACTTTGAAAAATCTTTTTGCTTCCTTTGCTGGTTGTGAACTTTTCAAGGGTAGGGCATACATCTTTCCTATCTTTGGATCTTAGTGTGAAGCACAGTAGCTGGGACAAGGCACAGGCTGGGACAAGAAGGTTTCTTAATAAATGAGTTACATTAACTGAAGGAGCTGTTGGAGACCATTGAGTCATTATTTTGTGACAAGCACTGTACTTTATGTGATTTATCTCATTTAATTTTTACAGCAACTCCATGAAGTCTGTTGTCATTATCTTCATTTTCCTGATGAAGAAGGTGAAGTTAGTTCTCTAAAGCTTCACAGGTTGTCGAAGAACTGAAATTTGAATATAGGGCCTATCTGATGTCATAGTCCAAGCTCTTAACCATTAAATGTTTTCTTCTGATAATTAATGAATTTGTATTTGTATCCTTGCACACTTTGAAGTTTTAAAAACATTGTCTTCTACATGGTGCTTTCATATTATCTCGTTTCACCCTAAAATTGTCTTCAAATTACCCTCACTTTATGGGTGAAGAATATGAGGATGTATGAATAAATTATTTCTCCGAGGTTTAAGTATTAGAATTAGGAAGAACCCAGTTCTTTAGCATATATTCTAAATTTTTAAAATAAATTTATTGATTAAGGTTCAGAGATGTTTAGATTTTGAAGTTGATTAATTTTTGTTCAACACAATTTTAAAATGCTTCTATACTATCCATAGATAAAGCACCTTGTGGCATATCATTACTATTTTTAATTTTTTAATTGTAGTAAAATACACACAGCATTAAATTTACCATCTTAACCCTGTTTTAAGTGCACAGTTTAATGGTGTTAAATGCATTCCCATTGTGCAGCCATCAGTACTATCATCTCCAGAACTTTTTCAGTCTTGTAAAACTGAAACTCATTACCCCCACCCTTGGCAAACACCACCACCATTTTCCTTTCAGTCTTTATAATTGTGACTAAGTGCCACATAGAAGTGGAATTATGCAGTATTTGTCTTCCTGTGACTGGCTTATTTCACTTGGCATAATGCCCTCAAGATTTGTCTGTATCATGGCATTGAAGAAAATTCCAGAATTTTCTTCATTTTGAATATATACACCACATTCTACTTCTCCATTTATCTGTCACTTGGATTGCTTTCCCTATTGTAAATGATGCTGTTTTGAACATGGGTGTACAAGTATCTCTTAGGGACCCTGCTTTCATCCTTTTGGATATATCCCCAGAATTGCCAGATCATATGGTAATGTTATTTTTAATTTGTTTAGGAAGCACAATACTATTTTCCACATTTTACCTTTTCACCAGCAGTGCATGAATGTTGCAATTTCTCATTATCCTCATTAACACTTGTTTTCTGTTATCTTAATAGCAGTTACCCTAATGGGTGGGAGGTGGTATTTCATTGTGGTTTTGGTTTACATTTCCCTAATGATTAGTGATGTTGAGCATCTTTTCATGTGCTTATTGTCATGCATATATCTTCTTTGCAGACATGTCTATTCAAGTCCATTGTTAATCAAGTTGTTCATGGTTGGGTTTTCTGTATCTTCTGGACAATAATCTGTTATCAAACAACATGATTTGCAAATATTTTCTCCCATTTTAGTAGGTTGACTTATTACTAAGTGAATAGTGTCTCTTGTACAAAATTTTTAAATTTCTAGGAAGTCCAATTTGTTCATTTTTTTCTTTTGCCTGTGCCTTTGGTGTCATATCCAAGAAATCATGGCCAAGTACAATGTTGTGAAGCTTTGGTCCTATATTGTGAGTTTCATTGCTTTAAGGTCTGACATTTAGGTCTTTGATCCATGTTTACATTAATTTTTGTATATGGTGTTAGGTGTAAGGATCCAGCTCTATTCTATTGCTCACAGATACCCAGTTTTCCCAGCACAATTTGTTGAAAAGACTGTTGTCTATTGAGTGGTCTTGGCACTGTTGTCAGAATCATTTGAATGTATGTGTATGTGTATTTCTGAGCTCTGTGTTCTATGCCATTGATCTGTATATTTGTCTTAATGCCAGTACCCCCTAGTTTTGATTACTATAGCTTTGGTAGTAAGTTTTGAAATCAGGAAGTGTAAGAATCCTCTAGTTTTGTTTTTATTTCCAAGACTGGTTATTTGAGATCCCTTTAGATTTACATATAAATTTTAGGATAGGTTTTTCTATGTCTGAAAAAAAAATGGGATTTTGATGGTGATTTCACTGCATCTGTAGATCACTTTGGGTAATATTGGTATTTTAACTACTAATTATTCTAATCCATAAACATGTGATATGTTTCCATTTGTTTATATCTTTAATTTTTTTCAGCAGTTTTGTAGTTTTCATTGCATACATTTTTACCTTGTTGATTAATGCCTAAGTAGTTTATACGTTTTGCTGCTATTGTAAATGAAATTATTTTCATAATTTTCTTTTCAGACGATTGATTGATTGTGTACAGAAATGGAATTTGCCCTGGTCAGTATGACTCAGTTCCATAGACCAGAGGGTTGCGGGGTTTGAAACCTGGTCAGGGCACATACCTAGGTTGTGGATTTGGTCCCTGGTCTCATCAGGTATGAGAGGCAACCAATCAGTATTTCTCTCTGCCCCCCCCCCCCCTTTAATCAGTAAGCATGTTCTCAGGTGAGGGTAAACAACCGTAAATAAATAAATAAATGTATGTGTATAATTTTTTTTAAATTAAAGAAAAAGATGCCCTGGCTGGTTTGGCTCAGTGGATTGAGCGCCTGCCTGCAAACCAAAGGATTGTTGGTTCGATTCCCAGTTAGGGCACATGCCTGAGTTGAAGGCCAGGTCCCCAGTAGGGGGCATGCGAGAGGCAAACATACATTGATATTTCTTTCCGTCTGTCTCTGCCTCCCCATCTGCCTAAAAACAAACAAACAAACAAACAAACAAATAATGGAACTGATTTCTGTGTATTGACTTGTTATCCTGCTATTTCGTTGGATTTATTAGTTACAACAGCTTTTTTGTGAAGTCTTCAAAATTTTCTACATGTAAGATAATATCATTTGCACAGATAATTTTACCTCTTCCTCTCCAATTTGGATGCCTTTTATATTTTCTTGTCTAATTGCTCTGGATAGAATGTTTAATATTGTGTTGAATAGAAGTGGTGAAAGTTGCCTTTTTTCTGAGTTTAGAGGAAAAGTTTTGTCTTAAAATATGTTGTTCACTTTGGGTTTTTCATATATGGCTTATAGTATGGTGAGGTAGTTTCATTCTATGCCCAATTTGTTGAGTTTTTTAAGTCATGAAAGCCTGTTGAATCTTGTCAAATGCTTTTTTGTATCTATCGAGATTGACCATGACTTTTTATGTTTTATTAATGTGGTGTATCACATTTATTGATTTGTATATGTAGAAACAGCCTTGCATCTATAAAGCACCAAGGGCAGAGCATTACGGTTTAATTTTTTTTTTTTTTTGATTTCTAAAAGTAATATAACCATATTGGCGGATATTTGAAAAGTCGAAAGCAGCTTTGGTGGCTGTGGCTCATTTGGTTGGACGAGGTCCCACAAAGCACAGACTCTGAGGTCACCAGTTCTATTCCCAGTCAGGGCACATGCCTGGGTTTTGGACTTTATGCTCCATCCCCGGTCAGGGTGCTTGCAGAAGGCAACCAATCAATGTTTCTCTCTTATTGATGTTTCTTCCTTCCTTTTCTCCCTCCCTTCTCTCTCTAAAATAAAATAAAATAGAAATAATAATGAAAAATAGAAAGTAGGAAAATGATCATCTATAATTCTTCTACCCAAACTCAAGTAAGGGATCCATTTTAATTTATTTTTGGTTATTTTTCATGTTTTTTTTCTCACATTATCTAGCCTTTTTCCGTGATGTTACATGGTCACCATAAATTATCATTGGTAATTGTTGCATGATAGTCATCTGTTGAGTTTTCATTAATATACTTTGGAAGAGAGGAGGGATGAGAAGCAAGATAAACATTTGTTGTAAACTTTATATTATCTTTTTACCTTAAAACAACTGCATGTGTTGACACTGAATTTTACTTTATAAAAATGGACATTGGGATGCAAAGGGGTTCAGTAAGTTGTCCAGAGTCTTACAGCTAGTAAGTTGTAGAGCTAGTGTTTGAACTGATATCTATGTGACTTCAAAGGCTTGCTTTTTCCACTGTACTTCCATATTGTCTATATGTCATCTGTTGAATTCTTAAACACTTCTGTGTTTTTATTATACAAATATCCAGTAACACAAATAATTAGGTAAAAGCTGAATAAATGGTAATTAATGAAGGAACCATTCACTTAGAACACAGTAAGAGCTGGGCACTGGGCTGAGCACTGTATGTTTATTACATCATTCAGCTTTTATTACAACCCTATAGGTACCTGTTATCATCTGCTTTTCTTTATCACCATTCTGCCATTGTTACATTCTTGGATAACTGTATTTCCAATTTTTTCACTGTGTTTAGTGATGTTGCATTATTGCCTTTCCCCATGCTTTGAATTATTTCCTTGTGATGGACACTCAGGTTGTCTCCAGTTTCCTCTCTACCATAAATAACCAAGCATTGCTCTGATTTTTTACTACCACAATAATAATTTTATTTTTTACCTATATGAGGAATTCATTAGTGTGTATATCCAGGAACATATTTTTTATCGATTATAGAATATCTCTATACTTAATATCACTGGATTTTCAAGAGAGGATACCTCACTCTACATGTTCATTAGCAGTGAACACGGATTCAGTTTCCCCACGTGTCTGCATGTACTTGATGTTTTGTTCAGTTGCCCAAATGTCGCTCAGATACTGCGATTTGCATTTCTGTAATAATGAGTTTTAGGCAGCTACTGGTGTTCCTAGATGATTTGGGGCTTTCTTTTCTGTGGATACCTGTTTTTGTCCTTTGCTCATCTTCTAACTGGCGATGTTTTCTTTTTTTGTGATTTGTAGAAGCTCTTGTTACTCTAGACATTGAGTCCCTTATATACTTTATGCTTTGTAAACCTCTTTTCTCATACTGTCATCTCTTTGTTGAACAGAAAGTTTTAATTTTGATGTGTTAAAATTCAATCTTTTATGCTGATGTTTGTGCTTTTGCAATTTTATTTAAGGAATCCTCTTAATAAGGTCACAAGAATATTCCCATATATTTTCTTTTATTAATTACAGTTTTACCTTTCACAGGTCATTAGTCTATCTGTAGGTCTCTTTTTATATGGTGGTAGGAATTAATCCAGTGTTTTTCTCTATAATGAGTCTGCTTTCTTCTTTAGAATTTAAACTTTAAAGTTACAAACGCTTGTAGGAGATATTTTAGGGTACCTTATGGCATGCAATATAGTTTAATTATGTATTAGCAGTGCCCGTATTTGCTTACCCTCAGCGTCTGAAACCTTTATCCCATCACTGTGTAAGCTGTATAGGTAAGGATCTTTTTCTATTTTGTGTATTGGTATTTGTCAAGCACCAAAAAATAGTGACTGGCATATGACATTTACTCAACAATCTACAACAAATATTTGTTGAATGTTGCATGGATGTAAACTCTTAATTCTGCTTTTGTGAACTTGTCTCTTTCTAGCTTCACTCTAAGCATAGGTATAGTCCCTCATGATCACAACCCAAAGTCTGTGGTGGGTTTTTTTTTTTTTTTTTTTTTAAGCCACCAAGGCTTCCCTTCCTGGTGGGCCTCAACTACAGTGTTTATCTCCCTGGACCCCCTCAAGGTTTTTAAGGCTCTACTTAACTTCTGAGACTCTAGGTTGTCTCTTTCAGAATTAGCAGATGCCCCTAAATTAAATGAATTTTTTTTAAGTGTTTGGTTTGGTTTTTGTAGTTTTCAGTGGAAGGATTGATTTGAATAAGCTAATCAACCACTAATGGTAGCAGAACTGTGTCTGTGTAAACATGTGTGTGTATACACACACACAGTTTTAAATTTTGTCATCTGTAACAATATACCGTGAGCATTTTCTCATGTTACTTTTTTTAAACATTAATTTTATTAAATGCATTGTGTTCTATGGGATGGGTATATGTATAACTTATTTTCTTTTTTCCTTTTTGTTTTTAAAGATTTTATTTATTTACTTTTAGAGAGAGGGGAAGGGAGGGAGAAAGAGGGAGAGAAACATCAATGTGTGATTGCCTCCCACGTGGCCCACTCTGGGGACCTGGCCTGCAACCCAGGCATGTGCCCCGACTGGGGATGGAACTAGCGACCCTTTGGTTCATAGCCCATGCTCAATCCACTGAGCTACACCAGCCAGGCTGTATAACTTATTTTCATATTCATAATTTATTTTACCATTATAAGCATTTAGATCCTTTTTCCCCCTATAAAGTTTCATGATGTGAGGAACATTTTTCTACACAAATCTGTGTCCCATCCCAGATATTTCAAAAGAAGGAGAATTACTGAGTCAAATGATAGGGTATAACATTATATATTATGTTAACATTGATATATATTAACATCTATAAGGTGTTAATATATAACTGAAAAGTACTTCCCAGAAAGTGTTTTCAGTAACACTGTGTTGAGAGTGGCTATCTTAACGCATTTTTATCAGCATTTAGAATAATTTTAAATATCTTGCTTGCTTGACTGGCAAAATAGTTTTCTAAATTGTTTTTTAGTTTTGTATTTTAAGGATATAAGCTCTGTCATTATGATAAATTCTTTTTTTTATTGTTTGCTGTTGATTTGCAGGATTTAATTGGTGGTTATCGCTCCAGAGGCTTTGGAAAAATGGGTGTGTAATGCTTATGTCATGGAGAAATTCCACATTTCTTATCAAGTCATACATTTTGGATCTTCTCTGGGTTTTTTCCATACTATTTATTTAGAATGTCCTCCGATCCAATATCAAGAGATTAGATCTGTATTCATTTAAATTTTTATTTCAAGTTTTATGATTCCGATGTTTTTGGTTGAGTCTTTTTTCAGCTCGAGTCAGTTTACCAGGGCCAGTTGGGAGCCAAGGGTACTGAAATTATGGGGCAGTACTAACCTTATCCAAGTCATCTAGACACTTAACTTTGTTCTATTTCCATCACGGCGGAGGCTTCTGAACTGCATGATAGTGTGAAGCTGTTTGTAGGGACAAGAGGACAGTACAAGTGCTCATTATGTTTTCTAGTTAATAGAAAACATATCATTGCATTTTTGTGGTGGTTTCTTCTCCCCCAGGGTATGATCGTACTTATGGTTTTCTTGTTGGTGTACCCACCTCCCAAAATGTTTATGTCAAACAACGTGACACGTAATTCTGAGAATGAATCATCATTTACAAGGGTTAAAGATAAAACGGTTACTTTTAGGAAATTATGGCTGAAATTTCTTACTTTGTAAAAAATGTTAAATCTGCAATGGGTGTTACCATTAGCTATATATTTTTTGTTTTGGAACATGCTGAGTTATCTCACGGGAGATGAAACAAATGAGGATTTTGCAGTCTGTTGCTTGGATACACTCCACTGCTCTGCAGCAGTTGGGAAGTAGTGTCCTGGGGGAGATATAGGGAGAATTACAGGAAAGGAAGACGATGGAATGGGAGAAAATTAAAAAGTCACCGAAGAAAAAGGTCAGAGAAATTGTATACAACATTTAAATAATAGATATTTACATACCATTCATGACTTATGCTAAGTGAAATTAAAAGAGAGTAAATGGCCACTGTAAATGCATCTCAAATCCAAATAGCTATTTTTGCCTCTTTATTTGAAGAAGAAAAGTTCCTGGGTAAGCAGCCTATAAAAAAAATGAGAAATCTGGAATGACCTTAACCTGATTTAATAGCACAAAAGTATTTGTACTTGAAGAAAACCTGCCTGAGTACTTAATGACCTAAGTAAAGAAATAATGGATTTGGCACCCTTTGTTATATTTAAGGCGTCACATAAATTACTCAATTCGTCAGAATTTATTTGTGATTTACTCAAATATACTTAGCCTGCAATACACAGTAAAAGGACATTACTTCTCAATAACCTCTAGAGCCCTCTGGCTCATTTCTACTTTTTAAGGAAATTGATGAGAATCAATATATTTTCTAAAAGTATAGAAGAGTAGGGGAAAAGTAGGATTCCTCAAGTTTAGGCATTACTTTATGAACTTGTATTTGTTGACACTTCTGTGTTTTCTGTCACAGTAAGTATTAAACCAGACAATTTACATTGCTCATATAAGGTTTGGACTTACTGTATAGACCAGTGGTCCCCAACCTTTGTGGCACCAGGGACCATTTTCATGAAAGACAATTTTTCTATGGACAGGGGTGGGGGCGATGGTTTCAGAATGATTCAAGCACATTACATTCAAGCTCACCTCCTGCTGTGCAGCTCAGTGCCTAACATGCCCAGACCAGTACCGGTCCGTGGCCTGGAGGTAGAGAACCCCTGGCATAGTCCATGCACACATAAAGAAACCTGGCACATCAGCTGTGTTGATAGGTATGTTTTAACCCTTTGTCATATTTAGTATGTCTTCTCGCTAATTTATTGTTCCCTGTTTTAGTTTTTATTACTCTTAAAATTTGTAATCTTAATTTTGTGTTTAAATCTACCTTTTGCTTTGTTTCTTCCATTGTTATAATTTACAATTTGCCTCTCAAAGAGCTAATACTTTGTTCTAATTCTTATTTTCTATTATATTTATATAAGTCGTTCAAAATTTAAATGATATACATATAAATTATTTTTATGGAAATTGCTATTTAGTTATTCCACTATCACTTGCTAAATATTGTTACATTTTCCTTTCTTTCTTTCTTTTTTTTTTTTTGTTGTTGAAAGTTTCTGTACATACTTTTATTACCTTTCCCAGTCTCCCCCTTTGCAAAGTTGGGAACCTACCTGAGACTTGTCAGCGCTTACCATGGCGTCCTAGCCATAGCTCCCTTACTTGGGAAGGCTCCTAGGGAAGCTCTGGGAGATCCTGCCATGCACCATGTCACTGCCTGCCCCCAGAGCCGCCTGCATCTACATTTTCCCTTCTTTATTAATGCTTATCTTTTGCATTTAGATTCTTGTGTATTTGGACCCATTTCTAGATACTCTGATCTTTTGTATTGATCTTCAAATTTTTGTGTCATACTGCATTGCTTTTAAATTGTTGGTATTGTCACCTGTAATCAATTTCATACCAGCTTTATTATTGCCATTTTCTAACAGTACTTTATTTTTATTGGGCAGAATTAGTCATTACTCTTTTTTTCCTTTTAAACATTTTTATGATATCATCTGTTTGATTTTCGGATGGTTTTTAAACTCATGAAACCACATATTCAGAGATCCTGAATTGGTCCCTGGGACAGAAGAACAGTGGAAAAACTGGTAAAGCCTAAGTAGAGTCCATAGTTTAAAATACTGAAGTACAAGGTATACCTTGTTTTATTGCACTTCGCTTTATTGTGCTTCACAGATGTTGCAATGTTTACAAATGAGAGGCAAGACCCTCCTCTGCCAAAAAGATTATGACTCGTTTTATTTGCAGTAGTCTGGGACCATACTCCTAAAATCTTCAAGGTGTGCCAGTGTACTAGAATCAATTAATAAATTAAGGAATGTTTGGATGTTACCTAGATACTGTGGTAATCATTTTGCAATATATATAATAATTGAGTCATTATGCTGTGCACCTGAAACTAATGTAATGTTTTATGTCCATTATATCACAAGTAAGTTTTTAAAAACGAAATTAAAAAATTTTTTTAAAGGTTTCATTTATTTTAGACAGAAGGGAAGGGAGGGAGAAAGAGAGGGAGAGAAACATCAGTGTGTGGTTGCCTGTCACACCTCATGTTCATGAGGAAGGATTGTTCCTGGGACCTGGCCTACAACCCTGACATGTGCCCTGACTGGGAATCCAACCGGCAACCCTTTGGTTTGCAGGCTAGCACTCAAGCCACTGAGCCACATAAGCCAGAGCTAAAAAATTTTTTTAAATTATATTTTATTGATTATGCTATTATAGTCGTCCTGGTATTTTATTGATTATGTTATTACAGTTATCTTGATTTATCTCCCTCCATCCAATATACCCTACTCCCTCAGGTAATCCCCCTGCCGTTGTTCATGTCCGTGGATCGTGTGATAAGTTCTTTGGCTGCTCCATTTCCTATACTGTGCTTTACATCACCACGGCTATTCTTTAAGTACCTATTTGTACTTCTTAATCCCCTTAACCTCTTTACTCATACTCCCTGTCCCATCTGGCAACCTTCTGGTGTTTAACTTCTTTTCTCTTGCTTTTAAGAGTCTCTCTCCCTATTTTTAACCTTTGGCCTTTTAATAATGATGTATCTTGGAGTGGGCCTCTTTGCATCCATCTTAATTGGTACTCTTTGTGCTGCCTGGACTTGCATCTCTATTACCTTCACCAAATTCGGGAAGTTTTCTTTCACTATTTTTTCAGATAGATTTCCAATTTCTTGTTCTTTTTTTTTTCTCCTTCTGGCACCCCCATGAGGTGAATGTTGGACCTCTTAAAGTTGTCCCAGAGCCTGTTTACACCATCCTCAATTTTTTGGATTCTTTTTTCTTCTTGTTTGTGTGGTTGTTTTTTGGTTTTACGTTCCAAATCATTGATTTGATTCTTGGCTTCATCCATTCTGCTGTTGTTTCCCTGTAAATTGTTCTTTGTTTCAGTTAGTGGATCTTTTTTATACTGCTGAGGTCCTCATTAAGTTCCTTGACCATCCTTATAAACTGTTTTGAACTCTGCATCTTATAGATTGCTTATCTACATTTTGTTTAGCTCTTTTTATGGAGTTTTGATCTGTTCTTTCATTTGGGCTGTGTTTCTTGGTCTCCTCATTTTGACAGCCTCCCTGTGTTTGTTTCTGTGTCTTGGGTTGATCTGCTATGACTCCCTGTCTTGGTAGCGTGGCCTAATGTAGTAGGTGCCCTGTATGGCACAGCCTCCCCTATCACCCAAGCTGGGTACTAGAGGTGTATGTACCCTTTTTGTTGGGTGAGTACACCCTCTTCTTGTAGTTGAGCCTTGGTTGCTGTTGGCAGATCAATGGGAGGGATTTACCCATGCCAGTCGGCTGCAAGTACTGACTCTGGCCACTTACCACCAACCTCTGACCTCTATGGAGGATCAGCAGTGCAGGGGCAGGGTGGTGGTGCTCCATTGTGGTCTGTAGCTGTCCACTGAGTATGTTGGCCCTGGGGTTTCCCTGGGTGGTGCAGCCAAGATCAGCCTCCACCTGTGTTTTGCCCGTGTCACCCTGCCTGAACTGTAAAGCAGTCTGAGTTGTCTACTACTTGAACTGGGCTTGGAGATTCCCAGGTGAAATCAATTTGTGACTCTAATCTGGCTGCCACTATGGCTCACTGAAGCCAGCTCTTGTTTGGTAGGATTTACAAATTTGTAAAAGGAGCCAAGATAAGCCATTCATATGGAAAATCAGCTTTGGGTTGGCCTGTAATTGGGTTGAGTAGAGCCTCTTTGGATCTCCAAGGTGGGTCACATAGTGTTAGCCAGGAGTTTCAGATATGGCACCAGCCTACCAGCTCTGTGGGGGGATGGTTCAGCAAAGGGACAATGGCCTGTGCTCAACCCAGTGCCAGATACTTCAGTCTCTCCCTGTATACCACTGATGCCCTTCAAACTGCCATCTCAGTCCTGGAGCTCAGAGGGAGGGAGTCTGAGTAGGTGAGTGTGTGGGTTCCCTAAGAGTAACTATGTAGTGTTCCAGCAACCTCCTACACTGACTTAATCCACCCCCCGCCCACACACACACTGGTTTCCACATCAGAAGTTGTGGAAACTTATCTTTCTGGCACTGGAATCCTGGGCTGGGGGCCTGGTGTGGTTCTGGGACTCCTTGCTCCCAAGATATCCCTCCCAAATTTTTATCCACGTGGGTGTGGGGCCCAGTCCAAATGGATGTGGTTTCTTGAATTAGTAGATGTAAGACTTCATTCAACTTGATTTCATAGTTGTCAGACTTCCATTCAACTCTATTTCTGACATTCCTGAGTGATGGTTGTTCTGTATTTTAGTTGTAATTTTGATGTGGTTGTGTGAAGAGGTGAGCCATGACTGCCTATGTCATCATCTTGACTGGAAGCCTAAAATGAAATTCTGATGATTGTAGTATTTTATGTAAGATGCTAACATTAGAAGCTGGGTAAAGGGTATATGGGAATTTTACTATTTTGCAACTGTTTTGCAAGTGTAAAGTTAATTTAAAATAAAAGATTTTATAAGATTGCATTGAAATTTTCTCATACTCATGTATATTCAAGCATCTGTCTAATGTAATTTGTCTTCTGCTCGTACCGTTGGCACCTTTCCTAGCTGCAACTGCAGATAGATCAGCAAATAGGTCCTGCAATTGGAAGGCCTTAAAGGAGGGAAGTAAATAGCGCCTATTAAAAAAAAACTAAATGCAAATGTAACAAATACTTAAAATAACGTATGCTTGTTTATAGTCTCTAGGTGACACTTTTTAATGCATGTTAAATTACTTAACACTTTAATTTTCCTATTCAGAAAACAAAATCCCCTTCTCTGAACTGGTACATTCCCAGACTGTAACAGTACTAGGAGGAAGCACTTTTTGATATTGACATAATCATGTTCTGTATAGAATTAATCCTTCATCCGTATCCTCTACTGATCATCCTGTCCCTGTGAAAAGGGCTCCCCGAGTCCATCCTGAATCCTTCCTCATGAACATTTTTGTGGCAATTCAAGAGCAACAGTCTATAATAAATGCCTTTAGCTGACTTCAGCTCTCTTTGAACTACGGAAGGTGAGCTCAACATGCTATCACTAAGGAGAAAGGAAAGCTCTTCCTTTACTGTGTCTTGACGCAAAACTGTAAAGATGTTGGAGTGCACAGAAGCTAAGAAGACCATCTGTGTGGTTAAATTCAGTGGATTAAAATAAAACAAGGAATACTAGAATGTAATGCTATTTTTGTTTTCGTTTAAAAAGATACAGCAAACTGGGACTGATGAGGAATTTCCTTAATAAAAGATAACTACCAATATCCTGTGGCCGCAATCATATTTGTATTTATATTTATCAGTTTATATTGATCAATAACCTTTGGCAATTGTCATGTTTAATGGTTGAACTATTGTAAGAATCCCTTCCAAATCTGAAACAAGGATACACACTATTACCTAGAGTGTATATTGTACTAGAAGACCAATCAGTATAATAAGAAAAGACAAGTTTAATAGACTCCCTTAGACAATAGTCTTAAGTTAGACAAACATAAAACTAATAAGACAGTTTAGCACGGTTTCTGAATAGATATTAGCAACCACCAACCAGAAAATATCAAATCCCCTTTTCAAAGGAATCAAAAATACGCACTACCTAGAAAAACCCAAAAGGTATGTAAATATTTTATGCAGAAAAATATTATAAAACTTTATTAAGGACATAGAAGAACATACAAATGAATGAGCAGATATACCAAGTACATCAGTGGAAAGACTTAATTTTGTGATGCTTGTTCTCAGATTAATCAAAATTCCAACAATGTTTTTTTATGGATATTGGAAAACTGATGCTAAAATAATTTTGGATGAGTAAAAGGCCAAGATGAGTTTGAAAAGGAGGGGAACTACCTAAGATTGGGAGTCTTATGTGGGAGAAAGGAACTTTCATAACATTGCTGGAGTAATGGTAAATGGTAGCTACTTTAAAAAGTAAAACTAGTTTTTAGCTAATACATGCATGCATCAACAAAACCTTTAAGGGCATATTGTGAAGAAATCTTCCTGTCTCTCTGCTGAACTCAGTTCTCCTGGAAGTAACCTTTTGACAGTTCCTGGAATATACCTCTTGAGCTCTTGTACATATATAGAGATTATTATATAATACTTTCCAGAAGTGTTACCATTTTATACAATGAGATCTTTTCCACTGACTTTCTTTTTTAAAAAATTGAGGTATAATTGATGAATAACCTTATATTAATTTCACGTATACAACGTAATGACTCGATATTTGTATGTATTGCAAAATGACCACCACAATAAATCTGACATCCATCATCATACTTAGTTTTTGTGATGACGAATTTTAAAATCTTCTATCTTAGTAACTTGGAAATATGCAGCATGCTGTAGTCATCATGTTGTACTTTACAACCCTATTTTACTTTATTTTACTTTATTTTATAGCTGAAAGTCTGCACCTTTGACACCTGTTGGCAGTTATTTCACCCCCTTCACCTCCCTACCTTTGGAAACCACCAGTCTGTTCTTCATATGTATGAGCTTCAATCTTTTTCTTTTTCCTTTTCTTTCCTTCCCTTTCCCCTTTCCCTCCCCTCCCCTCCCCTCCCCCCCTTCAGGATTCCACATATATATAAGTGAGAACATATGGTGTTTGTCTCTCTCTCTGTCTGACTTGCTTGACTTATAATTCCCTCTATCAGGGATATCCAACCTTTTGGCATCTCTGGGCCACACTGGAAGAAGAGTTGTCGTCTTGGGCCACACATTAAATACATTGCGACACACGTAATCACAAACATGTTTCATGATACTTTCAAATAAATTTATAGTTTTGTGCTGGGCCACATTCATAGCCATCCTGGGCCACATGTGGCCTGCGGGCCGCAGGTTGGACACCCCTGCTTCTAGGTTATCCATACTGTCGCAAATGGCAAAATTTCCTTCATTTTTATGCCTAATATTTAATTATATATACAAAGTATATTTTCTTTATCCAGTTTTTCAATCATTGGACACTTAGGCTGTTTTTGTGTCTTGGCTGTTGTAAATAATGCCACAATGAACATGTGGTGCTTATATCTTTTCGAATTACTGTTTTCATTTTCTTTGGATTAAATACTTGGAAGTGGAATTACTGGATCGTATGGTAGTTCTCTTTTTAATTTTTTGAGAACCTCCATACTGTTTCCCATAGTGGCCGCCCCAGTTTACATTCCCATTAACAGTGTACAAGGGTGCCCTTTTCTTCACATCTTTGCCAAGACTTATGTCCTGTCTTTAATGATAGATGTTTGAACTGGTGTGACGTTATATCTTATTGTGGTTTTAACTTGCATTTCTCTGATGATTATTGATGTTGAAAAGTCTTTTCATTTGTCTTTTGGGCTTTTTTAATGTCTTCTTTGGAAAAATATCTATTATTCAGATCTTCTGCCCTTTTAAAAATAAGATTTTTTTCAAGCTATTGAGTTGTATGACTTCTTTATCTATTTCAGATATTAGTTCCAGTACCATGGTTTTTTAAAAATATAACGTGTTAGAGTTATGTCATCATAGCATCTATAATACTGCTTCATTTCTTTAATGATTGTATAATAACCCTTGATATGATTATCTTATAAATTAGCCTGTCCCCTAAAATGTATATTTAGATTGTTTCTAATCTTTTCTTGCTGGCAACAATGTTAAAATGAATTTCCTCTTGTCTGCTATTTCACATAGATAGTATTTCTAGAAGTGGAATTGTGATACTGCCACACAGGCCTCTGCAGTACTAATTTACATCTCACCAGTGACGTGTTTTCCCACTGAGCCCAATCCACCAGTGTAGTGTGTCAGACTTTTTGTCTTTATGAGCCTGACAGATAAAAAATGCTATTTTGTGGGTTTTCTTAGGTCTTTTATTATACGGTAAAGCGTATTTCCCATCCCTGACTGGTTGGCTCAGTTGGTGGGAGCATCATCCCATGTACCAAGAGGTTGAGTGTTCAATCCCCAGTTGAGGTGTGTACAGGAGGCAACCAATTGACATTTCTTGTTCTGTCTCTCTCTTTCTCTCCTCCTTTTCCCCTTCACTCTCTCCTTACCCTCATTCTCTCTCCTCTTCCTTCCTCTCTAAAATCAGTAAGCATATTCTCAAATGAGGATTTAAAACAGTATTTCCCAGCTTAATTTTGCTTGTGTTTTTCTGCTACATAGAAATTGCTGATTTTGTGGTAAATTTTTAATCTTTTTTTATATCACTTTGGCATTTGTTTTAAACTTGGAAAGGTTTTCTCACACCATGATTACTCTTCAGTCTTTCCCTTCTAATAATTTTTGGTTTTGTTTTTAATATTTAATTCCGATCTCCAGTATTTATTTGTGGGTATAGACTAGGGTAAGACTACATCTCTACTTTTTTTTACGTAGCCCAAGGTCCCAATGCGATAAGTTGATTAATCAGTCTTTCACCCACTAATTTAAAATGCTGTCTTTATTATAATCTAAATGTGTACTTGAGTCTCTTTCTGAACTATATGTTTTGTTCCAATAGTCTGCTCTCCATGCACTAGTTCCATGGTATTTTAATTACTTTGGTACTATAATGTTTTCAAATGTGATTTAACTCTTAAGGAATTTTCCTGGGAAGTTCTTACTGAATTTTCTACAGAAATTTAGAATGCACTTTCCTACTCTGTGGTGGTGTTAAATTATCGTAAAGGCAATTTGGATTTTGTTCTCTTTCAACCACATATCAGGTGTGTCTTTCCATTTGTTCATCTTCTTTTGTGTCAGTAGAATTTCAGAGTTTTCACATAGATCTTGTCATTTCTTCTATATTTTACTAGGTATTTTATTTTTCTTTTTGTAAATGATTGTAGTCTTGTCTTATTTTAAATCTTAAGACTAGTTTTTTAGTTTGTATAGATGAAGCCTGTTAACTTTAGTATATTAATTTGTACCCATACAAGTAATTGATAAATTATTTGATGATTTATGATTGCACATCAGTTGGTTTTCTTGATGCTTGATCTGCAAATAATAATCATTTTAACTCCTTACCAACATTTATACCCCATTTCTTTCTCTATTTCAACCATGTTGGTTATCTTTGGCAGACTGTTAAAGACATCTTTGAATATTTCTGATTGGGTTAAGGAAGTACTTACTCATTTCTATTTTGTTAGGGGCTGGATAATGAATTTTACTAAATACCTTCTCAATACGTACAGAGTTCTTAATGATTTCTCACTTTTGACTTAAGAATTGAATAAATTATATCTCTGGATTTCTTAATATTAAGTATTCTTAGAAATCCTGAAATTAAACACTTGGTTATGGTATATTATTTTGACATTTAGATTTAATAACATTTATTAATTTAGGTTACTATTTAACATTAGACTGTATATTTGAATATTTTATTTAGTATTTTTACCAGTATTCCTAAGGGACATTCTTTTTCTATGCCTTTTTTGTGGGGGTTGTTACCATTATTAGGCTGGATCCCTTGCTTTTCCTTCTTTACTCTGTGTTGGAAGTGTTTAAATCACATTGGAGTTGTGTGGTCATTAAAAGTTTGTTAGGTTTACCATATGAATTTGTTCCTACCTTGTGTTTTTGGGGAAGTTCTTTTTCAACATCCTCTTTCTTTAGAAATTGTCCTTTTTAACAATTCTATTTTTCTATGGGCAAGTTTTGGGCATTTATATTTTCCAAGAAAATCGTAGTGCTTTTCATGTATTTTTGCACAGAAATGAACATAGTAGTTGCTTATGGCTATTTTAATTTCCTTTTTACATATTGTTATGTCTCTGTACACATTTCTTTGTATGTTTTTGTGCTTTATTTCTTCATTGTTGATTAGATCAGCTAAATGATATCTCTTAGTTTTCCTTAAGAAGGAGTTCTTGGATTAATATTGTTCTATAATTTTTGCTTTTTAACTAGCACTGCTTTAGCTTTTTAATAGTTTTTTTTGAAATTTTTAGAAAATCTTTTTGATTCAGTGGTTTATAAGAGTTTTTTAGTCTTGCTATTAATATCTGATTTAATTTCATGGTCACTAGCAAATGTCTACCAGTTTTGAAGTCTGTTAGCATTGTCTTTATGGCTGATTTTATGCTCAGTTTTAATGACTGATATTTGGACCTATCGAAGGTAGTTTTTGCGTTTCAGAATAAATTCACCTGGATTTATTTTATTGATAAACTTAATTAATTAAAGGTCTTCTGTGTCCTTAATTTTGTTTGCTTGATGGTTTTGTGGACTGAGAGAAGTGAATTAAAGTCTCATAATTCTGTATTCCTGTCAGTATTTTCTTTATTCTTACAGTTTTTGCTTTATAACTGCCGGTGCCCTGTTTGCCTTTTCAAAAAATGATTTCTGCCCAATCGCAGTGTTGATCACAGCTTCATTTGGATTGTATTTTTGTGCTATGACTTTGCCCATTCTTTTTCAGTCTTTCTGTCACTATAAGTGTGTCTCTCCAAGACAGTGCTTTTTTTTTTTTTGCTTTGTGATTCAGTTTATCTTTTGAATTGTTGAGTTTAACCAATTTGTTTTTATGAAAAAGACAAATTTACTTAGCTTTGGTTCCCTGATTATATTTAATATACTACCTGTTTTTGTTTCTTGTTTTTATTTTAGTACATAATGTGTCTTTTATGGGTTTCTTTAGATAATTTGAAAAGTTTGTATTTTCTAAGGACTAGTTTCACAAGTTTAAATAGTATACTTAATTCCTAAGATAATGTCTCCTGGCTCCGTACAGTAAACAGGGAGAATATTAGTACATTTTTACTTTGGCTTATCTCCCATCTCTACATTCAAAACTTCAGTGCAGGAGAATGTTGATGCTCTCTCAGCTGATCGGAAGAAACAGTTTTCAGGGACATACCTTACTCAGGTTGATTATTTTTGTTAGTGTCGACTTTTGTATATCAAAATATACATGACTTATCACCTCAGACTACTAGTCAGTAAAAGTGACAAAATCAGTGTATGTGGACTAACTTCACCTTCATCTTCTCCCACTCCCATTTGTTATTACTGCAACTCTGCTTTGTCAGGGCCAATGTTAGGTTCACCACAATCCCATGTCTCTTTCTTCTTAGCCCTTCAGTTAATGCATTGGCAGAGAAACTAGACATTTTATTATCTTCCTGAAATGGCAAATACAGAAGGCTCGCCATAAGTCCTTTGCATAAGGTTTACTACTTTTCTTTGTTGAAATTTGTCTTCTGAGTTTAGAAGGTTCTTCAGTGATGCATTCTTGCATTTTTCAAAAGATTTGTTTTGATGCTGATACTTAAATGACAAATAAATTGGTATACATTCTTGTCTTACTTATTTTCTGTGAGGTCTCTAAGTGTTGACCCCCAGTCTTCCACCATGGAATGTCTCTGGAGAGTCTAGGGCTAGCCTGATTTCTCATATGTCTTTTTTTAAACACTTTTTTAATAAAATATTTTATTTATTTTTACAGAGAGGGAAGGGAGGGAGAAGAGGGAGAGAAACATCAGTGTGGGAGAGAAACATCAATGCAAGAGAGAAACATTTATCTGTTGCCTCTCATATGCGTCCTGACCTAGGACTGAAACCGCATCCTGGGCATGTGCCCTGGCTGGGAATCTAACTGATGACCTTTTGCTTTGCAGGATAACACCCAACCAACTGAGCCACACAGGTCAGGGCTCATGATACATTTTTGTTTCTGGGTATCCAAACAGACTCTGGGATGTCCAATAGTTTACTGATATAGAGGGTTTGATGGGAGGGGAATGAAAAATGGTACAAATTCACCAGTCTCTATAACATTTTATTCCTTAAAAAGCAAAAAAAAAAAAAAGATATGAAGCAAATATGACAAAAAGTTAACATGAGTTTAGTATAATTGGTGAATACAAGGGTATCCCCAATAGTATTCTTTGTGGTACAGGGCATGTTTGAAATATTATATTTATTATATTTAAAAAATGCCATGTAACTGTAAGTCAGGAAGAGCTTGTATGCTTTAGTGATCCAGTCCAAAGTATAATTTATTGAAAATCAATTTTTGCTTTATTAGTCACAAATACTCTTGTTTTCTTTATATGGTAAGAACCACTCATGTAATTCCTATATTTTCTTTGGTGACATTTCCTAAGTTTTGAATAAAAGCACTTTGCATTCTAAAGTTCTGTGGCTGGAGATTATAAAATTCTAAGTTTAGAATCCGCAGAGTACAAGTTAGTGATATTTGCCCCAGAGACTAAAAGTAAATGGTATGTGTTACTAAAATCTGATTTATGTGTATATTTGCTGGTTTGGTACTATTTTGAACAAATATTCCTCTAAATATACAAAATAGGATTGAGGTTTAAAATACAGTAATTGAGAAAGTATTCAGGACTCCCTTCCTTCTTTCCTTCCTGCAGGGCTCTCATAAGTACAAGTTGTAATAAGAGAAAAACAAATCGTCTCTGTTTTCTTATTTTTGTTCATTTTTATGTTTTAGTACTAAAGGATTTTTAAGGGTTTTTTTTTTTCCCTTCTGTGTTCAGGTACATGTCTCGAGTCCACGGTATGCATCCAAAAGAGACCACCCGTCAGCTGAGCTTGGCTGTGAAAGATGGTCTTATTGTTGAAACTCTCACTGTGGGCTGCAAAGGTTCAAAAGCTGGTATTGAACAAGAAGGATATTGGTTGCCAGGAGATGAGATTGTAAGTATGTTTTATTTGATAAATTTGGAGAAGCTGACTTTTAACTTTTTGAACATTAAATACAACCTTTAGAAACTCATCTTCAGAAGTTTAGTAATATTTCACTGAAAATTTTTTTTATTAATATTAAGGACCTACATTGGTGGAGTAGACACATGCTTTCCTGTTTCTTTAGTAAAAGAAACCTCACTTTTACAAAGAACCTACTTCTGTGTAGGTTACCTTGAATCTGAAAAATAGAAACAAAACAAGCAAGAGCCCTTTTAATGTACACACAATTAATGGTATTTCTATAATAAAAATTAGTAAAAAAATGTTTCAGTGCAGGAGAACGTTGATGCTCTCTCAGCCAATTGGAAGGAACAGTCTTTTCAGGGACATACCTTACTCAGGTTGAATTATGTCAGAGCCAAAGCTTCAGGAGGGTTTGCATGGGGCAAGGTTCCAAATGTTAGACATCCCTGGCTAGTGTCTTCTTTGATTAGTGTGACTATAGTGGGTTTTGTGGCACTTGGACAAAAATCATAAGAAAGTTAATTTTCTTTATATTTTTACATAGTTCTTACTATTTTGAATTCTTTTTTAAGTTATATTTTAATCTTCTATTTCCTTTTAGTATATAATTTTATACTCAGGGTTATGTAAAAAGTAAATTTTTTTTTATGTAAAGACTGGTTTCATGTGTAAAATTTCCATCTTCCTATCTCATTAGTTTTTGATATTTCTAACACCTTGATTAAAAAGTCTTAATTTTTGCAGTGGAACATCATTTAAGATGATAGGTTTCATATTTAATACATGTTAGTTTTTTTAGTTTCTAAAAGGAATAGATTTAGTAATTAGATATTTTGAGAGTATTTCCTCATGAAACCAGATTCTCTGCAATCTGAAATTACAAAAAACAACACAAAATTTTGAAATTAATTCTTTGTGGAAGCATTTCCTAAAACCTTTGAATAGTGTTTTACTTTCTGGCTTTACAGTCGATGAGCCAGCAACACACTTGAAATAGTCAGCTCTGTACAGTGAATTCATAGCATGTCCCCTGTGGAGAGCTGGGCCATAGGATGCAGTACAAGAAGTTACAAACTTAGAGAACCTGTTCAGTGTTAACACTGTTTTTGTCAGTTAATACCTTCACAGTTTCAGGAAAGAAAATTCACATTTTCCACAAACAAAACACAGAAGAAAAATGTTTAATTTCACTGGTATCATTTGATTTGTACACTAAAAGTGTTCTTGTAAACCTAAGTGAAAAATATTTATATCAGAATAATTTTTCTTTTGACTTCCATACAGAAAAATACAGCTTTGTTGCCAGCAAAGAAATTCTGGGTGTCGAGACATAATAATATCTGTCTACATTGGATGTTCAAAAGGAAGGCCATTGATAATTGATAGCCTATTTATACTCAGAATAATCTAGATAATATAACATTTCTAATCCCAAAACACTTGGAAAATTACAAATTTAGTATAGAAGGCAATCCTGATAATTTCTGAGATTTATATAGTAATTAACCAGTAGTAAATACAACTTAATCACAGGATTTTGGTTTGTAGGTCACATACATTTTTTCATAAAAGTGATTTTAGTTCTCTTTACTTTTTAGATTTATGCTTTTCCATGTGTTTTTCCTCTTTGATTTGACGTTTCCTTGTTCAGTTTAATTCAACAAGTGGCTGATGAGTTATGTTCACCACTGCTTTAGGTTATATATTCAGTATTTATTTTTACATGTTCTTACTGCATATATTTATAGCAGCATCCTTTTCTTTTTTCTAGATGAAATCTTATATGTAAATCAAACAACCGGTATACAGATTTTGTTAATTCATGTTGGTCCTTATTCACATTTTTATGCAAAGTATACATGTATGATGTAAGTATAAGTGAGTATGTGAAAAATTGTGCTTAGTTTATAAAATATGCAGATATTAAAAATTCAGAGGCAACATTACATAGCAGAAAGAGGTAAGGTCTTATATGTATAATAGACAGTCACTGGATCTGTATTTAAGGCATAACTATAAAATGATGAGATTAATTATTTGTGTAACTCATGACTGTGGCTGGTATACCACCTGGCTACTTGGACTATCGTGTGCTACAATTGTCATGCCCTAAAAATACTCTAGAAGGACACCTGTGTTGCACTTGGCACAGCACAATCATCTCACACTTGCCAGTTCTGTGTTTAGGAACTGTGTGGTACATGCAGGTTGGCCATTATGTATGGGGCCAGTTGTGAACCACACAACGTAGAAAGTACCATTCAGTTCTGAGACATCATATACTTGTATGCTTATTCATCAGTCTTCTAGCTTATGGCAGTAAAGTGTCTTATTCTAACAAAAGCAGTCTTAGGGAAGGGTCACCTTTTCTGATTTGCAAAAGGAAATCTGTGGGCTAGTGACAGACAGCCCTGCATGCTGGTGACTGAGTCTGGGACCCTTCTTTGTAGTTTCTCTACCTTGTATATGATATGCTGCCTCTAAAAATTTGAGTTTTTAAATTGAAAGATGTATATTATTCATCTTGTTAACTTCCTTACTTAGTATCAAAAAAAGAAAAGTAGGTATATAGCCTTGGGAAGGAATGGTATCGGATTTTTTGGGTATTCATTTTTAAATATTTAATTCAAAGTTACAGATATTCCTCTCCTAGGGAAATTTGTCATTTGAAAAATGGGTAGTAAAGCATCTCCTCTTTTCCTTCTATAGCCTCTAAAAATAGTTGGCAGTATCTCAGAGGTGTGGAAAAAGTTGATTTCTTTTGATAAGTTATATCCCACAGGTTACATCCCCTGAAATAACTTTGTATTAGTAAAGAGGTTGGACTCTCCTTGTTTTCACTTCCACAATTATGGTGAGAAAGACAAGGTAGACAAGAGTGCAGTTTTCTTTATGCCACTCAACTATAGTTGAGCAAAGAGTTTGTTGATGTTTTTTATTCCACCTCTGCTACCCTCCCCCCGTGCTTATTTGTTTTAACTTCATTCAATTGAAAAATATGCATATCTTGAGCAAAATTATTTTTATTAAATCCAGCAATGATATAAGCCTAACTCTAATAATATGTCAGGATATAATTATATATAATCTATAAGAGGAAGACACCTGTGTACATCAAACATGGTGGCCTTCGTTGTACTGAGATTCCTTTTAGACTAGAATGATTTTTAGACAGTTGAAATGCTATTCTCTACTGCCATTTTGAGCCCTAATGAAATGATAGTTCCTTTGGAGAAATTAGGATAAAATTAAGCAGTAAATAAGCATCTTTATGGGGATATTTCGATTACACTTGCTGGAGCTAGTAGAGTGAAACATGTAATATTTAAAAATGAAGCCTTTCTCAGTTTAAATGGTTTGCCTAATAAATATTAGTCAGTAAACAAAAGTATATGTACCAACCAATTTTTAAAATGACAGGCTTTCTGAACCTGAGAAACTCTTGTAAATTTTCCCATCATCTTAAACTTCCAGATTTGCATGTTATTAATATTCACCAATAGGATCCAAGTAATTCTTTCACAGATGGTTTTCATAGCTTTTGAAATTATATTGGTAAAAGGCCACAGATCAGGGTACAGACTAAAACTTTCTGATGTCTGACCATTCAGTGTTTTGCTCTATCAAGGTCTTTTTCTTCTGATTTTTTAAAAAAGAATTATACATGTTCTGATAGATTGCTTCATTATCTGCTTTCTCTAAAGAAATAAATACATATGAATGACTACATTTAATCTATATTTGATTACAGTATTAAATGCCCTTATTTTAACAGCTTGAAAAATGTATTTTTTGGACAGAATTTTACCACTTCCTGGGCTCAGTTAAGTTTGGTATTTAGTAACTCCTCTTGCAATAAACACAAGTTAATTTCTTAGGAGTTAAATAAATTCTTAACTCATAAAGGGCTCACTAAACATTAGAATGTTTTATAAAAGTATTTAATGTAGTATAGGTTCACAGGTAACCTTGAGTTATGGATCATTTGTGGATAAATTTGACATGTCAAATATGTGTTTTGCTACTGAGGCGCAGTTAGTGTTTACTTCATGACCTCCAGCTGTATTCAAAGTTCCTGGCACAAAGCTATGATTTTGTCCTATTACTTAACAGATAGTTTTGATCTGACATTAAATAGTTTGGTCATCAGTGTAGAGGATGACTTAAAAGTGTAAAAAATAAATGACGTTTGCTATGAAACAACTTCTGTCTTTACTCATCTGCCAAATCCAGGCTCATGGTCTCATTTCTTCTTTCATACTTAATGCCAGTTCAAAAATAATGTATCAGTGTAGGAACCACAGGTTGCATTTTCAGTTAGAAGTCTTCTACCATTTTTGTTGCTTATATTTCAAAAGCAACTGCAGACGTGAGCTCAGGTCTTAGCTATTATGCCCTGCTTCAGTTTGAGTATTTACTTTTTATACAATCAAGTTTGTCCCACCAAAAAGCAGGACCTCATACTACTTTAAAAGTAGGCCTAAATGAAACGGTAGAATTAATTCTATACTTCTGCTTTTTTCATTAAAGTTTTGACACCATTTAAGAAACAAAATTAATGAAAATACATATTTTATGGTTTCTTGAAGAAAATAACATGTTATGTTGGGGATAAATGAATTTAGTCTTAACTTACACAGAGGCAAGATACGAGAGGGGACCCCAAAAAAATCTGGAATTTATTTATAAAGGTTGTGTATTTATTCTTACATGTGTAAACTTCAGTCACCTTCAAAGTACTCTCCATTTCGTGCACTACACCTCTCAAGACTTTCTTTCCACTGCTCAGAACAGTTTTTGAACTTGCTGATTTTGATGCCTTTTTGTGTTTCTACTGTTTTTGTTTCATCTCCTCCACATTGGCAAAAAATGTTTCCCTTTGAGGACTTTTTTTCATCAGGGAAACAAAAAAAGTCATTCAGGTGGAGTTGGGGTGAATAGGGAGGGCGGGGCACAGGGGTCATACTGTTTTTGGTCAAAAACTGCTGAACACTCAGTGCGGTGTGGGCAGGTGTGCTCATAAATCACCCATCATGAAATAGGCAAATGTGCTGAACGAGTCTTAAAAAAAAATTCACTGAAGCTGAATGCAGCCTCTCACAACAATGCCAGCTGATACACTGATACAGATGGGTTTCTAGAACAGTTACCTATCAGGGGAAGCCTGTACTACAAGGGACTTGCCCTCCAAAAGATAACTCTGGTTTTTTTGGGTCCCCCCCTCGTTGACACTTTTCCTCTGTTACCTGCTTATCCTGATTCAGAATGACCAATCAAAAAGAAACTGTGGTTCATGTACCTCTTTAAATTTAGCTAAGCTCACATCTTTTAGATAAGGGGTAGGATTGGATTTATGTCTTATTCTTCAGAAATCACACCATTAAACAGTATGCCCCTTGCTTTGTTCTTGAAAAAATATTGAGAGGCCTGCTGAATTCAAAACAGCTTGACTCTCCCAGCCCACTTCATAAATATAGCATAGTGAAGTTTAGATCTTTGCATTTTCCTTATTATAAATTATAGCTGTCATAAATTAATCAGTCATGTTTTCAATGTCCTAAGTGAAAAAATTTCATGCTACTTGGATACCTTTGATTTTTTTAAGTGACATATATTTTGTTATATTTATATTAATTATGTGCAGAACTACTCATTTCTTTCATTACCTATTTCAGATGCAAAAATAATTATTTATTTACTAAGTACAATATTAAGTATTGGTGATTATTAATTAATTAGAAACCAGTTTACTGTGGTTCTATGTATATTCAAACTTCAGTGTACTTGTACTTAAAAATTATTGTTGCTTTGGTAAAGAATATCCATCTTATTCAGTAGAATTTTTGGGGTCATGCTGTTCTGTTTTACTCTTTTCAGCTTATTGATTGTGTGTGTGTGTATGTGAACGAGAGAGAGCTTTCTTCTTTGTTTAAATTCTATTTCACTAAGTAGTATTGTAATATTTTTATTTAAAATTAATATTTAAAATACTGTAGATATTTAATCATTAAATTCTTCAGTGATTAACTGAATTAAACTAAACCTCAAGTTGTAGAGAATTAATTTAACATATTTATGTTAAAGTACCACATCAAACACATCTGATAATGTAAGATTTATGTGCTATTGCATACTATCTTTAAATAGAGAATCACTTTAACAGTTATATTTTCTTTTGAATGTAATGAGGGTGAATTATAGTTTAGAAGGCCCTTGTTCCAGATACAGTTCTCCCATAAACCCTCTTGCTTCAGTGTTACCTGTAAATTGGCTTAACATTTCTTGCTCCGTCTAGTTTACAGAAATGTTGTGTCAGCTGTCATTATAAAGTCCTGAAGAAATTTGCACATGTATAATTACAAGCGTCACATCTTTTTGTGATGTGTTGGTTTCTATTTGTGACTATAGCAAACAGATCATCTTAATGACACTAGCTAGTGCTTACTGAGCATAGTAACTGAATTGACCCTTGCAAAAAACATGAAATACGCTGACACACAGAGAAGCTAAGTATTCTGCCCTAGATGACAGAGCCCATGAGTGCTGGAGCTGGGGATTTAGCCGGTCTGGCTTCAGAATCTTAACCAGATGTTGTGAACGATGGCAGATACGGGGCAGCAAGCTGCTTTAGGTTGTGGAATGTTTTCTAGTAGGTTCTGAAGACAACCTGTGTCTCTTTCACACCCCTGGTGCAGTATTGAGTTTTCCATGTTCATACTCATCAGTCCTGACTTAAAAAAAAAAAAATCAAGCTTCATCAAAAAGACATGCATTCATGTCCTTAATGAAATTTATAATGGCACTGCGTTTATTTGTTAGTGAAATGTTTTTCTAACGTCATTATAGCTTTCATAGCACAGGACTTTCTGAAGAGACAGATTTTCTCTATGTCCATTTGTAGCTTTTGTGTTAGTAGCAAAAGTTTCCTCTTAAACTAGTAATGACTCTTGAGTTTGCATGCTACTATCTTTTCATTCATGAATAGCACATTCATAGATTATCAATTGATATCATCTGCAAAATAATGTAAGTTGTATAACAAATAATAAGCAGCTTGACCCTATATGAAATCCCTTTAGTTGTGTGTATTGCCTGATATTGAGCAAAGTTATAGTAGAGAGACCAAGATTATTTTGTTTTTATTTTGAAAGGCCTACAGTATGCAGCCTTTCTTCAGGACAGCAACCCCAAACAAGGTGAACTGATTTTTGCACTATGTTATTTTACTTTAAATCTGCTTTTTAAAAATATTACATTTCTATCTTTCTTTAGGCTAGCTTAGATAACTTGTTAGAATTGTTCACTAAAACCATACTATCTTTACATTGCTTCTAGTTTGGGATTTTGTGTTAATAGGTTTGCTTTTTAAAAACTTTCTTGAAGTATTAAAGTGACATTTCACATACTATGCTTTGATCAGGCTGTATCAAAGTAGTTGCTGACATCTGGCAAAATCCAGGGAAAATGCTGGCTTAGGTTTGGGGCATACATTACTGAGTATTAGTCAAAGCACTTTGTAAATTCTGTGTACTAAAAGAAAAATTGTAGGCAACTCTGCCTATCATAAACATGCTTATCTCATTTACACCTCAGAAAAGTGCCCTGGGTTCAGGATTCCATAACTTTTGAACTTGACCTTGCATGTTTTGTATACTCTAAACAGTTATTGTTACGGTTAAAAAAATGAACAGCACATACGTTCCCCGCCCATACTTTATCTTAGATCAGGTAATGGATAGTTACATGTATTATGTAAACAATACATCCAAATGTTTCTCTACACTTACTTCATTTCATTTGAATTATATTTTCATTTCTATAATTGTTATGAAAATGAGGTCTACCATGAAACATCCATAAGGAAAGATTTCATTTGCATCTTGCTTTATGGGTGTATGGGAGAGAATAAGGATAGAAAAAGTGAGGAGGTAATGTAGAGAGGCTGGAGAGCTGTGCACCAAAATTACACTCTCTTGCTTCCTTCTCTTAGTTTTCCTAGAACATTTTGTGAATCACAGGAAGATGAATTAATGTAAAAATTCAAATGATGAAAGTTGGCAGTTTGTTAATAATGAGTGAAGTATAAACCGCCAAAATCCTTTAGATATTTCTGAATAACTTGGGAAAATATTCTGAAATAATTTTATTTTACACTTGGAAAGAGTTCTGTTATTTCAGAATAGAATAAAGTATCTTATCTCCACTGGAAACTAATCTATCAATGATTTTCAATATAAAAATTAAAACAACTGTAATTCATCTTACATATAAACTTTGTGAAATGTCACACAGTGACTGTTGTCTGAGTACAGCCAAGCACCACACACACTCGTCTCTGGTGCCACCATGCCAAACTTGGTGAGGTGGAGTTTTTACTATCATTCACACATTAGAATTTTATGTCAAATCAGTATCTTAAGATTTTTTAAAAACCCTGACTGAAATTACTCCAGTGTAAGTTTATTATAGTTTTTATATCTGCAGCAAATAACTAGAAATGTTATGTTTCTCTTTAATACTTTGGTCAATAAGGACCACAGTTTCTGAACTAAAAGCAAACCAAAAAGTTTACATTTTTGCTGAATTTACTAATGTGCTCTAGCCATTACTCTGAATGTGAATTTTGGAATATTAGTGACTCTTTCCTTCTGAAGGATTGGGTAGTAGCCTTGTCTTGTCAGTCAGGCAGTAACTAATACATTTCAACGTCAACCACCAAAGGAGTCACAGAAACAAGTGCTATTGAAGCCCATTTACTGGGGGAGTAATTGACATAAGAGAAAACAAGAAAACTGCTCAACTTCAGACACAGAGTGTAGACAGCGATTTATAAAAAAAGAAAAATGATGGCAGAGCCTATGTTTGGAATTTCAAGACCTTCATTGGTAGTGACCTTGATTACGCTGAATGTAGATTAAACCATTGTTCACTTAGTTAACCATATCTACAAAAGAAAGCTGAGGATTAATCTATCACTCTTAATCCAGGTATTTTTTGACAAAAGCTAAGTGTGGTACTTATGAAGAATGAATTCTAAATTAAGAGAACTTACAACATCTTCCTTTTTAAATGGTTTTGGCTGGACAGAAAAAGTGTAACAAAAAAAAAAAGTTGAAGAAAACCTGTATACCTGTAGTTATGTTCTTTTATTTCCAGGAATTGTCCCAGTAAGAAAATAATCCTAAAAAAAATAAATCCTACTTCCTTTTTTTGTTTTTTTATGGCAATGTCCTTTGGAGAATGTGATTAAACCTTTAGTTCACATTTTCAATTTATTTTTCCAAATTCAACAGACCCTGCAAATTTGACAACCTATCAGAACATGGACATTCTGATTAATGGTTATTTTCAAAAAAGCATCCAATACCATGGATGAGAAGATAAGAGTAGTGAGCATCACCATTTATTACTATTTTCTCTGTTGCCACAGTGTGCTAATTAAATTCTTCTATATTTTTTTTTAAAACAGAACAAAACAGAGGTTTGTTTATTTGAAATACTAAGGTATAGATATTTGGGATTTTAAGTTCACTGAAGAAATTATTCCATAGATTATACTTTTTGAAAAAGGAAGATAATGTTAGAACTGGGATTGGCTTTGGACTTACTTCATTTTGGACTGGTTTTGCTGTCAAATCACCTTATTTTGAATATTAATACTGTTTAGGAAAGAATTTAAAATTTAAGGAAGCAAATTTCTAGATATTTTTCCCTCTTGTTTTAACACATTAAATGTCTAAAATTGTTTAAAATGCTTAACTTCTGATGGACTTTAGTTTCAATTTTGTTCTTAGTTATTGCAGATATTGACAAAATGTCATACGAAATTATTTTGTATTTTTTGTAGGACTGGGAAACAGAAAATCATGACTGGTATTGTTTTGAATGCCATTTGCCTGGAGAGGTGTTGATATGTGACCTGTGTTTTCGTGTGTATCATTCCAAGTGTTTGTCTGATGAGTACAGGCTTAGAGACAGCAGTAGTCACTGGCAGTGCCCAGTTTGCAGGGTGAGTACCTATATGAGCTTTAATGTGCTGGTCAGAGGGTTGGAGTTCATTGACAATAGCTGCACAAAGATACCCCAGGTGGTCGTGCCAGGTTGATGGATAAAATACTGGAGGGTGGGGGTTATCTGCTGAAATGATGGTATATGAACATAGAGCACTCATAAATGGATATCACAGAACACATATTCAGGGCATGGATTTTAGAAAGTTGTAATCACATAAAATACCCTCTCTTCACTGAATTTACACTTGCCTCTGGATTGTGTGTGACTGCTTCAGTAAATAGCCTTTGGGGATCAAGAAATTCTTTCATACCAAGCCTGTTCAATGTGTCCTCTGCTACTCAGAAAACACAGCTAAAGGCACATTGTTGGAGACGTCTGTATCTACTTCCCACTTATATTCATGTAACATTGCCTTTATTTTTGTCATACCATGGGTTAGTTTCTTTTTCCTTATATTTTATTTGGAGGGTGGAGGGATGGAACAGTTGTATATAAAGCATTCTAATGTAAAGCAAAATGAAATAGGCTGGTAGGTAAAATAGGTACTTTCCATAATTATTTTCATTCATATTATTTCCCCATTGAAAAGTATACATGGATGTGCTTGTGGTGTGTGTGTATACAAGTGATGTGTGATACCTAAATATTACATTACATATGGCAGTGGTGGTGATTAGCAGGGAATTACTTGGTTGTAACCTCTTTTATTTTGTACTTAAAATTATGAATATACTTATTTGGAACCATGCAAATTGACCTGATTACTAATGAGTTCAGTTTGTGAATATACTTTGTAATACTGGAGTAACTTAAAGATTCATTTATTCTTCCAAAAAAAGTTTTGTCTTCATAATTTTTCTTCTCATCAATATCAGCCAAACATTTTCTGCCAGTATGATAAACAAAATGCAGTGTACATTCTAGTCTTCCCTTAGTGCCTATGGTTTTGTATTACTAAGGTGTACTTCATCCTACCAGCGTACTTGTGTATTCCACAGGCAGACAAAAGACAGTTGAGATAGTATTAAAAAAATCATGTGTACTGATGACAGTGATAAATCCCCTATATCCGAATATATCAGTGTCAAGCCTCAAGTTGTAGATATTCTCTTTGAGGTCTGCAAAACTTCATGTGTCTACAAAAAGTGACTATAATTGGTGATGTGGGAACTACATTTAATATTTATATTTTATTCTCATTTGTGCATTTTAAAAATAGATATTTCTTGTTTCCTGGTAACAGTTTACACTAAAGTAAAGAAGAATGAGATCTTAAGAACAAAAGCAATTACGATAGTAAATATATAAAAGAGATGGGGTCACTGATCAAATAATATGGACTCATGAACTTAGGAAGTATAATTCTGGACATAACTTGTGTCTTTACAGCCCTGGCTTTTTAATATTTAATATTTAATTCTTATTTTCATAGTAAAGAATTTAAACAGTAACAGAGTAGGAGTTTTGAGGATAAATTAAATTTTATTGTGGGTGTTTTAAATTCTTTACATGAAGAGTGGAAATTGAACAGTTCTGCATCTGAAAGAAAATGTGTAATACTTTTTCCATTAGAATTTATCATCAGGTTTTCAGATTCCATTTTCTATATGTGTGTGTTCTACTTTTTACTGATTAGATTTTTTTTTTTTAATTTCAGAGAGTTTTACTGGCTCACACACAAACGGGAGAGCCAAAATGGAAATTAGCTTATCCCATCTATTTTACTTTCTTTTCTCTGGTTTTCGTTTTGCCTTTGTCAGTTGTAGATATTCTTATGTTGTGATATTACTACACTTACTGAAATGATGCTGAGTCAATAAAAAATTGTTAAACACTTTGTTACGTTTATTTCATGGACTGTTAGCTGCTCTTGGTTAGGCTCAGAAGACCTATGTCTGGGTTGGGGTTTTATCCTCAACTTTAAACCTTCCAAAGAAGTAGGTTTTTTTTTCTATTTTAGGACTATGTGTTTTAATTGCTAGTTTCAAGAAAAATATTAGTGTTAACAATTCTTTTCCTGGGAGAAGAGGTAATAATAACCTTGAAATTTGAGTGGAATTTTAAACATCTTTAAGGTAAAAGTTTTTGCTTCATTCATTTTTAAAGTCATTTTTTATAATCTGACATGAGATTTAAATATTTGTGAACTAAGACAACTGAGAGACTGAAACTTTAGAACTGTGGTTCCAAACCAGAATGATATTTTCTGTATTTTTTAATTAAAGTTGGGAAAGAATATAGACTAATTAGGTATACTAATGAGGAATTTTGAAGATAAGATGCCCAGAACTAAACTTCAATGCAGGTGTAGCAAATAGTACATGGAAAGCAATCATTACTACCTAAAATTCAAGTTTAAAACATTTCTAGTATCTTAGAGCAAACAGAAGACTATTTTGTTTTCATATAATCTCTGCTCCTACAGCACTGAAAAAGTCACTGAGAATGTCAACTCTTAATTAAAGAAATAATAAGAGTACATGTGAGGATTCATTTTTTGGTTTTTTTAATATTTATTTTTAGAGAGGGGAAGGGAGGAAGAAAGGGAGAGGAACATCAATGTGTGGTTGCCTCTCAAGCACCCTCTACTGGAGACCTGGCCCACAACCCAGCCATATGTTCTGACTGGGAATTGAACCAGCAACCCTTTGGTTCACAGGCCTGTGCTCAGTCCACTGAGCCACACCAGCCAGGGCAGGATTTGTTTCAAAAAGTCACTTTGAATAGGTTCTTTCTCACCTAGCTATCAGTTGTGTTGTTACCAGAATTACTTCAGCTCAAGCATCTTCAAATATCTGACTTTCTGAAATATTTTAAGAGGGCAATGCTAAGAATTTTTCTCAATTTAAAGTAATTTAATCCGTTTTTATAATTTTAGGAACTTCACAGTTCTGAGCATATTTCTTTGAAATGTTTGCCTTTCTAAAGATATTAAAGTATTACTTTACAGATGTATTACTTTACTTATATCTACTGATTGTTACTGAAAAATAGCCTATGAATATCAAGTTAGCATTTTGCTTTGAAGAAAATTTGAGTATCGTTCTGTTTAACACTCTTGTTACTGAAAACTCACTAGTTAAAAAAGGGGGGGAGATTTAATTTCTTTTAAGTTTGCTGTAAAACATTCAAATAACTTAGAGGAGGATAAATAAAATAAATACAATTTCTGGAAACGCTGTCACATAGGCGAATGTTCATACAAATCACCCCACCCCCCACCCTCCAGTACCTATCCATTTGTATCTGTATCTGTGTAACTTCATGTACATTGCTGGATGGAGCCAGTTTGTTTATATTCAGTGATGTCCCAATCTGTTTTCTAAGTATCAAAATGTGCCATAATTTATTTAACCAGTTCCCCACTGATGCTTATCATGTTATTTCCACCAGCCTGTCTGATCAGTAACATTGCACAGAAACTTACCTGTTGAAGGAGTCTCGTTCATGTTGCTATGTCCAGAATCATGCCACACTTTCCACTTTGAAGAGTGGTCTTCTCATTACTGGGTATATTTGAATTTTATATTGGGTATATTTAAATGTCATATTCCTTGAAATAGCCATGAGTTTTCCAGGAAAAGTAATGAGAAAACCTTAACTTTTAAGTTAAAGTTGTTTTTGAGATTTTATTTGCCTAAAAAATACATCTTTAAAAAACAATATAGTAAATTGTATTTTTAAAAAGAAATTAATTTACTTATATCTATGTGATTCTGTCATTGCTTTCATAGGATAAATCCATCGAAGTGGAATTCTTAAATTTAAAGGTTAGGCACTTGTAAATTTGTGATAAAAATCACTGAATTGTCCTGCAGAAGATTATGCCCAGTTATGTAACATGAAAGTATTTTCCAATTTTTGTTGCTAATTTGATAGGGCATAAATGGCTGTCCTATTTTAATGTTGCTTCATTTTCATATATATATATTTTTCAAATTATAACCTCATTTTATCCTTTGGTGCTGTGGTTACAGAAGGCAGGCCTGGGTGGGTACACAAGCCTGTGTGTGTGTGTGTCCATGTTGTGTGTGTGAGCACACACATGCAAGCAGCCATGGCTGGTGTACCTATGTTGGTGCATGCCTGTGCAAGCATGGGTATGTATGTTGAGGGCACATGTGCGCATCAGTGTTGTGTGCATGGATGTGTGTGTATAAGTCTGCATGCACATGTTCATATAGAGAAGTGAGTGTGCATGTACCACACACTTGCTGGCTTCAAGTCCTGCTGGTGAACATTATGATAGTGTTAGACTGCTGACTACTCGCAATTTTAAAAGAAATATGTGGGTGGGTTCATGTGTAGTTTTAAGAAACCCTATGATCACCCCTGACATTGGCTCACCCTGATGCCTTTTAGAGCAGTACTTTCTGGGAGACCTTTCTGTGGGAATGAAAAATGTTCTTTCTGGGTTGTTCAGTAGGAACTACTGTCTATGTGTCTGCTGAGCACTTGAATGTGGCTTGTGAGACCCAGGAACTGGAAATTAATTTGGCACGTGTGGCTGTGGCTACCTACTGTATTATACAGTGCAGTTTTAGAACTGTGTATTCTGAATGCCTGTACTACTACCCCAGAAGCATCTGGTAGAAAAGTCTGCCTCATGACTGGCCTGGGCTTCACAATTTTGAGATGTATTTTTAAAGTGGGCTCCTATTTTCTTTTTTCTCTCCTTTAATATGTTCATGTTCTTTACATAAATGAATGTTGTTTTCAGAACTTTGGAGGAGTTATATATTCATATTACTGCTCCTTTTAGGTTCAGATACATGAAAATTTTATATGTGGACTAAAATTTGTCATTAGGGAACAGAATTTTTGTACTATGTGCCTTTACTGTAAGTACATAAAAAGTGCTAGAATAGGAATACCACAGTTACCTACTTGTCCCCTTTTCCATATTTGGGCCTCTAAAAGGGAATATTGATCCAATGAAATCCACCCAAATATTTCTATATTAGATGTTTATATTATTATATAAAAATTTTGTATTACAGTTCTTTATATCCTTTAACAAACTTTGGTTCACTTTACATTCCATTTAAGACATACTTATTGTGAATTTTACATAAAGTATCAATGTAAGTCAAAAAGAAAAAAGGTATTCAAGGTAATACATGGGAGCATATTACTCCAGTGTGTCCTTAAAAACTAGAAAATACTCATCCCCCAACACGTTTCAGGTGGTATTTTTGTTTAAGGATCATAAATTTTAAATCGTTAATATACAAATTGTATGGTGAATCAACCTAGCTCATTAATAAAATAGATAAACACAAGAAACTGTAAAGGAAATGAAGAAAAATCTATGTGGAGGGATTTTATTAATAATTTAAAAAAGTATATTGGTCCTACATCTAATATAAAAAGCTCTCCCAACTTTGTAGCTCCTGTTTTTCTGATGATCTGAGGAAGAGCACCCCTTAGTGGTACTTTAACATTAACTAGAACTATTCCTAAAGTTCCCTATTGCAGCTTCTCTTTAAAATATATTTTACAGGAAACTTAATAATTTAAAAATACATATACAGAAAGAAGTCTATATAAGGCATTTCAAATTAACTTTCAAATTGGATGTTAAGTTCTAGATACTATATTCCTCCCCCCCTCCCCCTAGTTATAGTATACTTATTAGGCCAATACTGAAAATGAAGGAATTGAACTGGTCTACTAAAACCAAACCAAGACTAAATTGCTATTAGGAGGTCACCTAGAGTTTTATCAAATTGATACATACCAATTTCTCAATGTTAACTTAGTTCGGGGTCATAGTTATAGTTGCAAAGTTATATTCTGAGTCATTTGCACTGTGACCTGCTTGTTCAGGTAGCTAAAGAAAAAGTCATGATGAAAGCTGTTCCTTGAGATTGGAGATAGAAATTTACTTCTGAATTGATTTTTCATTCTTCTGGGAAGGTAGGCAGTACAATTTTTTTAATTCCAAAGGTCAGGAGAATGCTCATTTAATATTCAGAATGAAATGGGACAAAATGCTAAATGAAAATATTTTGAACATAAATTCTTTATTGTTTACTTGTTGTGAAACTACAACTGTTCTTTCTGGTTAGTCTTCCTTTGTTAATATGGGAAGTTTATTAATATTTTCACCCTAAAAGTAAGTACCTTTACCTTCAAGATAGATATTAACAAATTGGGAATGGGGATTTGATTTTTAAGTCAAATAGAAGTAGAAGCCATGTTTTGGGGGAGGGGTTGTCTTTTTCTTTTTTAAATCGATGGACAATCACAGTAATGAATATGAATGAACATGAAATATTTAAAACATTTTTAAAGCCAGCTGAATCAAATTACCTTTTACTAACCAAGTAGAAAATTAATTTGAAAGACCTTTGTCTAAATCAAGTACTTTATAATGCAGTTTTACCAATCATCTCTGGCCTGACTAGAGGAAAAAGTAATGGGAACATTGATAAAGCCAAAGGGTTTTAAAAATTGGACCTGGGATATAAAACTGTAAAATCCCACATAATGTTATCTAATCTCTAAACTACCTGGACCCAAGCAAGAAAGAAGAAAAATGCTGTTTTCTAATTGCCTTCCCATGATGAATTTACCAATGTGTGGTCAGGAAGACTTTGGAGATATGACTGTGAAATGTTTTGG
Source organism: Desmodus rotundus (assembly GCF_022682495.2). Taxonomy (NCBI): domain Eukaryota; kingdom Metazoa; phylum Chordata; class Mammalia; order Chiroptera; family Phyllostomidae; genus Desmodus; species Desmodus rotundus. Next base: position 104,263,113 of record NC_071390.1, read on the forward strand.
GTAGTGTGTGTTTTGTCTTCGTGATGTGTTTGGTGGCTTGTTTAGAATCTTAAACAAATTTCATCTTTGATTTTTTTTTAGATTTTATTTATTTTTAGAGAGAGGAAGGGAGGGAAAAAGGGAGAGAAACATCAGTGTGTGGTTGCCTCTTACATGCTCCCCACCAGGGACTGGCACATAACCCAGGCATGTGCCCCGACTAGGAAACAAACTGGAGGCCCTTTGGTTCGCAGGCCTGCACTCAAGCCACTGAGCTACATCAGCAGGGTATCTTTTGATTTTTAATTCTAAGGGATTAAGGATACAATATATGTGGCCTGAGTTTCTATATCAGGATGGTTACTACTTAATCTAGATAAACAGAAAGCTCATTTAGTGTTTCTAATAACGATGAACTGAAATAGTACAAAGGGCACAGTTTCCTTTTATAAGTGAGGGACCTAAAAAAAACAGAGCTATCTTCGGGAGGGCAAGTCTCTTGTAGTACAGGCTTTCCCTGATAGGTGAGTGTTCTAGAAACCCATGTGTATTAGTGTACTAGCTGGTGGTGGTATGAGAGGCTGTGTTCAACTTCACTGAACTTTTTTGAAGACTCTTTCAGCACATTAGCCTGTTTCGTGATCGGTGATTCACAAGCACACCTGCCCCCACTGTGCTGAATGTTCAGCAGTTTTTGACCAAAAACAGAGTGAAGCCTGTGCCCCACCCTCCCTATTCATCTGATCTCGCCCTGAGTGACTTTATTTTTGTTGTTTCCCCGATGAAAAAAGTCCTCAAAGGGAAACATTTTGCTGATGTGAAAGAGGGTTAAAAAAAAAAAAATCCAACAAAAACCCAGCAGAAATACTAACAGGCATCAAAATCGACAAGTTCAAAACCTGTTTTGAGCAGTGGAAAAAAGTCTTGATAGGTATAAATACATGAATTGGAGAGTACTTTGAAGGTGACTGAAGTTTAAACATGTAAGAATAGATACACAATTTTTTATATATAAATTCTGAGGGTTTTAGGGTCCCCCTTGTATTGTCTGCAAATGCATGAAGTGGGAGGGGGAGATGTGGACAGGTGGGCAGGTAGTATTCCCCTTGGCTGGTGTCGACCTCTGTGAGCAGAGAACAAATAATACTCATTCCTTGACCTGAAAACAGAGAGACAGGTAACTTATTTTCAGAAAATAATGGAAAGGTTTACTCCATTGAGAAATGCATTCTCTCTCTGCCTTTTGAATCTAATTCTTTCTTTAAAAATTAATACTGTGACAGGAACTACTATAAAGGACACATGGACAAAACCAAGGGGGAGGGTGGAGGTGGGGGAGGGAGGTGGGTTCAGCTGGGGTGGGGTGGAGGGATGGGGAGAAAAGGCATACAACTGTAATTGAAGAACAATAAAAATTTTAAAAAAAATTAATACTGTGTAGAAGGTGAGGAACAACTAGGTACAAAACCTGGTTGCATAAAGTTTCTCTGAATGTGCCTTTTCTATTCTCTAGTTCTTACAATATGCCACAAAGGAGCTTAAAGTTACCCTCCAAACTGCATTTTAATATTGAATGATAAAATTTCTGATATGCATAATAACACTCCTCTCTGTAGCTAATATTTTCGCAATTTTTTGTGAATAAATGGATGTAGTGGATTTAGAAATGCTACATATTTTTACAATACCAGTTGGTTTTGTGCCCTGTAGAGTTTAGAGATGCTTTAATAGTTTGTACGTCATTCCAGACCAGATGCTTACAAAGCTGAAAGCTGATTATATCATCTGGATTTAGTCATAAATTACTGACCTCAATAAGCACAAAGAGCTGAGTTTGTAAAAATTAGTAAATACAGATAGAGCTGGAGTAGCATTCAGTGCAGTTTGTAAATCTGGATGAACAAGCCTAGAAACACTGCATTAGTGGTTCTGCAAGACCAATTTCTACACAGTAGGAACCAGGGGCTGTGAGTGGAGCTGCGTTTGCTAGCATGCTCCAAGTATCCACCTCAGGACACTCTTAGTGGTTTGCATTATCCTTGGAGTTCTAACTTGTAGTTGTGTGTAGGAAGACATATTTGTGACAGCTTAGAGACGTTTAAAAACTTAAATTTACCTTTCTTTACCTTAAGTTAAATTAAAAAAAAAAAAAAAAAAAGAACTATTGCCAGAAACACAAGTGCAGATAACTTGCTGATTGGTTGTGGAGATTGAGGATTGGAGGTAAAGGGAATCCACATGTTTAAATGTGTGGTGCACCTCACATACAGAAGTGAGTAAGCCATGTTTTCCACCATTAAAACTGGCAATAGGTATGATGTTCTGATCTTTTGATCTTAATAGTGAGCTAATTTCATTGTGTCAGTACTGAGGGTGAAAAAGACTGTCGTGTATTTTTAGAAAATTATCCTAGAATATGATTGTCATTGATGGGGCTACTGAGGTCCCAGTGTTATGGGAGGAGAAATGACAGGACTTTGGGCCACTTCCACCAGAGCAGCTCTACTGTTAAAAGTCTCAGACTTTGGAGTCTTATGACTACTTTCATTCCTTTGTATGCAGTCATTACAAATGGTCTTAGAGAATAGTTTCCAGCCTCTGATTTCAGTAACAACATAGACAATTTATGTGCAGATAAAATGTATTGTGATTTTTTTCTGTGATTATACATAGCTATTGAAGAGAGCTTGCAGCATCTCGATGCCTCAAACAATGTAGGTAATTTAGATGCAGATTAGTGTTTCTCTACTAACATCCAGGGGCCACCTGTACCAGAATCATTGGTGTTCTAAATGTGTTTAGAACAGTGACTCTGGGCTGAGGCTCAGGAATCTGCTTCTCAGCAAGTGCCCCAAATTTGTGAGCTCATTAACATTTAAATGAGCCTTTGGTTGTTTGAGACCAACAGGGATATTTAGGTGTCATAAAGCAAAGGAGTGATTCACACCCAGAGGTAAGCAAAATAGATTATAGTAGCTAGAATATGCCAACACATCTTGGGTGTGTGATTAACTGTTTCTCATTTTGAATGAATCTTGTATGTTAAACTACTGGACATGGAATGTTTTTTTTCTGATAGTGATAATTGGTTAGTAATGACTATCCTGAGTTCAATTCACCTTGCACTTACTATGTGCTAGATACTGTATAAGGGCCTGGCAAAAGAAGACTGAACTGGGGCTATTATGGACCCTGCTTTCCAGAACTTAAAACTAGTCAAGGGTTGACAAACTACAGCCCATGGGCCAAATCAAGCCCTTCATATGTTTTTATACTGCTGCTAAGCTGAGAATGGGATTTGTATTTTTAAATGGTTGAAGAAAAACCAAAAGAGGAATAATATTTTTTGATGTGAAAATTATAAGAAATTTCACTTTCAGTTTCCACAAGTTTTGTTAGAACATAGCCACAGTCATGGAGTATCTGCATTATTTATGACTGCTTCCTCTCCACCATGGCAGTTGAGTAGTTCAGACAGACTCCAATTTCGTGTGTCCTCAAAGCCTAAAATACTTGCTATCTGGCCTTCTATAAAGTTTGCCAACCCTGGAGAACCTGCTGCTGAAGAACATTCTGGATATTGGGAACCCCCCAAAAGTGTGAGGCCTTTGCCTTTCTTTAGTCTCAGACTTGGAAACTTGAATTTGAATTCCAGCAGCATAAATACATTATCTAAGGAGAAGATAACTCAATTTCTGATTTTGCACATTTCTCCCCACCTTTTGGATATTTGGTGTGGTACCTCCAGAAGTTCATTCTTGACATGTTTCTTCAATTTCAAGAGTAGGGTCTCTCTAGGGAACACTGAAAATTTCCGACCATTTAATCCTGAGTGTCCTTTTGAATAATGATGCTTGGACATTATAATCAGTGATCAGATGTGGATCAAAAGTTACTTTTACATTCCTCCAAGCCAAAAACACTGTAAGTCACTGAGTGTGACACTTTATTCATGTTTTGTCTGTGGTATCTAACTAGACACATCTAATTTGCTATATCCCAGCAATTGCTTGTAACTGGCTTAAGAATCCCTTATTCAGGAAGATGCTTAAGATTTTCTGGGTTTTTATCCTCTTACAGTGGAGGAAAGCAGTCCCTCAGTTGTCTATAAGGTACTTACAAGCATTGAACTTCAGTGGATGTCTTATGTACATTTGTAACACAGCTTCAACCATGTGATTATAGTCATTTTAAAATGGTTGCAACAACTTTGGCCATGGAATGGAAAGTTTGTCTCTTGATAATGTGCAGATATTGACCCAAATCACTCCTATATGCTACTGGGTAATATGAACAGTTACGAGAACTTTACTGGGTTTTAGTAGGATGGATTCTGAGCTGCACACTGTTACAGAGAGGCCTTAACCGACGAGTCCTGAGGTCTGCAAGTAGATTGTAGCGTTCCTCAAAGCCCGAGAAAGAATTGGATCTGAAATAATCTGCAGATTAACCTACAGCATTACTTGTATGTTTTCTGAACTGGTCAAGAGCTATCTGCTTAGTTATGTTACAAACATAATAGTATTGGGTTGGCCAAAAAGTCTGTATAGTTTTTTCCATAAAATAAGAGACACATTTTTTATTTTCACCAATAACTTTATTGATTTAGATACTTTTAGTATGTCGGCTATCTCCTGCTATTGACTTCTAGTGGTAGGGGACAGGGGTGCTGTTAAACATCTTCCAATGCATAAGACAGCCCCACAGCTAAGAATTACTTGGCCAAAATGTCAGTACTACCAAGAAACTTCACAAACCACTTTTGACATGTTTGATCAGTCATAGCACCTTCTCCACATACTGCACAAATCTTTGTGTTTCAGTTGCATTACCTTTTTTGAAATAATAAAGCATAATACACTGAAAATGTGTTTTCTTCCATCTCCAATATTAAAATGGCTGCACAAAAACTCACCAGTATTCATTGTATTTTTAAATGCACACTCATACAACAGCTGTCACAATACAATCTTAACAAAACTTTCGAATGAAGTTAAAGACAATTCACTAGTAGAGCCATCGTATGGAAAAAAAAACTAAACGAACTTTTTGGTCAACACATTATTTACCTTAAAAGCTAACCCTTTAATCTCTTTTAGTCAGAGTGCCTTTTCCTCAAGCTTTTTCTCAAGTGGCTGACAGGTACCAACTGAGACACTTTGCTGTGAATGTCACATAAGGCAGCTCACAACATGTTACCTAAGAAACCCCCAGAAATCTTATTTGAGTGCAGCTCTTGGGACAGAAGCTACAATGCTTTGTTGATTTCTTGTGTGAAATATTAAATCTCTAAATTGTAACTGGAAACCGTCAGAAAGAAAGCCCAAAAGATTGGCAAATGTGAAAGCATCTGATAGCAAATGTTATATCCCTACAAGTTGTGGGGAGAGGTTTTTCATTTGTTCAGGGTCCTTAGCTCCTGGGCCCACAGGTTTGGGAAGCAGGCTCCTTTCAGCCTCCTGGGCACGCCCTGAGCCACACAATGTCCAGGTACCAAACTCCAAGCTCCAGGGCAGCTGTTCACTTACGAACCCAAGTGCTTGTATGCATTTCAGTTCTTGTCCTAAGTCTGCAATAGAATCCCATATTTGTCACCAGAAAAGATGTATTGGGCAACAGTAGAAAGTAAACAAGTAGTAGAGGCTTTTAACAAAATAATATATTTTTGGCTGTGAAACTCCTTTATACAGGGTGAATCCTTGTATACAGCCCAAACCAGTGAAGTTTCTAATACAGTATCTGCAAAGAATGAATGAATAGTTAAAACAGAGATTGATTTCTGTTTGAGCAAGTAGATGGAGAAGTAACTAGATCTGGCATCACTTTAAAAAGAACTTTTGAAGATTACACTTGACACTTCTCAGTACAGCAGCTGTGGTTACAATTGGAACCACTGCACTTGTTTGTGTAAGTATACAGCCTCTTTGCTAATGCCAGGCAGCGGTTTTTGGACAGAGTTGTGTGTTAGAAACACCTGTGTGGTTGGCATGGCGAGTACCCAGGCCTCTCTCTAAGCAGTATTATCTACTCTCTGGGGTGGCACCTCAACATCGCCAGGCTTTTCCTTTGAGGTAAAATTTACTTTGCAGGGGTTTGCACAAGTCTTGAATGTACTGTTCGATGAACAAATGTATAGACACTTGTGCACCCAAGTCCCACTGAGGCAGAGATTGTGACCATTGAATCCTCCTCCCCCCAGACAGTCATTGTTTTCATTACTTTCCACCACAGATACATTGTGCCAGTTCTTGAACTTTGTGTGAGTGGATATTGGTATTTCTTAAAGGCTTCCTTGGGTGGTTCTAATGCACAGCCACAATTGATCAGCATTGATAATCTAAGCCTGGGTAGAACTTTATTAAATGGGGTAGAACATCTCTTAGAGCTATATTTTGAAGGAATTGGGGCTGTGAAGGATGGGGTAGGTCATATCTATTTAGCCATGGAGTCACCTGTCTCTCTTGTGTTTCCTTTTACATTTTGCTTGAAATAGTCATTTTTCCAACCTCATAACACCACTTTTAATTGCACATAGTAGAAAAGAGGTACTCTAGCATCTTGGCTTTAAGCAAATTTAAACATGATACAAAATAGGATTGTCATCCTATATTTATTGTATGATTTTGTGAAATTAAGGTCCTCAGTGTGAACACTTACATTTGCAGTCTTCTCAAGAAGAAAGAAATGTTGCTGCACATGGTTACACTAATGTAGCAATTCATTTAAGAACGTTTAGACAGGTGAATCTGAAGTGAAGCATTGTGAGAGATGTGACACCCATGTTTTGTGTAGATTCTCTGTGGAAAGAAATTTGGAACTTAATACTGACTTTTATTTAAACAGGAACAGTTTAGTGCACAATTTACCTAAACTTGAGCAAAGTAAAATAGGATTTTCCCTACTGTTTCAAAGTGTTTAAAGTGTTTTTGTTTCAAAGAAGAGCCAGTATAGTTAGGATGCTTTGGCTATACTAATATTCTGATTCTAGCTCTGCAGCAGTGTTTCCCCTAGAGAAACATTGAGTTGCTTTATTTTCTAAGGCCCTAAAAGCAGAAGAGGTTAGATTCCTACTAATGGTGAAGTATTTCATAGGTTGATGTTTAGAGCACAGAAAGGAGAAAAATATATTCCTGCATAAAAGTGGCTTACACAACAGCCCCAAGGGCTGTGTCGAGGTAGATGCGGTGAGGCTCCCATCCCCATCGTCATTACTCAGGTGACTGCAGACAATATTTTGGGGCATTTTATTTCAGTACTACATAAAGTGGTGGTTGTATATTTTCCCTAAGTATGTTCTCTGTTGTAAGAACCATACATACCCCCAGATACTCTCATACAAGACTTCTAACCTGATGTACATTGCTGTTATATCTGAATTTCTACACGTTTATTAATGGTCAAATTGCTATTTGGAATCAGCTATTTTAGTACTGTGCCCAAAATATTTGATGTCATAGATCATGTAACTGGAAGCATTTGTTTTTTTTCTTTCTTTTAAAGGAATGTAGTTTTTTTAAGAGGTGAGAGGAATAAAGCAGCCTTCTTGGCCCTCTTACTTCTTTTTTTTTTTTGCTCTTCCCTATATCCAAAAGTTTGTCAACCTGTTGAGTGTAAAAAGTAGTACATGAAAGGATGCCCATTTTGCAAAAAACATTTGTCCAGAAGCGTTAATAGCTGATTGCACGTCAGATCCACTGAGAACTCCCTTTACACTCCTGTGTGATTTGCAGAATGCAGGAACAGAGCTTGGTTCTCTGATGTGCTCTGGCTTACAGAACGGGGCTAATTAATAGTTCTCACATGTTTGTATGCATGGGAATCACTGGGGATCTTGTTAAAAATGAGAATTCACAAGCCACATCAAAGCCCTCCTCCTCCAAAAATTATAAACCTGGGGTCTAAGAAATGTCATTGCCTTTTGAACTCCACATCTACACCCTGGTGCTTGGTCTTAGCCATGTGTCACAACCACCTGAGGAATTAAATAGATAAGTGAACAAGCACAGGGCTTTCCCTAGAAATTTCAACTCAGATTCTTAGAGGTGAAGCACAACTACATTTTAAAAAGTTCCACCAGAGACTTTGAGTATGGCCAGGGTTGGGAAGAACTCTATAATTGGCATAAATTTGGAAGCTGTATGCATAGGTCATAACTTACAGCTGGGTAAGGAGGAAACCATTGACTGCATCTGTGCGTGACCAAAGAATTCAGGCAAGAAGTGGAGTGAGGTAGTCATTTTGAACATGAAGTCTATGAAATAGTCTCTAGCTAAGAAAATGCTTTTTTGCTTTTTATTCAGGTATTTTAATATTGTGTATATGATCGATTTGCTTAAGCTCTAGCTAAGACTTCTTAGTTACATGAGAAATGTCTTTCATTGTATATAGCATATTAAGATGACTTTCTGCATATAAAGTTTCTTTGGGAGTAATAATGTAGTGGCCTGAAAAAGTTAAAGCATCTGTCCAGTTGTGGCCCAGACCTACTCAGTCCTTTGCTGTGTTACCTACTTATGGCCAAGTGTCTGCATGTTTGTTTCCTTGCTACTGTATAGAAAGGACATAAGAAGTTAGATTTTCTGAGAGATAAATTGAGGAACTTAATTAGCTTTTAGGCCAGAATAATAGAAATTGGAGTTATTATTGAATTGATCAATAGCACTTTAAAATAGAAATGTAGGTGTGTGCCACTGTACTGCACATAATTCATAAGTGACACAGACTTTTAATAACATGTTTAATGAAGAATAGTGTTGCTTTGAAATTCACCATTCATTAGTGTGAATTTAAAATGCACACTAATGGACTTCAGCCATTGATTTCTTTGTGTGTAAAACGAGTGATTCTACATTATGTCATTATTTGTTATCATTATTATTGTCATTTCTTTTCATCTGGAAACTGGTTTAAGTTTTCAAAATACCAAGAAACAAATGCATTATTCTCTAAGGTATTATTTCAAATACAACATCATATTTTCTGATTCTAAGTACAGTAAATATTTTTGCTATGCAAATTTCATAGATTTCTCTGTATCAAATATGTTGGAAGTAGTGCATCTTTTAGTGAAATCTTTGCAGAATATACCCTCTTACATATAGAAGTCTTTTACATGAATATAGATATGTAGATCAGATTTTATATCTGGCTTTTTCTGTTTTTAACAGAGCATCAAGAAGAAAAATACAAACAAACAAGAGATGAGCACATACCTGAGGTTCATTGTCTCTCGCATGAAGGAGAGGGTGAGTCCTGCCCCCCAGGATCTTTCAAGTCTCCCAATTAGATTTCGCTCTGGTCCACTCTATAAAAGTTAATGGCTGACAAGTAACAAATATGTGTAGAGCAGTCTGAAGGATGGGAACCACTGCTGTCATTTTTTTGCACAATGGATAATTCTACAGTAGGCTTTTAGATTTTTTTGTGTGTGTGTGTTTCAGAACAGGAATTCTTTAGCTTCATTAGTTAGAAATAATTAAATTTTTAAAATTCATTTATCAAAATAAACATTTTCTTTGATAGTGTTTAAAATGAAATAGAACTTTCCAAAATAACTTCTATCAAAACCTTAAGAAATGCTATGTTAAACTATATAGTTCGTGTACGTTTTCCCATTATGTTCTAAAGTACTTGTGTAGAAATTGATGTTTACCTGTCTCTCCCTAGCCACGTTTAAAATTGATGTATCTAATGACCTTTCAGGCTATAGACCTTAATAAAAAGGGGAAGGACAGCAAACACCCGATGTACCGGAGACTGGTGCACTCAGCGGTCGACGTCCCCACCATACAAGAGGTAAAGCTCAGCCTTCTGTCCTGCTTCATATTCACCCCACAGCTCCCAGGTCACTGAGAGACTCACAGCCCAGGGCGATTCTCGTTGCCTTTCCTTGTTGATGAGGGTGTGCCTACCTAACCTCTTAGTAAAATTGGCCACTCTAGTGCAAATTGGGTGTAATCTTTTAAAAGGTCTGGTTTTAAGCAACCTGTAGATTCTTGATACTTGCTGGTTAAAGCAAATGGATGGTAGTCTGGTCAATTTTGGTAGTCTGGTCCTAAAAATTTTGTCTTCTCCAGAAACCCCTTAAATTTCTTCCATAATCCTTTTCTTTGGCAGTTAAAGGCAAAGTTACAGAGAAGTCAATGATGGAAATCCTTGACCACTGTAATGTAGGCGAGAACCCCTGACATTTCCTCAGTGCCTAAAGGAACATCTTAGCCTTTATTTTTAAATTATAAGTTAGTACCTAGTCTCAATTCAGAATTATAAATGTGTCGTCTTATTTATGTTAAACTGTCATAGAGGCTAACAGTGCTTCCCTTTATTGTCCTGTGTTATAAAATTGACAGGTATATAGATAGGGTCTCATCAACCCCATACTGGCCAGAGCTTTCACTATTTACAAAACTTAGCAGTAGCTGTTATCACTGTAACGCAATGAAATGTTCAGGCTGCCAGTTTCACTCTAGTAGTAAATTAATACAGAAGACAGTGGTGGCTGCTGTAGATCAGACCTGCCACACTTTACCATCCTATCACATTCTAACTGCACACAAAGTTGTGGGTTTCTCTTAACACACAGTCCATCAATACTGGGGGACACGGGAGTAGCCATGATGTCATTCTGGAAAATTCTGTTGTGTCCCATACTCTAACCATATTAGCATAACACAGACAAATATTTTCATTAGTAACTCTTTTGCCATTTTGTTTTTGACCACTGCAGAAAGTAAATGAAGGGAAATACCGAAGTTATGAAGAGTTCAAAGCTGATGCTCAGCTCCTTCTCCACAACACAGTGATTTTCTATGGAGGTTGATTTGTTTTTGCTTTTGCATTTTTTCATGCCATTTACATTCTATGTTGAGAAATATATTTTATAAAATTAATATTTTAATGATCTGTAGTAATAGTTATGGCTTAATCTTTAAAATATTTGGTAATGTAGTTATAGCTTATAGAATTGTTCAAAAGCAAAACACTGGTATACTAAATGATGAAAGTATTACTTTTTATAGTTTTGTGTATAAATTTATAAACTTAGTTGAGAGGTTTCTTATAAGCACTGTGATTAATTCTGTCCATTTCCCCATTAACATCCTTTACAAGGATCGTTTAAATATTGTTTAAAAGTAAAGAAAGGCTGCTTTATACCTAGAGAATTAGTATTATGTTGGATATGAAATTAAAGCTGCCTATACAATTTTATTTTGTGGCCTGAACATCATTTAAAATACACATTTTGGTTTAAGTAGTATTTGTCAAACTGTAAGAAAATTTAAGTGAGTTTATTAATTTTGATAGTCTTGTGTTTCGAGATTACTGGTAATAGGTATCTTTCTTTAATTATAGCAGACAGTGAGCAAGCTGACATAGCAAGGATGCTGTATAAAGATACCTGTCATGAGGTACTGTCCATGCCTAGTAATTAAACTCTCACTATATTCCAAGTTAATTTATTTCAGAATTCCACTAATTTAGATATGTTTTAATTTTGTCATTTCCTTTAAATACAATTTTATGTCCCTGTTTGGCATACATGGGAAATAATGTAAATAAAGGGGGGGAAATTCTGGAAGAGGATTCTCAGAGACATTCTGGGAGATTTAGTTACTAAGTAACTTCTGCAAGGAAACTTGCTCTTTAACTTCCCTTAAGGTATTAGATAGGTAATTCATTTACGTGTTTTGTATGAGGCAGACACTCAACAAATGTTATCCTCATTGAATGAAAGATACTACACAAGCAAAAAACCAACCAAATAACAAAGTTTGTATTTATACAATAAATGAAATACATATTTTGGGAAGGTTTTTGTGTGTGTGTGGTCTTATTTGAAGCATTCACCTGTAACAATATTGTCTTTGCAAAAGTATCTTAATTATATAAAAGTTTTGTTCCTTGAATTCATTTCAAATTTGACTTTAAAATTTCATTTAGCAGATATTTATTGAGTGTCTACTAAGTGCTGTGAAGTGCATTAGGAAGGAAATGGTAATCAAGGTACTAGCTTTCTGCTCATGGAGCTGTATTCTAAAGAGGGTTGCTCAGAAAAAGAAACAGATGAAAATGTTTCTTTATAAGTTGTAAAAGAATGTTATGAAAGAAAACAAAGACTGAAATGGAGAATGAGGCTCAAAGTAAGGACTGCTATTGTTGGTAGTGGATATTTTATATGATGGATGAGGAAGACCTTTTTGAGGAAATTGCATTAATCTAAGTGCTAAATGGTCAAAGGCACCAGTGAGGCTGGAAAGGAGAGGTCGAACATGCCAGGCTGTGTGTAAGGAATTCGTTTTCTCTTTTCAGTGCAGTCTGTGACCATGGGGGTGGTTTGAGCAGGAAAGTGGAAGGCTTATCCAGTATTGTTGAAAACTAAAGCTTAGGAACAAGATTCAAGGGTATTTGTGTTCATGAATGAGAATGTTAATTTACTGGATCAATTTTATATAGTTTAATGCACATATATATTTTATGTAGGCTAAAATAGTGGCTTTTCTTTTTTCAGCTGGATGAGCTACAGCTTTGCAAGAACTGCTTCTATTTGTCAAATGCTCGTCCTGACAATTGGTTCTGCTATCCCTGTGTGGGTGATATTTTGTAATTTTTGTTTTTTACCTGTTAAATGTATGGTGCTCTAAGGAAGTTTATTTCCAGTTTGCTTAAAGATTATGATTCTTCCTAAATATGTTTCTTTATATCAGTACATATGATTTTAGTGAGTATAAAAACTGAGACATGGGGAAAACAACTTGGGATTGTTATCCATTTCTGTCTTTAAAATGAGGAACCTAAGAATAAATATTGAGTCCCATAATATAATAAATATAATATAAAACATATTTTTGCTTTTCCTCTCATTCTTTCACAAGAAATCTATGGCTTTATATATGTTTATAGGTGTATAATTTCCCCCAAAAAGACATTTATTTCCGGAAAGGTGCTGACAAGAAGCCTGTGAATGTTCTGGGGGCCCCAAAGGTACAGATGTATTACAAAAGGCCATCTGAGAGCAGCCAGTCTTGAGAAGTTACTGTGCTTCCCAGTCACTTGAAAGTTACATTAAAATTTGGATCTCTGATTAGATAGGTTTGAATCAGGGCTTAAAATTCTCCCATTTCTAACAGGCTCATGAAACACAGTAAGGCCCTTCTTTTTGGCCCCATTGCCTCATTCCATAATGCTACAGGATATTAAGCAAGTATTTTTCCTCTCTCTTCTCAGAAATGAAAGTCCATATCCTACTTTAATGCAAATTTTAATTTTTGGTGGTTTTCTTGGAGGCAAAATCAGTTAATCCCAAGGGGGATAAAAAGCTCTTTGTGTTTAGTTAGGAGTTAGAAAGAAATATTTCAAAATAATGAATTATACTTGACTAAATAGTTCAGTATTAACGATAGACTTGTATTTGATACTTTCAAAGTAATATGACAGGGTAACACATTTTATTCCAGATACCTAATCATGAACTGGTTTGGGCTAAAATGAAAGGTTTTGGATTCTGGCCAGCCAAAGTCATGCAGAAAGAGGACAATCAGGTCGACGTTCGCTTCTTCGGTCACCATCATCAAAGGTAATCATGTTCCCATGTCACAGCAATCATAGCTGAGCTTCTGGGGCATTCTTGAGACCCAGTCTGGCTACTATTGGTGTTTGGTGGCTTCTTCATCAGAAACAGCATGAAATTTCTTTTAAATTGAAGAAATAAGTCAGTACATAAGTGGACTAGGCAACTAACAATGATATTTCTATTAATTGTGATTTTAGGCATATTTCAGATACTGTTTACTAATAAGCAAGACAGTTTCAGTAACCGACACTGTTGAAGTCAAATACATGTTAATGCTCAGATTGAATCCTTATGGCAGTGGAGGGGAATGGTTCTCAATATGTGTCCATTTTTTAGTATTGTAATGGTATTATGGTTGTTTCGACCATCTTTTCAAGGCTCTGTTAAAAAGCCATAGATAGCCCTGGCTGGTGTAGCTCAGTGGATTGAGCACGGGCTGCGAACCGGCTTGATTCCCGGTTGGGGCACATGCCTGGGTGTGGGCTAGGTCCCGAGTGGGAGCCATGTGAGAAGCAACCACACATTGATACTTCTCTCCCTCTTTCTCCCTCCCTTCCCTTCTCTCTAAAAATAAATAAATAAAATTTAAAAACCACAAAACTTAAAAAAAAAAAGCCATAGATAAAAATAACCAACTCGGGAGAGAAGAGAATGTTAATCTTGTGATCTGACGTGTCTGAATAATCTATCCTGTGTGCATAAGAATTACACACGTAGAACTGTCAGACATTGTTTCTAATCGAGATTTTAATGTTTCTGTTGCTAGGGATGTATATATACACAGCAAAGCCTAATGTGCATTTTTGTAATATAATTATGTATCCCAAGGGTAAAGATTCTTCGTTGCTATAAAATTATTTTTGCATAGTTAGGTGTTTCACAAAAAATGCTAAACTATAGTACAAAATTATAGCTACCTCCTTAATTTTGGTATTAAGGTCTTAAATTTTACTTCACATTGAAAATTAGTCTAAAATACTGTTCTAAATAATGTGTCATAATAGCATTGACTCTAAAAGTGAATTCAAGTATTGTGAACTATCATAGTACTCAGAGATTGAGTCTAACTAATTAAGGCATAATAGGAAATATAATTCGTATGAAATTTGGGGTGGGGGTTCATTTAACACAGATATTAAAGGGGAACAGTACCAAAAGCTGGTTGCATGATCTATATCTCACACTGTACAAGGATTTAAATTTACAGTCTGAAGTGTCTTGTCACCTGTCATGCCTGGAGGAAAAGTATCTTGTATAGTTGTTACTACTTTAAGAGAAGGTATAGAACAAGGGACTTTATTCTTCTCCATGGTGACTTTTTGCCTAGTTTCATATAAATAGAAGTTTAGTTCTAAGAAACCTGTGAAAGTATAAACGTCCAAAAAAACTAGTTCTTTTATAGATAGATGTGTGCCTAGTTGACACTGTTTTCATGGCAAGAACCATTAGCTAAATAATAATACCATAATTCAATAGAAAATGAATGTTTTAAGTGGATAATTATTAAGTGGTAATTTTTTCTTAAAAAAATTTTTTTTGTTGTTGTGTAGTTACGGTTGTTCCTGTTTTTCCCCATTGATCTCCCCTGCCATGTCCACCCCGTCCCATATTCAATCCTTCCCCCCTGCCCCATTGTCCTTGTCCATGGGTGCTTTATTCCTACCATGTTCCTTAATGTTTCATGTTCAGGACATCATATTGAGTTTGTTTCAGTTTCCCATCAAAAGGCAGGGAAGCAGTGCATATTTCACAAGTGAGTTAAGGGTAGTCTCCCTGTAGAAACACTAATCTGTAGAAATCTCTAAACTGATACCAAGGAAGGTCGAGTGGTTGGATTTGTGTCCTTGAACCATCATTTCCTACTGTAGTCTTTGACAGGTTATTTAGTCTCTCTGAGCTTTGTTTCCTCACTTGTGTAATATAGGCCTCAATAGTACCTAGCTTATAAGAGCTTGCAGGATTTAAAGAAATTTTTATATTTGAGACCTAAGCATAGAGCCTGGTATATAGCATTACAAAGATTTTAGCATTACAATAAAAATGTGCAAACTACAGAGGAAAAAATTGATTCAATTTTTAAAATTTCACTAAATAAAACACAGTTAACTAAGAAAAAACAAGTATTCAGTTATTTTTAAGACCATACTGCTAAGTTAGAATAACAATCAGAATTTTTAACTGTGATTTTTTCATCAGTTTTCAAACAGCTTTATAGTATCGTTAATTGTGAGCAATATTTTATTAATAATGTGAGTTAATTTGTCTTTGTTATTTAGTACAATATGCAGAAAATATTTTAAAAGAAAACTCAAGCTAATCTACTTGAGTCCTTAGAGTAAATTTGTCATCTAAACAGAGAATTAAAACAAAATTACATTTCCAGAGGTTTTTTTGTGTTGGTTTTTTTTGCCAGAAACTTCTTATTTCCTGGAAGATTTAATTTAAAAAATTCTGAACAGATGGGACTTGGAGGCTTTTATTTTAGAAAATAAAAGCTCTACGATTTTACTGTCAGTATAGTCTTTTCCTTTCCTGGTTACAGTATGACCAATGAGATATTTGAAGTGAAGGATTGATGAGGGGAGTACCTTAAAGAATTATACTCCATCATGTTAGAATATTTGATTTACTAAAAAACAAACTTTATAAAAATTATACTCATGAATTTTAATTACTTAAGCAGTATGTTATACACCAGGAAGAGATGGTCAATAAGGGCTACCAGCTGCAAGTTTTCATTCATAAACATTGTTTATTTTAGTGTCATTACCATTTTAAGTGTGCATTCAGTGGTATTAAATATTCACATTGCTATGCAGCAGTCACCATCAATAAATATTCTCTTGCCAGTTTATCTTTACATGTAGGTAGGAGAAAAAAATATTAATGGTTTCAGACTAGGCCCTTCTGTACACTCAGAACGCACTTCTCCATCCCTTTGACCCTGAACAAGTTGTAAGTTTCCAGGAAGAAAGGTGACTGTGGTCCCTCTGAGTCTAAGTAGGATTCCTGTAGGATTTGCAAGGCTTTGCCTGCCAGAGAAAAAAAGTAGCTGATAAGATACTTGTACCTACAAGGCTACCTCTTTCTGCTGCATGGTAGCTGGAGGGTGGGGTGGCACAGCCAGAAGGAGCTGGCAGGAAATCTGGTACTGTGAAATAAAAAATAGAACGTTTTGAGTTCATTTGCCATCAGATCCCTGAGCCATTTTATTCTGCATATATTCAGAGCATTCAGATTTGACAGATGTATAGATATAGTCAAATTAGATTATACCTCTGTTTATCAAACTCTTTAAATTATGGAGTGTTTGCCATTTTGGTTTTTATCTTTTGTAGATCAGATTGCATACCCACTAATACTCTTTAAAACTGAAATCTGATTACCTACAGTAATGGAGTTGATTAAAAGAGGATAGGGCCCTGACCAGTGTGGCTCAGTTGGTTGGATGTCATCTCGCAAAGCGAAAGGTTGGCAGTTGTATTATGGGTCAGGGCACATACCTGAGTTGCAGGTTCCGTCCCCGGGCGGGGTGCATTCAAGAGGCAACCAGTAGATATTTCTTTCTTGGATCAATATTTCTTGCATCAATGTTTCATGCTTCCTTCTCCCTTTCCTTTCCCTAAAAAATAAATAAATCTTTTTAAAAAACAATATAGGAATGTATATGAACTACATTGAGAATGAATTCCCATATCAGGAATAGGTATGCATCAATTTTATTATATCCAAGGGATAAATAGATAAGTTAAGGGGAAAATACTCTCATAGTTCAGGAGTTTGTTCCAGGTAGTCAGCACTGTTCATAACAGAAATGTCTCTAAAAACCCACTGCTTTTATAAAGTGAACGAAAATACTTACTTTGATTGCCTGGTACATAATAGGCACTCAATAAATATTTGTTGACTGAAAGAGTAAATACAATATTTATTCAAGATCCTATTGGCAAGGAACCCTTCCACAAGCAAAATTTCCTATGCACTCTTTGCGTTAGAGTTAAGAGTTTTCAAAGTGTATTTTACTTTGATTTCTAATAAAGTACTTGCATCAGAGGAGACATTGTTGATGTGAAATTTATAAATATTTACATGGCAGTTCAAACTTAGTTTTATCTGTCACAGTATATGGATTATTATATTAAATGTGCTTTTAAATTCTAAAACAGTTGACTTCTAACTTGCTTGTAGAAGCTGCTATTTATGATGTAGGCCTATGTGCCATGATTCTCTAAGATTCCTTCAGAACAGTCACAGGCTTCATGTTTGTAGAACTCCATAATTATAGGCCAGGAATGAAAACTGACTGACACCTTACACATTTTAAACAGAAGTCTGAAAAGAATTAAACCGTTGTGTATTCATAGTGCTATATCCCATCCCCTGTGCTCTAGAAAATGTCTTCCTACTATTGCTCACACACCTTTGGGGTTTTCTTCCCATTTGTGGCATTCTCTCTGCCTCAAATTTCTCCCCTCTATTGGTCACCTGTCTAAATCTTAAATATCTTTGAAGATCAAGCCCAGGTGAAACCAAGTGACTACTTACAACCAGATGGAATTCTCTTCCTCTCTAGAGCATGCTAGCATCACCTTGAACTGCCTGTTGCATTTCATTCTCATCTGACAA
Source organism: Desmodus rotundus (assembly GCF_022682495.2). NCBI lineage: Eukaryota > Metazoa > Chordata > Mammalia > Chiroptera > Phyllostomidae > Desmodus > Desmodus rotundus. The sequence goes on from NC_071390.1 coordinate 104,281,288, forward strand.
AATGTAAAGCCCTTAAAGGCAAAGGCAAGATGTGTATAAGTGCCATCCTAGTAATTAGGTGCAATGAGTACCCTTACTGGGCTTCAGCCCAGTTTAACCCCATCTGGACAACATCTCCTTCATCTGTTTACTGTCAAAGAGACAGTTAACACTCAAGATCAGACAGGTCTCATTCACTGTTTGTTGTATGCTTTATGGTGCCTTCCACCAGCACACAGTAAGCAACATTCTAGATGGTACTGATTTAAGTCCAGTCTAATGATTAGTGCGTAGGAAAATTTTCTTGAATTTTCAGCATTTTCCCCAATAAAGCCAAATACAGTTTTTATTCTGTAGTTTTAGGTCAATATTACCCATAATTCAGAGATACTTGAAGTTGTGTTCATACCTGCCTACTTGGTTGCTAAATGATACAAACACTTCTCTCTCTTAATCAGGGTTCATCTAATGAATTAGGAATGTGATATAAATATAACTAAACAGATACAAGTTTTGGAAGCCCTCATATTAATGTACGCATCTCCTGAAAATTTCTTCACGTTTTCAGATGATTCTGTAGTTCTGATCTGCAAATAACTAGATTTCGAATAACTTCTTATAGTATTTGGATCAAGAAGAGGTAACATTTTAAAAAGGACCTATGAGAAGCTTAAGCTGGTTAAAGAAAACAGTAAACAGTTCTGAGATATTTGAATCATTTCAATTCTGAGAACTTTGATGACTAAAAACACAAAAGTTACCTCACCTGTTTTCTACTTGGTAAGAGTTTTCATTCAAGCCACAACTAATAGCCTCAGTAAATTAATTTCCACAAATCATACTTTACAATGGTTAGAGCCCACCACCATTTTGGTAATTTCTAACTGTACCTTTAAATGTTGCTAGGGCTTGGATTCCTTCTGAAAACATACAGGACATCACAGTCAATGTCCATCGGCTACATGTTAAGCGCAGTATGGGTTGGAAAAAGGCTTGTGATGAGCTGGAACTGCATCAGCGTTTCCTTCGTGAAGGAAGATTTTGGAAGTCTAAGAATGAGGACCGTGGGGAGGAGGAGGCTGAGTCTAGTATCTCCTCCACCAGCAACGAGCAGGTGTGTGGTGTCCCCGCAGAAACCACCCATCAGTTGTTATTGTAAATGTGAACATTGTTAGTGCCCACTCGTCACTGTAAAGAAGATTCTGACATTTCTCCTTTCATATAAACATTTGTAAAGTGCTCTGCAAAAGAAACCGAACTCAATTCACATAGCTAAGCTGCCCACAACCCTGCCAGTCTAAAGAGAGTTAAGTGCACTGCTCCCCTTCTGAAGGTGCATTAGCTCCTTCAAGCCTTGCATGTCACAGCAGTAATAAGTAAGCGGTAGCTTCATGAAACGGAACAAGTTACTACTTACCTGTGGGTCCATGGCTAATATTTTCAGCAGAGAAGTGTTTTATAGTGTCTGGAATAATACGCTTTTACTTTTATGATGCCCACAGCTAAAGGTCACTCAAGAACCAAGAGCAAAGAAAGGGCGACGTAATCAAAGTGTGGAACCCAAAAAAGAAGTAAGTTGTGCACCTTGCAGTTTCCAGGTGGCATTGACACAGGAAATGTTTTCAAAGTTATGGTCAAGACAATTGCTTGTGATGTGTACTTGTGAAATGCATTGCCATCGGTCAAATAATACCCACCACATTTGAACCCAAATACCCACCACATTTGAACCAGTCTTCTGGTCTTTCTGTCATCATGTGCTATCACTGGAGTAACAATGCATACGTGCCAAGAGTCTCTGCCTCCACTGACCAAGTCTGGCCAAGTGAGAGGGGCACTTTGTGGCGTTTCCTGGAACTCTGATATGTTCTCATAGCATTATTAAACACAAAGTGTTAGTGTTTAAAGGGTTATTTAGTACATCAATTAGATCATCATTTTAAAACTGGAAAAAACAATGGTTAAATCTCCTAAAAGTATATAATCCATGCATGTTTTAAAACGAGGTATAAACTTGGGTATAATCTAAACACATGTTCAATGAAAAATGGTTTCAGATTTTAGGGAGCTTGTTAATGAGTCTAGTCCCAAAAAGTGACTATAAATTGGTAACGATTTTATATGATAATTTTTTGTTTAGTCTTCTAAATGCAAAAGCTATAGTATTAATACATAATGAAATTATAGATGAAGTTACTGTTTGGAATTTTTGTGGCTGTTAATTGCATGGTTATTTTTTCACTATTTTTCTTTATTTTTAATTGTGGTAAAATATACCTAATAGAATTTACCATCTTAATTACATGGTTTTCTAAAATAGTTTCTTAATATGGCCACTTATGTATGTCACCGTTATATTGATAGAGCTTATTGAACTAGTGAGTTAATGGTTTTGTTTTACAATGAAACACTTCCGTTACCCTTTAGGAACCAGAGCCTGAAACTGAAGCAGTCAGTTCCAGCCAGGAAATCCCCACAATGCCTCAGCCAATTGAAAAAGTTTCAGTGTCAACACAGACCAAGAAGTTAAGTGCCTCTTCCCCAAGAATGCTGCATCGAAGCACCCAGACCACCAGCGATGGAGTGTGTCAAAGCATGTGCCACGACAAATACACCAAAATTTTCAATGACTTTAAAGACCGAATGAAGTCTGATCACAAGCGAGAAACTGAAAGAGTTGTCCGAGAAGCTCTAGAAAAGGTAAGGAGCCCAACTAGCACATGTTGCCCCTCTTACCCCTGGTCATGGTGAGTGATTCATTTTGTGTAACAGTTTAGCTTTTTTCACTGATGTGTCAACCATGTAGCTACTTTTTAAAACTAGAAATACTTGGAAGTACACTTGGAAGTGTAATAAAATGCCATTTATAACATGTTAACAATAGTACTTTTCTTGCCTAAATATTCACAGCTCTCAGTGAAATAACGGGAAGAAGAGGTACATTGTTTAAATAGAAACCATATATTAAGGTCTTATTAATAATGAGTTGAAATACTGTGTGTTAACTTGTTTTTCATTTCAGCTGCGTTCTGAAATGGAAGAAGAGAAAAGACAAGCTGTAAATAAAGCTGTCGCCAATATGCAGGGTGAGATGGACAGAAAATGTAAACAAGTAAAGGAAAAATGTAAAGAAGAGTTTGTAGAGGAAATCAAGAAGCTAGCAACACAGCACAAACAACTGATTTCTCAAACCAAGAAGAAGCAGTGGGTAAATATCAATACTTCTTAGAATCTAATTATTCAAAAATGTACCACAGATATGATGAAAATCAAATCAGAGAGATACATGTGGCATATGCAAATACTATTCATGAAATAAGATCAAGTGTGAAATTGTCAGCTTCAGTTAATTTTAAAAATTTCATTTAAAATCCTATAATTTCTTGTCCTGGCTGCATGGCTCAGTTGGTTGGAGTGTTGTACTGTGCACCAAAAGGTTGCCAGTTTGATTCCTGGTCAGGGCACAAAGCTAGCTCGTGGGTTTGATCTTGGTTGGGGCACGTATAGGAGGCAGCCAGTCAGTGTTTGTCTCTCATCAATGATTTTCTCTTTCTCTTCCTTCTTCTTTTTCTAAAATCAATGGAAATATGTCCTTGGGTGAGGATTAAAAAAAAATTCTATAAATTTCTCAACTCCAGATCCCACAGTACTGAGTATTGCTTAGGATTATTTTGTCAAATTGAGACTATGATACTTTAGTGCATAACATATGCAATACAATTAATTTATATAACGTCTCTTGTGTATGCAAGTATTTTATTTGGATAAATTTGCTGGCTTTGACTTTTGCCTGGTAGCTCCTTATAGCTAATATTTAAATTGTGAAATTATAAATGTATGTATCACAGTAACAAATGTAGGATTTTCAGAATTTACTGCACTTACCATTTATATGTTAACTTCTTTAATAGAAGTTGTTTTTATTTTATAATAGTAACATCTCACTGGTTTCTAACTCCAGTTAGAATTTGAGAAATAGTTCATTTTTCTTTGTGTCCTATTTGTGATTTTTGTCTCCCACCTAGATTACAAGCTTCTGAGCATATACATTCTCCACAGATCTTGGGTAATCTGCAGGGAACAGAAGTTTTGCTCCCCAAAGCTCATAACTTGGTTTTAATTTTAATGAGTTACTGTACAGAGTCTAGTGGTTCTTCATCTGACCCAGACTGTTTGAGGAAGAGTCTTTATGGGAGCAGCAGGGAGGTGAAGGAAGAAATAGGAGGAATAAATGATAATGGAAAAAATACAATAAAAAATGAACTATTTTGAAAAACATAAAAATAAAAAGTCTTTAAATACATGTAAAGTAAATGTTTCATTAGCAAAGTAAACACAAAAGTGGTTATAAAGTTTGTTCAAGAAGGAAAAGGGAAATTTAGCATATAATTTAAGAGAATCTATGAAAATAAGTTGGTAGGAAAAACAGATGAAAAATGAAATAAATACCATTAGATGGAAATTAAGTTGTGCTCAAGATAAAATAAACACAGTACCCCAATACCATGTCTGTGATTCTACCTTCTTGCAAAGACAAGAGAAAGCCAGAAAGTGAACACTAGACTTCAAAGAAGGTTATTAAACAATCAAGAAAATGGGAAGAGGAGGCTATAACAAGGACTTTTAATACTGCTTTTTATAGCACTTACCATTTGTGAAATAGCTGAAGTTGGTACTATATCTATTTATTTGATTCCACATAGAAGTGATAACATGGAGTATGTGTCTTTCTCTGTCTGACTTATTTTACTTAGCATAATACCTTTAAGGTCTATTCATGTTGACTCACAAGAGGCAGGATCTCCTTCTTTCTTGTGGCTGAATAATAGTCGTGTGTGTGTGTGTATTGCATCCACTTTATTCATTCATCAATTGATAGACACTTAGGTTGAGTCCCTCTCCTGTCTATAGTGAAAATGGTGCAGTGAACATGGGATACATGTATCTTTTCAATATCCTGTTTTCATTTCCTTCAGATAAATGCCAGAAGTGGGATCATTGGATCATACGGTATTTGTTTTTAATATGGGGGGCAACCTCTGTGTTATTTTCCACAGTGACTGTACCAATTTACATTCCCACCAATAGTGCACAAAGGTCCCTTTTCTCCACATTCTCACCAACACTTGTCATTTCATTTTTTAAATATATTTTATTGGTTATACTATGACAGTTGTCGCAATTTCTCCCCCTCCACCTGGTATCCCCCACTACTTTTGGCAGTGTCCCCCCTCCCCTCTTTAGTTCATGTTCACGTGTCATGCATATAAGTTCTTTGGCTTCTTCATTTTCTACACTGTTCTTAACATCCCCCTGTCTCTTTTGTACCTACCAATTTGTACTGATCCCTGCACATTTCTCCCATTCTCCTCCTTCCACAAATGGTAACCCTCCAAATGGTGTCCACATCTATGATTATGTTTCTGTTCTGCTTGTTTACTTTGTTTTTTAGATTCAGTTGTTGATAGTTGTGAATTTATTGCCATTTTAATGTTCATAGTTTTGATATTGTTCTTTTTCTTAGATAAGGCCTATTAACATTTCATATAATAAGGGCTTGGTGATGATAAACTCCTCTAGCTTTACGTTGTCTGGGAAGCAGTTTATCTGTCCTTCAATTCTAAATGATAGCTTTGCGGAATTGAGTAATGTAGGTTGTAGGTCCTTGATTTTCATCGTTTGAATACTTCTTGTCAGTCCCGTCTAGCCTGCAAAGTTTCTCTTGAGAAATTGATTGACAGTCTTATGGGAACTCCCCTGTATGTTACTCTCTGCTTTTCCCTTGCTGCTGTTAAGATTCTCTCTGTGTCTTTAACCTTTGGCATTTTAATTATGATGTGTCTTGATGTGGTCCTCTTTTTGTCCAAGTTGTTTGGACTCTCTGTGCTTCCTGGACTTGTATGTCTATTTCTCTCACCAAATTAGGGAAGTTCCCTTATTTTTTCAAATAAGTTTTCAATTTCTTGCTCTTTCACTTCTCCTTCTGCTGGTACCCCTGTGATTCAAATGTTGGTACATTTCAAGTTGTCCCTGAGGCTCCTTAGCCAGGCTAACCTTGTTTTTTTGAAGGGAATCTTTTTTATTCTTGCAGTTCCGATTGAATGTTTTTTTTTCCTTCCTTAGGTTCCAAATCATTGGCTTAATTCTTGGCTTCATCCACTCCATTGTTGATTCCCTGTAAATTTTTCTTTATTTCACTTAGTGTAACCTTCATTTCTGCCTGGGTCTTTTTTATGCTGTTAAAAGTACCCAATGAGTTCCTTAAGCATCCTTATAACCAGTCTTTTGAACTCTGCATCTAATAGATTGCTTATCTCCATTTTGTTTAGTTCTTTTTCTTATGTTTTGTTCTTTTCTTTCATTTGGGTCTTATTTCTTTGTCTCCTCATTTTGGCAGCCTCCCTGTGTGTGTTTCTATAAATTAGGTGGAGCTGCTTTCACTCCCTGTCTTAGTAGTGTGGCCTTTTGTAGAAAAGGAAACTGGTAAGTTGGAATGGGGCAGCCCATGTGAACCAGGTTGATGGAGTCTCCAATATGGTGTCACTGCTCTGTGGCTTTGTGTTAGGGAGGGCTTAGAAAGGGGACAGTGCCACTGCCTGTCCTCTTAGAGTTTTGTCCAGGAGGAAGCTGTCCCCCGGCACTCCCCTTGATGCCAGACACTTCAGTTTCTCTCCCTATGCCATTGGTGCCTTTCCAGCTGCTGCCCTGGTGCTGGAGCCCAAAGGGAGTGAATCTGCTTAAGTCCTAAGTCTGTTGCAGACCCTTTAAGAGGAAATACCTGAGAATCCCACAGTTTCTAATGCTACCCCAACCCTCACTGGTTTTTACAGCCAGAAGTTATGGGGACTTATCTTTCTGGCATTGGAATCCTGGGCTGGGTGGTCTGGTATGGGGCTGGGATCCCTTGCTCCTGAGGTATCCCTCCTAGTTTTTATCCACTGCATGTGGGTGTGGGACCGCCTGTTCTACATACCTGGACAGCTCCACCCCTACTACCTGTCTGGATGAATGTGACTTCCTTAATTCTTTTGTTGTCAGACTTCCATATAGCTTGATTTTCTGATGATTCTGGGTGATAGTTTTGTAGTTTAGTTGTGATTTTTGTTGTGGTGTGCGAGGAGGTGAACCGTGTTTACCTACAGCTCCATCTTAACCAGAACTCCCATAACTTTTTGATAATAGCCATTCTAACCTGTGTGGTGGTAATCTCATTGTGGTTTTGATTAGGGATGGGGAACACATTTTCATGTACCTTTTGGCCATCAGTATATCTTCTTTGGAGAAATATTTATTCAAGTCTTTCCCCCATTTTTAAATTGGGTTTTAGGTTTTTGTCTATTTAGTTGTATGATTTCTTTTATATACATTTTGGATATTAAGCCCTTATCAGATATGATATGTAAATATTTTGTTTTATTTCATAGGTTGCCTTTTCATTTTGTTGATGGTTTTGTTCACTATACAGAAACTTTTTAATGTGCCCAGCTTCTTTATTTTTGCTTTTGTTTCCTTTGCTTTGATGCCGTATTTTAAAAAATCATCAAGATCGATGACCAGGAGCTTACCCATTTCCCTCTAGGAATTTTACGGTTTCGGTCTTACGTTCAAGTCTTTAATCTGTTTTGAGTTTTTTGTATATGGTGTGAGATAGTGGTTCAGTTTAATTTTTTTGCATATGGCTGCCCAATTTTCCTAACCTTATTTATTAAAGAGATTGTACTTTCACCATTTTATATTCTTGGCTTCTTTGTCTTAAGTTAATTGACCGTGTATATTAGTTATTTCTGGGCTCTCTGTTCTATTCCATTGGTCTCTGTGTTTGTTTTTATGCCAATATCATACTACTTTGATTTATGTGAGGTGAGGAATTTGAGGCTTATGAGCTGAAAGAGAGTGACTGAAAATCTGGTTGATAGAGCTGGAACTCACCCATCTAAGCTGCTTCTGCTCATCATGTCATTTCAAGTATACTGGTAAAATATTTAGAATTACTCTTGTATTATAATTAAATCTTACATTATTGTAAGAAATACTATAATATTGTAGGACAGAAAGTATGTAGGTATGTCAGATACCAAAAAATGGATGTTTAAAATGAAATACAAAAAAGAGAAAAATGGTAAGAAAGATATGTCTTTTAAATACATCCACAAAATAGAGCTATAAAATGTGAGTGAATGAATAAATAAGGTAATAGGATAGATATTTAGGAGAAAGGAAGGTGCTGCTTAAATTATTTAAAAATCAGTAAACTAAGATAGAAGCTAAATAAATTTGTCCAAACTCAACATGACTAATTAACAGAGGCATAATATTCAAACATAGATCTTAGTCATTACAACTGTTCCAAAAAGTAAAACAGGCTGTCCGCATTTTTCTAATAGTAACTATACTGAAGTTGCAATGCTGACATAATCAGGTCACAACAATTCTCAAAAGATCGATGATGAGAAGGCATAGAATACACAATGAAGAATATCAGAGGGGAAAATTTTAGGTACCAGTGTATGCTCTTCTCTTTGGGTCTTGTCCCTAGGACTCTTAATATCAACTGTCAAATCCATATGTACGTATCTGTCATCTATCCAAATCAGTCTGTATATACCTGTCTTTCTAGCTGTCTCTCTGTAGAACTCACATATTTATATGGATGCATTTTCAAGTACTTATTTCCAAAACTCAGTCTCATCTTCCTTGCCATTACCTATTCATCCTCACTATGGGTATCTGTTAATGATATCACCGTTCTTTTACTAACTCAGCTTGAAATCTTTTTTTTTTAAAGATTTTAAAAGTTTTAAAAGATTAAAAGTTTTTATCCTTTCATCATTTTCTTCTCTCAGGTCCAAGCAGTCTATATTACATAGACTCTTCCCCTTTGACTAGACCACTTTTTCAACCTTAGTACTATTAACATTTGGACCAAAAATTCATGGGGGAGAGCGCTATCCTGAAAATTGTAGGGTGCTTAACAGCATCCCAGGCCTTTACCCACTGGATGCTAGTAGCGCTTCTTCCCCTCTGTCCCCCAAAGTTGTGACAACCAAAACATCTCCCAGCATTGCCCAATAAGGTAAGGGCTGAGAATTGACCACTGGTTTGGGGTCATAAGTGCCCTTGATAGTAGCATGTTCGGTGGTGAAGTACAGTTGAAAGACTGAAGTAATTTTAAGAAAGGCCAAATCAGAATATATAAGGAGCTCCTCGTAATAGCAGGTTTGTGTATTCTTTCAAGGAATTTGTAAAGGGGAGCAGAAAAATGGGCTGATGGTAAAATACACAAAAGGTATCATTTTAATCATTAAGTAATCAGTTCAATGGTGTTAAATAAACTGACATTGTTGTGCAACCATCACCACCATTTGTATCCATAAGTCTTCTCACCTTGTAAAACTGAAGTTCTCTACCTGTTAAACAGTCCTCTTTTTCTCTCCTTCAAGCTCCTGGCAACCACCAGTCTACTTTCTGTCACTATGATTCTGACTACTGTAGGTACCTCTAAAAAGTGTAATCATATAGTATTTTGTCCTTTTGCACATAGCGTAATGTCCTTAAGGTTCATCCATGTTGTGGCATATTGCAGAATTTTCTTCCTTTTTAAGGCTAAAATTACTTCATTTGTATGTACATACCACATTTTGCTTATTCACATGCCGTTCATGTTGTGAACAGTGCTGCTATAAACATGGGTGTATAAATATCTCTTTGAGACCCTGCTTTTAATTCTGTTGGGTGACATTTGCTGAGTCATATGGTAATGCTATCTTTAATTTTTTTAAAAACCTCCATAGTGTTTTCATAGGAGATGCAGCATTTTATATTGCTAGTACTTTAATTTTACTGCGATGGTAGCCATCCAAACGGGTAGAAGGTGGATGATCAGTTGTGTTGAGGATCTTTTCATGTAGTTATTGGCATTCTTGTATCTTTTTTTATAAGTGTCTGTTCAAGTCCTTTGGCCGTGTTTGAATTCAGGTTGTTGAGTGTTGGCTCTTAAAATATTCTGAATATTAATCTCTTATCAGATAAATGACTTGCAAATATTTTCTCCCATTCTGTGGATCATTTTCATAAAATATGACTGTCTATTTTCTCTCTCATCACCTGGGCCATTGGTGTCATATCCAAGAAATCATTGCCAAACCCAGTGTTGTGAAGCTACTATCTCAGGTTTTCTTCTGAGAGTTTTATTGTCTGTCTGAGGTCTTACATTTACATGCTTGATCCATTTTTTTTGATTATGCTATTACAGTTGTCCTGATGTTTCCCCTTTGCCCCCTTCCATTCAGCACCCCTACCCACTCAAGCAGTCCCCCCACCATTGTTCAGTTCCACAGGTCATGCGAATAAGTTCTTTGGCTACTCCATTTCTTTTACATCCCCATGGCTATTCTGTAACTACCTATTTGTAGTGGGCCTGGGTCCTAACTGAAGTCAGCTGTTGCTTGTTTGATAGGATTTAGGAATTTATGAAGCATGAGCCAAGATCAGTCATTCATATGGAAAAGCAGCTTGGGTTGGCCCATGATTGGGTGGGGCAGAGCCTCTGAGAATATCCAATGATTGTCAAACAGTGTTAGCCAGAGTCATGGAATCTCAGATATGGCACCAGCTTGCAGGCTCTGTGGGGGGAGCATTTAGAAAAGGGACAATGGCCTCAGCTCGCCTCGATGTCAGACTCTTCAGTTTCTTTCTCCCCGTATGCAGCTGGTGCCTTTCAAGCTGCCACCCTGGTACTGGAGCTCAGAGGATGTGAGTGAGTAGGTGAGTCTCTGTGTGGGTTCTTTAAAAGGAACCTCTTCAGGTTGCAGCAGTTTCTTGCCCTGACTCAATCCCTGCTGGGTTTTGCAGCCAGAAGTTGTGGGGACTTAACCTTTCTGGCACTGGAACCCTGTGCTGGGGACGGGGGGGAGCTGGCATGGGGCTGGGACTCCTTGCTCCTGAGATATCGCTCCCTAATCTTTATCCCCCACATGTGGGTTGGGTGTGGGACCAGCCCCTTCCGTGTCTGTGCCCCTCCTACCAGTCTGGATGGATGTGGTTTCCTTAATTCTAAGTTGTCTAGACTTCCATTCAACTTGATTTCTGACAGTTCTGAGTGATGGTTGTTCTGTATTTTAGTTTTAATTTTGATGTGGTTGTGTGAAGAGGTGAGCCTTGTCTGACTACACTGCCATTTTGGGATTAACTTAATTTTTTACATGGTGTTAAATTAGGATTTATTTTCTTTCCAGCACCATTTGTTAAAAGACTGATCCTCATTAAATGGTCTTGGCACCCTCATTAAAAATCATTTGACCAAAAATGTAAGGGTTTATTTCTGGGTGCTCTATTCTGTTCCACTGGTCTGTGTTTTATCTTCATGTCAGTGCCACACAGTTTTGATAACGTAACTTTGTAGTGAGTATTGAAATCAGGAAGTGAGAGTCCTCCACATTTGCTCTTCTTTTTTCATAGTTGTTTGACTATTCGAGGTCCCTTGAGATTCCACATGGAGTATTAGGATGGGCTTTTCTGTTTCTACTAAAAATGCCATTGGAATTTTGATAGGAATTGGTGCTGAATGTATAGCTCTCTGTCTGTTAGTATTGACATCTTAACAATTTAAAGCCTTTTAAATCTGTGAACATGGTGGGATATGTTTCCATTTATTTATGTCTTCTTTCATTTCTTTCAGCAATATTTTTTAGTTTTCATTGTACAAGTCTTTCACCTCCTTGGTTAATTTGTAAGTATTTTATTCTTACTTTGAGCTATTTTAAATAGAATTGTTTTCATAATTTCTTTATGAGATTGTTCATTGGTTGTGTGGAGATAGGAAAGTAATTTTGGTGAATTGATTTTGTATCCTGCTACTTTGTCGAATTCATTAATTAGATCTAATAGCTCTGTTTTGGAATCTTGAAGATTTTTTACATCCTAGATCATATCACATGCAAAGAGAGATAATTTTCCTTTTTCCTTTTCAATTTTTGAAGGGCTTTTACTTGTTTGCCAAATGGCTCTGGCTAGAACATTTATTACTCTGTTGAATAGAAGTAAAAAGTGGGCATCCTTGTCATGTTCCTGATTTAGAGGGAAAACTTTGTCTTTCACCATTTAGTTTGATGTTCACTTCAAACTAAAGTTTCTCACTGGGTTTTTCATGTGGCTTTTATTATGTGGAGGTAGTTTCCTTCTGTTCCTGTTTTGTTTCATGTCTTTATCATGAAAGGTATTGAATTTGTCAGATGCTATTCCTTTTCACCAATCGGATGATTATGTGCTGTTTGCTGTTTTTTTTCCTTCATTACATTAATGTGGTCTGTTGAATTTTCATTCGAACCATCTGTGTATTACAGGAATGTATAACCCATTGTCATGGTATATCTTTTCAGAGTGCTGCTGAAATTCATTTGCTTGCATTTGTTGAGGAATTTATTCCAATGTTGATCAGGCCTGATCTGTAGGGGTGTTTGTTTGTTTGTTTGTTTTTTGTCTTTGATGAGTTTCAGAAGTCTTGCCTCCTATTTAATATTTGGAAAAGTTTGAGAAAAATTGGTATTAGTTACTCTTTAAGAATTTGTTAGAATTTACTAGAGAAGACATGAGGTCCAGAGTTCTTTTTTATTGGGAGATTTTTTATTACTAATTCAATTTCCTTACTAGGTACTGGTTTCCTCAGATTTTCTGCTTTTTTGTGATTTAGTCTTGGTAGGTTTTGTTTCTAAGAATTTGTCCATTTTATCTAGCTTACCCAGTGTGTTGTAATTGTTGATAGAGCATTGTTACACTCCTTTTTTATTTATATGCAATCAGTAGTGGGGTCTTAACTTTTGTTCCTGATTTTATTATTTTGAGTCCTCCTTTTCATAGCGCATCTAGCTACAGGTTTGTCAGTTTTGTTGACCTTTTTGAACAACCAAGTTTATTTCATTTTTTTTTCCTCTGTATTTCTATTCTGTATTTCATCTTTGCTCTAATCTTTATTGTTATTTCTTTCCTTCTGCTGGCTTTGAGTTTAGTTCGTATCTCATAATTCCTTAAGATGAAAATTTAGTTACTGATTTGAGGCCTTTCTTTTTCTTACGGGGCAGGGATTTGTAACTAAACAGTCCCTCTGAGCACTGCGTTGCTGTGTCTCTTAGATTTTGGTATGTTGTGTTTTCGAGTTTCCCATGGGATTTCTTCTGTGATTAATTGGTTATTCAGAAGTATGTGTTTAATTTCCACAATTTTGTGAATTTTCCAGTGCTACTTTTGCTTTTGATTGCTTATATACTTACTTATGTGGTCTGTAGCTGCCCACTGCGTATGCTGGCCTTGGGGTTTCCTGGATGGTGCAGACCAAGGTGAGCCCCCATCTGTGTTTTGCCCAGGGCCACCCTGTCTGACCTGTAAAGTAATCTGAGATGGCTGCTGCTAGTGCTAGGCCTGGGGCCACTTAGCAAGAGAAACAGATGCTGGGGGCTCACTGAAGCCAGCTATTGCTTGGTTGATAGGATTTAGGAAGTTGTGAAGCAAGAGCCAAGACCAGACATTCATGTGGAAAACTCACGGTTAACAGCTTGGTGGCCTGTAAGTTGGGTGGGACAGGGTCTCGGGATCTCCGGGACAGGGCAAACAGTGTTAGCCAGGTTGATGCACTCAGATAAGGCCCTGCCTGGCGACTCTATGGCTCTGTGGGGAGAGGGCTCAGAAAGGGACAGTGGCCTCTGCCCACCTTTCTGTCTCAGAGAAAGCTGTCCCCCAGCTCTTACCTTGATGCCAGACTCTTTAAGTTCCTCCCCGTATGCCACTGGTGCCTTTGAAGCCTCTGCCCTGGTGCTGGAGTTCAGAGGGAGTGAGTCTGACTAAGTCCGTGTGTGGGTTCTTTAGGAGCAACTGCTTGGGACTCCAGAAGTTTCTTCCCTTGACTCAATCCTGCTGGTTTTTGGACCCAGAAGTTGTGGGGGCTTATTTTCCTGGCACTGGAATCCTGGCCTGGGGGGCCTGGTGTGGGTCTGGGACTCTCTGCCCCTGAGATGTTCCTCTCGAATTTTTATCCACCACAAGTGGATAAAAATGTGGGACCAGCCTGTTCTGCATCTCTGCCCCTCCTTGCAGTCTGGATTTATGTGGTTTCCTTAATTCTGTAGTTGTCAGACTTCATTGAGCTCAATATCTGACGGTTCTCAGTGGTCATTCTGTATTTTAGTTCAAATTTTGATGTGGCTGTGTGAAGAGGCAGGCCATGTCTGCCTACACTGCCATCTTGACCGGAAGTCGACTGGCATTATTTCTTCAAATATTCTCCGTGCCCTTTTCTCTCTCTTTCAGGAACCCCCAAAATGTTTATTTTGGTGTCCTGAACTCATGCCCCAGAGTCTCAAAGGCTCTTTTGACTTTCCTTCAGTCTTTTTCTCTTTCCCGTACTTGGTAATTTCCTTTGTCACGTCTTGTGCTTGCTCAAATCTGCTTTTGAATCCCTCTAGTGAAGTTTTCACTTCAGTCAGTGGACTTTTCAGTTCCAGATTTTCTTTCTGGTTTCTTTTTACTGATATTTCTATTTTGTTTACACATCATTTTAATGACTTTTTCCACATGTTCCATTGGTTCTTTGAGTATCTTTAATAGTTGTTTTAAATTAAGTCTTTGTCTAATATGTCTTTCATTGGGACCTTTTTAGGGACAGTTTCTGTTGATTTTTCAGTTTGTAAGCCTTGTGATTTTTTTTTAATAGAACACTGGACATTTGAATCCAATACAGTGGTAACTCTATAACTCTCTTTCTCCCTTTTTTCAGGGTTTGTTGTTGGCTGTGTGAACAAGCAGCCTGAAGTGCATGTGTATGTCTTCTAGGCCTTTTCCCAGCCAGGGCATGCACATTCACTAATACTCCCTGTATGTGCAGTTAGATTTGAATGTCCTAATCTTTAATTTCTGGCTCCCAAAAGGGGAAAATAAAGGGCACTGGCCCTTTAACTTTTGTGGAAGTCACTTTATCTGGAACGGAAGGGGTTTGTGACGATGAGAGAAAGACATCATTGGCCAACCCCATCTGTGTGTATCTCTGTGATCAGAAGTAGCAGCCAGTGCAGTTCTGATACTTTGGGGGCAGGGTCCTTTCTGTCCACCGTGGCTTCCACGGGCTGCTCCAGGAACATGTGCACAGCTGCCTGCTTGGTGGTGGGTAGCTATTCCCCTGCTAACTACTGAAATTGACCAAAACTAACCACAACTTACTGTCCAAACTTTCCCTTGGAAGTTGTGGTCCTTCAACAGACTCCAGAGTTCCAAGATAATTACTTCAGACAGATGCCACCAGTGCAGTTGTCGTCCAGGTGGGGAGACAAGATTGCTGTTTTGTCATCTTACCGGTTTCCTTTCAAGACCTTCTTAGGGAAATAGAAATTGTTCATATTTGTGTGCTGATTGGAATGACCCAGTAGAAACAAGAGAAGTTGTCGTGCCTGGTAAGCCTGAGTTTGCTGATACCTGTCTATATAACGCAGCCTCAGTCATTCCATTCTGCTGAGCACATAAAACAATTCTAATGTTCTCGGTGGTGATTTTAGTGTAAGACTGAGCCAGAAAAAGCTTTCAAATGAGTTTCAAAGTCTGCATTTTAACTAGTTTCCTATGCATTCAATCTGAAGTTTAAACACTGCTCATGTCTTCCCTTCTGCAGTGCTACAACTGTGAGGAGGAGGCCATGTACCACTGCTGCTGGAATACGTCCTACTGCTCCATCAAGTGCCAGCAGGAGCACTGGCATGCCGAGCACAAGCGCACCTGTCGCCGGAAAAGATGAAGGCGGGTTCTTGCAGGAGAGTCACCGATGATTGCTCTTCTCAGACACAACGGTTTTTGTTTCCAAGAAGCCAAAATTGTTTAGAATTTGCTTCCCATTTTGCACCAGCCTTTAAACACTTTTCGTGAAGAGATTTTGCACAGTAGTTTAAATCTTTTGTTAATGTCCCTCTGGAATTTTTCGGGGGTAAAAGAAACATCAGTGGAGGGTATTATTTTAAATAAAATTTAATTGAGAATTTGTTGCATTTACAGCAAATTTTAAAACATTTTTAGGTTTTACAGAGATTTTAAACTTTAAACAACAGATCTTTAAAAAAACAACAGGTGAATAAAGTGAGTTTAACAAATACACATTTAAAATAGATCTGAATGTAAGAACTACAGAACTGTTTCAGAAATAAAAAACATACTACCTTGATGTGAAATTTATTTCTTAACCTTGTTGAGCTGGTTTTGTTCAGCTTAATTTACTGTTTAAAGACATTATCTATTGGTTATGCCAGTGGGTATATGATTGAATTTAGGGAACAGGGTTGACACAGCAGGTGCTAGTCCTGCATATTTTTTCTTAAATGTTTCCCGATTGTGTTTTTCATTATTTCTTTTCAATATATAACTTTTATAACAAATTATTAGCTTTGATCTTGTAGTTTAAAATTGCAGGGAACTGGGGTAATCTTTTACTGAGCTGGATCTTAGAGAAAATGAATATTTAAATTTTAAAGTTTGCACATTTCATCTTTGTCCTAACATGAGTGCTTGTAACAAAATAAACAAAAATAAAATAAGCCAAAAACTACCTTAATCCATACATGAAATTATAGATGAGGCATACAAATTTATTTAATGCTTCCCTTCCCTCCCCAAATATCGATTGCCTATTACCTGGTGTCACCTCATATATTGTAAGTTAATGCTAAAAGGAAAGAAAGCACTTAAGTTTCACAGAAGCCGTTATGTTTGTGGTAATGGGTCATTGCCTACTAATGAACCCCATCACTGTACACAGAATGAAGAATAATGCATGTTAATTTTCTTGTATTAAAGATGCCGTGGTTTGTAAAAAGTCTGTATTTTGCGGAATGTCTGGATGAAGAAGCATTACCAATAGGAATGGATCGATAGTTGAATAATGATTTTTTATACATAGATATATTAAATACAGCCAGAAAAACTTAAATTACTTTTTTTTAAGAAAAATCTCACAATTTATGTTTTTTCAAAGACTGATCTTAGACCAAGTCAAATTCCCATTTATCATTTAGTTATTTTTTAAGGTTAGAGAAATAATTTGTAAATATTTATTTAGACCTTTGATATTTATTAAAGCAATTACACACAACGGAAGTGAAAAAATCAGGAGAAAAGCCTTTTTAAAAAGTTTTCTCTAGGTTTGTCAGGGTCACTCTAAAGATAAAAATATAACTAAGTCTTCTGTGAAATAATCACCCACCCAGTCCTGGTGCTGTTGCAGATGGCGGTGACACAAGTTAATCGACAAGCTGCTGTCCAGCAGCGCCCCATGGCGCTTAAGAACTGCCTGCCCGTAGCCGTTTCCACGCCGTGTCTGAATCGCGCAGCAGCTCAGCATCTCAGCATCTCGGGCCCTCCTTGTTGCTGTGTGATTAGTCAGTGTTGCCACGGTGTTGTGGTCTGGTTGAGACGTCATAACCAAGAACAGTTAACCTTCCCTTGATCATTTTTCCAGTTTTAAAACTTCGATCCACCCCTATGAGAGCAAGTTATTGTGGAAATACTTTCGGTGTAAAACCATTCCAGAGTGTGTACTATTTACTGATAGCTGCATGAACGTAAGATTCGTGTTACTTTGGCTTTTTCGTCTCCGTTGACACGGTTGCACATTTTCAAGTTACTGCAGTGTGAAAACTGTGTGTTAAAAAAATACAAAATTTTAAAAAAAGAGATTGTGGCCTGGTTTTGTAAAAGTTTTAGGTAAAATTACAATTGATTGTTTTAGGAATCATTATTGAAAATTTTCTGCAAATCATAAAGCTATATCAAAATGTTGAGCTTAGCCACTATGCACATTGTAATTATTCATTGTGGCTGTCCAGTTCTATGATGCATTCTGGCATTTTGTAAGCTGCTCTGACTAGCAATATATAGATTCATTTAATGTGTTAACATTGGTTAATAAATGTATTTAAAAGAAAACTGGCTTTAATACATTGTTGATTCGGTCCATTCCACTATACCAAACCAAACGCATCTGTAGCACATGGTGATCATACACAGTGGGTTGTCCATTGGTGACTGTTTGACTTTATATAAAAACTGTGTGAAAAATTATTCATTCCCTTAAAACATTTATGTTGCGCTTCTGTAGCTGTCAAGGACTCAAAATACTTGCACCAGTTTTCAAAAAATTGAGGTTTGACTACACAGCCTGTTTTCTCAACCCTTACAGTAGGCTAAACATATAGATAGAAAATTACTCCATAAACACTTGAAGTTTGTTAGTATCATCAATTTCAGTACATCTGGAATTAAATTCTTCATCTCTCCCTCTGTCACTACACTTCTCCAACCAGTTTACATGAACCAATCTCAAGTCAGGCCAGCCTCGCCCTCCTGATCAGGCAGGAAATGGCCTGGCCCTCCTTTTTGCCTTTCATACCTAATTCAGTGGTTCTGAAACTTCTGACGTCAGCATCACAGGAGAGCTTGCCAAACGTTGGTCTGAACAGCACACTTGCTAACAAGTTCCCAATGTTGCTGATGGGACCATCCCTACATAACACTGCTTTACTAATGAAAATAAAAATGATGGGCCATTTCGTGAAAAATTGACATATATACGTGCACAAATATGCTGCCCAAAATTTAGTATTTTAGGGCTCATCTATAGACTCCCCACCCCCAGAAGGACTCTGGTCCTTCAGGTTTAATCCCTGATCCAGTGGGATTGGAGAAGCAAAAATGTGGCCCAGGAGGCAAGTGTCCTGTTACTGTGCTCTAGATCAGAGCCTCTCCACACACCCAAGTCACCTGGGATGCGGTCAAAGTGCAGAGCCTGACATGGTAGGTCTGGGGTTGGTGGAGCTGGTGATTCTGCCATTTCTCCTAAGCCTCCAAATGATGGTGATTTGCATGGCCACAGATCACTACTTGAGAGGCAGGGTGTTAAAGGGCGTGCACAATCACAGAACACTGGTAAACTCAACTAGAACTGCATTAAACAGTGCTGGCAAGTGAAAATGTGTAAGAGATACCTGTGTAATTCTTAAATAACAGGAAAGATTAAAATTTACTATATCCAAACATTTCAATATTTGATAAAAGTGAATCAACTATTTTACATTCTTTTGTGCACCAAGTCTTCAAACTCCACAGTGTGTTTTATGCTTTCAGGATGCCTATTTAGACGCTGTATCTCATTCATATGTGGCTGATGGCCACCCCATATTGACAGTGCAGCCTAAAAAGAGTTTTGTCTTACCAAGTGTGTGCCCTCATCAGCACCTTGTAGTCAGTATTTAATCAGCGAATGTGTGTTAGAGGGCTTACTTGATACCTAGGAGCTAAGAAAAAATCCGTTTTTGTCAGAATTGGAGCTCTGATAGTAGGCTCATGCATAGTCTGTTTCAGAGTCAGATTTGAGAGGTTAGCAATCATCCAGTTGGCAAGTTCTAGGTTGACATGTTAATTGGGCAACCCCAGAAAGGCATCGTAAAGTTCCCTGAATCTCTCCAGGGCAGTTCGAAAACTTTTACCTAGTCCAACTTCTTCATCTCACACTGGAGAGAGAGCTGAGACCTGAGCTGCTTCAGTTAATATCTACATTCCTATTTCTCCTACAGCCATTTGAAGACTGTATGTGCCTTAAGTCTCATAAAGATAAGAAGTGGCTCCTACGTCTAGGAACAGGACAGAGTATAAGTGAAGGTGTGGAATGCTAAGAAAACAGAAGACAGTGTAGACATTATTCATTTAACAAACATCTGTGTGTGATACTGAGTATGTGATAAGGAGCAAAACAGACATACCCCTATATAGCTTACATTCTAGTGAGGGCGTCAACCAAAACATTCTACTTACAAACCAGAGTTAGGTGCAAGCAAGAATAAATACAGGACTATAGGATACAGAGAAAGGATAACAGGAAGGGAAAGAATTAAGGAAAGCTTAAAAAATTACATGTAAGCTGAATCTTACCTTGAAAGGTGAGCAGAAGTTAGCTAGAAAAGAATGGTATTTTGAGGACCCAGTATTGATTTGGGGTCACTCATCTTTCTCCAAATTTGTACTAGTGAACATTATTTTTAAAATCAGGCCTTGGCTGGTATAGCTCAGTGGATTGAGTGCCACCTGTGAACCAAAGGATCGTTGGTTCAATTCCCAGTCAGGGCACATGGCTGGGTTGCAGGCCAGGTCCCCAGTAGGGGGCGCACAAGAGGCAACCACATACTGATATTTCCCTCTCTTTCTCCCTTCACCTCAGAAAATAAAATTTTTCAAAAAACAAAGTCAGGAAAAGAGTTAGAAAAAGTCATCCCTACAGAGATCTACAGGACTAAGGGTTATAGGAAGTACCATATTTTGCCAGGTATAATGTTCACCCACATTTTGTGAGCATTATGCTCAGGATAATTATACCCCTGGCATGTAATCATTATACCCATGTGTAATGTGCATACTTATTTTTCCCTCAAAAATCCAGCCAAAAAAGAGCACATTATACGCAGCAGAGTACAGTAACTTTTTCCCCAAGTAATGAGAGATTTGACAGGGTTAAGGAAGCCAGCAGACAGGAAGTGGAGAATGGGGGTGATGCCATGGGGGTCACAGGCCTAAGTGCCTGCAGGAGGCAAACGGTAAATGAGGGTTAGAGAAGACTGCTCTCTCTGTTAGTGAACAGGAGAAGGAAAACAGACTGAGGGAAATGATGTTTTGGACAAGAACACACGAGTGACCTCAAAGTCATGGCGGTGAAAGGTATTCCTCCTCCTTTATACAACAAACTGGACATCCACCCACAAACAAAAGCGCCTTGGCAGTTGTTATGGGTTCCAGCACCCCATGCTGTGGGACCTGGGAGAGGAGCCACTCACCTGTGCGTGTGGTGATCGGCAGACACCTCGATGTGGGCTGTGGAACCAGTGGAGCAGTGAGCCTGCCTCAACCCCTCTTGCCAGAGTCAGGAAAATCCCAGAGAGTGTTGGCCTGTGCAGACACCCACAGAAGACAGAGAAAGTGCAGAAATCCAGCCTTCCCTGGTGGAGATTCCAGTATGGATGCAGCAAGAGGAACTTTCTAAGTCCCCAGCCCCAAAGGGAGACCACCTGGGGCTGATCATCTATCCGAAAGGCTGAAAATAGTTCTTCAAGCTGAAATGAAAAGATGCTTCTCAGTGACAGGAAAATATATGAAAATGCACACCATACTAGTAAAGGCAGGCTTAGAAAACTCTAATTGTGTAATAGAGTGGTATGTTAACCACTAAACTATAGTATAAAAGCCAAGGAAAAGAGTATTAAAAATAGTAGGTACTATAAATTGTTACTGAATACACAATAAATAATGACAAAAAAATTTTAAAGGGGGAGTAAAAAAGTGAAGCTTTTGTATATGATCAAAGTTAAATTTTGTTAACAGCTTAAAATGATCTGTTTGATCTCTGAGGTGTCATATGGGATCCTCAGGGTAACCACAAAGCAAACCCTTAGACCAACTGCACTAAGATCAAGGGGAACTGAGAATACCGCCTCGGAAAACCACGAATTTACAACAGCAGGCAGAAACAGAGAGCAAAAGAAACCATGCAAATGCAAAACAACCAGAAGACAATAAGATGTCATTATTAAGTCCTTACATACCAATAATAACTCCAAATGTAAACGAATTGAATTCACCAATCAAAAGGTACAGTATCTAGAAGAATTAAAAAACAAGATCCAACTACTAGATGCCTACGAGAGACCTAGTTCGGCTTTAAAGACACACTCAGACTCAGAGTGAAGGGATGGAAAAAGATGCTCCAGGTGCCTGGAAACCAAAGGAGAGCAGCTGCAGACAACGTTGTTCTAGGGTCAATTCCATGGTTGGGAATCCGTGCACGCGGGGCGCCAACTGCAGTTACGCTTAGGTTTTCAACTATGTGGGAGGTCAGTGACCCTAACCCCCACCTTGTTCAAGTGTCAAGTGTATGTATATCAGACAAAACAGATGTTAAGCCAAAAATGGTAACAAGAGACAAAGAAGGTCAATATATAATGATAAATGGGTCAATTAATCAAGAAGGTAAAACAATTGTAAATAAATATATATATACCCAACATCAGAGCATCTAAATATATTAAGAAAATAGTAATAGATCTAAAGGGAAAATAGAAAAATACAGCAACAATAGGGGACTCAATACCCCACTTTCAGTGACTGGTAGGTCATCCAGGACCTAACCATCCCTCAGACCACATGGAGCTGACAGACGTTTACAGACGTCCCATCAACTGCAGCGGGATCCCTGACTCTCAATGCAGACATTGTCCCGGGCAGATCAGGGGACACGACACCAAACAGGTCTAGCAAAGAAGACTGAAATCATACCAAATATCTTTTCAGACCACAGTGGTATGAAACTAGAAATGAAAAAGAGTGAAGCCAGAAAATGTACAAATATCTGGAAACTAAACATGACAGTCTGGAATAGTCAAGGAGTCAAAGAAAGAAATCAGAAGAAAACTGCAGAACATGTTCAAACAAATGGAAATGGGGGGAAAAACCCAACCCAAACCTGTGGGCTGCTGCAAAAGTAGTTCTGAGAGGGACATTTATACCAATAAATACATGTTAAGAAGGTAGATCTCAAATAACCTAACTCTACACATCAAGGAGCTAGAAAAAGAAGAAATGAAGCCCGAAGTTATAGAAAAAGAAAGAAATAACAAAGATCAGAGAAAAAATAAATGAAATAGAGACTAAAAAGGAAAAAGGTCAATGATACTAAGAGCTGGGGTTTTTTTTCAAGAAGATAAACAGACAAGTTTTTAGCTAGATTTCCCAAGAAAAGAGGACTTGAAATTAGAAATGAAGTAGAGACATTGCAACTAATGCCACACAAATACAAACAATTCTGAGACTACTATGAACAATCATACTCCAACAAATTGGACGACCTAGAGGAAATGGCAAATTCCTAGAAACATACAACCTACCAAGACTGAATTAGGAAGGAATAGAAAATCTGAGGAAACCAATAGTAAGAATTGAATCAGTAATCAAAAAACTCAACACAGAAAAACACAGGACCAGATGGCTTTACTGGTGAATTCTACCAAAAATTTAACGAATTAACGCCAGTCCTCAAACTTTTTCCAAAAATGGAAGAGGAGGGAATATTTCCTAATTCATATGACCCAGCCATTCCAATTCTGAGTACATACCCAAGAGAACAGAAAGAGTCAGAGAGAGCTATTTGCATACCCATGTTTATAGCAGCACTATTCACAGTAGCTAAAATATGTAACATGTCCATCCACAGATAAATGAATACTAGAACATGGTGTGTACGTGCAATGGAACATATCCAGTTATTTAAAAGA
Organism: Desmodus rotundus; assembly: GCF_022682495.2. NCBI lineage: Eukaryota > Metazoa > Chordata > Mammalia > Chiroptera > Phyllostomidae > Desmodus > Desmodus rotundus. Next base: position 104,304,603 of record NC_071390.1, read on the forward strand.
AGGAATGTGGATGATCCTTGAGGACATTATGTTAAGTAAAACATATGAGCCAGAAAAGGACAAATCTTACGTGACTCCACTTACATGAGGTACTCACAGAAGTCAAATCATAGTGACAGAAAGTAGAATAGTGATCGCTGAGGGGAAGAGGAGCTATCATTTAATGGGTATAGAGCTTCTATACCCATTTTATTTTTTTAGGGATTTTATTTAGGAGATCCAGCCAAGATGGAGGCATAGGCAAAAAGACCTATGCACAACCCAAAGAACAACAACCGATTTAAAAACAAAGAACAACCAGAACTACCAGAAAATCATTTGCATGGAAGTCCAACAACCAAGGAGTTAAAGAAAAGTTCATCCAGCCCTGGCTGGTGTGGCTCAGTGCTGGCCTGTGATCCAAACGGTCACTGGTTTGATTTCCAGTCAGGGCACATGCCTGGGTTGTGGGCCAGTCCCCAGAAGGGGGCACTTGAGAGGCAACCACACATTGATATTTCTTTCCTTCTCTTTCTCCTTCCCTTCCCCTCTCTAAAAATAAATAAAATCTTAAAAAACAAACAAACAAATATTCATCCAGACTGGTAGGCAGCCGGAGTGAAGAGGACCACAGCAAGATAAGGAGAGAATCTTAAAAGCAGCAAGAGAAAAGGAGACAGTTCCCTACAAAGGAGTTCCCATTAAGACTATCAGCTGATTTCTCAAAAGAAACCTTGCAGGCAAGAAGGGGCTGGAAAGAAATATTCAAAGTTATGAAAGGCAGGGACCTACATTTAACATTACTCTATCCAGCAAAGCTATCATTTAGAAGGGAAGGGCAGGTGAAGTGCTTCCCAGATAAGGTCAAGTTCAAGGAGTTCATCATTACCAAGCCCTTATTATATGAAATGTTAAAGGGACTTATGTAAGAAAAAGAGGATGATCAAAAATATAAACAGTAAAATGACAATGAACTCACAACTATCAACAAATGAACCTAAAAAACAAAAACAAAAATGAACTAATCAAACAACTAGAACAGGAACAGAATCACAGAAATGGAGATCACATGGAGGGTTATCAGTGGGGAGGGGTAGGGGAGAAAGGGGGAAAAGGTACAGGGAATAAGTAGCATAAATGGTGGATACAAAATAGACAGGGGGAGGTTAAGAATAGTATAGAAAATGGAGAAGCCAAAGAACTTATATGTATGACCCATGGACATGAACTAAGGTGGGGGAATGCTGGTGGGAGGGCATGTGCAGGGTGGAGGGGAATAAAGGGGAGAAAAAATGGGACAACTGTAATAGCATAATCAATAAAATATACTTTTTAAAAAGAAAAGAAAAATAAGATTTTACTTATTTATATTTAGAGAGATGAGAAGGGAGGGAGAAAGAGAGGGACAGAAACAGCAACGTGTGAGAGATACATCAACCAGTTGTGTCTTGCACGCCCCCAGCCGGGGACCTGGCCCGCACCCAGGCATGTGCCCCAACTGGAAATCAAACCCGCAACCTTTCTATTCGCAGACCAGTGCTCAATCCATTGAGCCACACCAGCTAGGGCAGTTTCAGTTTCACAAGAAAGTTATGATGATGGCTGTACAGAATTATGAAATTTTTAATACTGATGAAGTCTATACTTAAATATGGTTAAGGTGGTAAACTTCATGAATATTTTACCACAATAAAAATGTGGAAAACAAAATTTTTTAAAAAGGAGGATTTAACCTGGAGATTGAAGTTTTGATGCAGAAAGGCCTGACTCTCAGGCTGGAAGGCTGGAGACCCGGGAGCGAGAGTGAAAACAATGAAACTATCAGACGTGTGTCTACCCTTCTGGAGGCCCAGGCCTGATCTCAGAGAAGCAAGCATGGATGGAGAGTAACAGTAACACAGCAAGTTCTACCCTCCTCTCCCCCAGGGATCCAATAGATGCTGCCCAAAGGCCACCCCATACCAACAGCTATGGTCTGAATGTTTGTCTCCCCAAATGCACATGTTGAAATCCTACCCCCAGTGGAATGGTGCTAGGGGGTGAGGCCTTTGGGAGCTGATGGGGTCATGAGGGTGGGGCCCCCAGGATGGGGTTGGCGCCCTATTAAAAGAGACTGCAGGGAGCTCCCTCACCCCTCCCACATGTGAGGTCACAGCAACAAGACACTCTGTATGGACCAGGAAGAGCATTCTCACCAGAATTTGACCATGCTGGTGCCTTGACCTTGGACTTCCAGCCTCTAGAAATATAAGAAGTAAATGTCTGTTGTTTATAATACTTCTAGCCTGTAGTATTTTGTTATAACAGCCCAAACGATGCAGATACCAACCTAGGGAAGAAGTGCATCGAGCTGGCTGTGCTCTCGGTCCGCGTGGGAGACCAAGGCTCAGTGTCCCCGTGCTAGCTGGGAACTTGGGGTGGGAGTGGATGGTAGACAGCAGGCAGTGTTGAGGCGAGGGCTGCGGGGAAGCCGCCATCATGGCCCGACGTCAGACCCTTCTCAGAGCGTCAGTCATGACGGACGGGGCCACACCCAGAGAGCTGACCCTGAGTTCCAGTAGCTCAGACCTTTAACTTTGAAGCCAGGTGGATATCCAGAGACCAGGTGACAAGGGACATCGCTCAGGAACCAGCAGACAGAAAAGGTCACTGCATGGATCCAAAGACCCCTCACCTTTACCTACCTTGATCCAGTGGCAGAGGTCACGCTCTAGACACTGTCGAGGGGAGCACGAGGGGAGAGCTTAGCTCAGAGACCCAGGACTCTTACCCAAGAGGGGCTGCGCGCGGCCTCACTGTTTCACTCATCTGCTAAGGCCGTGCTTTCCTTCAGGATAGTTCCGTTCTGTGCGTGGGTATCAGGGAGAAGGTCAGATTAGATTTGGACAAAACAAATTATATTTTCTCTGCTTAAAAAAAGAAAAGAATGGCAATCCAGTCTTGTCTAGCTCATTTTAAAGAGAATCAGAAAGATTAGGAAAGATTAAGCTATAATTCTTATATTTGTTCAGTAATTCCAGAAACAGTATCTGCTAATAGGTGAGCGAGACAGATGTGGCCGCAGCCACACGTTGTGGGTTTGTTCGCCTCCAGCATAAATAAATCTTGTGATTTGTGTTCAATTTCTTCTGCTTTCTTTAGGCCAAAGACTGGGAGCTCTGCTTACACAAAAATCATTTCAAGCATTTTAATTTGGCTTCCAAGAGTTTTCAGGAAGTTGGTCTGAGGCAGAAAGAATGGTCCTAGACACTGTCTCACGGGCCCCCAGAGGTGCCTTCCTGGTCAGGGCCTGTGGGGCTCCCCACCTTGCACCTGGGGGGCTCCGCACCCTGCACCTGGGGGCTGAGAGCCGCACGTGCTCTGCAGTTGGTCCTTCCCCTCAGCTGCCCTGAGCCTGGGTCTGAATAGGAAAATATAGAATTAAAAACAGTTCAACAGACAGGATGAGGGAAGGAGTGGGAAGGTGGGAGGTGGGCAGTAAGCCTGGCAGAAGCAGTGTCACTTGGACTTTCAAACACACTTCCTTTCAAGGAGGAAGGCGCACCCTGGAAGGTCAGCCTCACGGCCGTGTGTGGCGCTCAGCCCACGGCAGTAAAAGGCAGAGAGAACCTGCATAGGTGACCTGCACAGCACACCCAATGCTCTTTTTTGCCCATTTAAAAATCTGTCACAATATTTCCTGAGAAGCTCAACAGCCCAGTAGTTAAAGGAACATAAACACTTCACAGAAAGAGAAATACAATGGCTTTCTAAAATATTTTCTAAGTGCTGAATCTTCCTTAACATAAGAAACGCAAATGAAAGCCAGTACTTTCAGTTGAAGTGCTGCTGGTGAAAGTGGAAAGTGAAAGTGAAACCGCTCGGTGGCGTCAGTGCAAATCACAGCCGCCCTTGCCCCGCCGCTCGCCCCGGGCCAGAAACCCACCCATCAGCAGTGCTCGCCCACATGTGAAACAAGCCTTTTTGTCAGAACAAACCTTGACTGTGTACAGTAGCAAAAGACCAGAAAAGGCTCAGTGAGCGCGACAGGAACGGAGCTGCGGCCCACCCAGAGGGGGAGACTGTGCGGCTTTTAAAAAACAACAGCGTAGATCTCTAAAATAAACCTGGAAAAAACTAAGGTACAGAATATACAATGTACCACCTTTTGGATTAGAATGAAGGGATGGTAGGAGTACAAATTCATAACTGGCTTCTATTCACGTAAAGAAACCCAGAAAAGACAGGCCAGAAACCAGTCTGAACTGTTACCTGTCTCTGGGGGTAACAGTGGGGGGCTCTGGGGAACAGGGGCAGGGACGAGGTCGAGAGCAGGAGTTCACAATGAACTCCTGATGCAACCCCGTATTCGGACGGTGACAGCGGATTACCTACTCAGAAGGTTACAGTTTTTCCAGGAACGGTGGTTTGGGTTTTCCCAGCAGGGCAGGCAGGCTGCGGTGATCCTCTCCCTCCTCGAATTGAATCATCACTAACCAAGAGGTCTTGATGACTTCACGCATAACATGCCAGTCCGTTTCTTGCTTTCTAGCTTTATTTCCTTAAGTAGGTTGCTGTCCTCTGCGGTTCTGTGCCTCCTGGCACTTGCCCTACCCCCATGTAGTGCTTTAAACACCAAAGTGCCCCGAGACCCACTTGTCCTGACGTGGAGGCACGAGCTGTCACCCCCATGGCGGGGTCAGACTGAGGATTTAACCACCACAGGCGGTGGAAGGGGGAAGGAGCTTGCTGTACAAAGTTATCCCCACAGGTCGTCCTTTTACATGCTTAAACAAAACATTAATGTGGTAATACCTGAATATTGACTTGAACTTTAAACAAACCAAACGGAGGGTTTAATTATTCAGGTTACAAAGGATGCTAGGGTCTCTTTAAATGAATAGTTTCTTCTCGAGTGCTTCTCTGCAGCTCCCTTACTCGCTCCGGGAGCCACAGGGCGGGCGGCTCACTTGTGTGTCTTCCATCAGTGAGCCCAGAAACGCTGGTCTGGGTTATGCTGACCTTAGGTAGCCCTCAATCCACCCTCAACAGCTGGGAGCTATTCTGGACGGTGAGGACGTTTGTCCTTGAGAATTCACGCTTGTTTTGCACTTGTCAGAGACTCCACAGGCCAGGTACTTTGGGTTCTGTCTTGGAACATTCTGATGCTCCCCACTCACACAGGGGACACCTGAGTCATCAGCAGCAAAGCTGGTCTGATGCTGGTCAGGGCGGATTCACGTGCCCTTGCATGGAGGTCTGAGGAAAAGCAGCATAGACACAGGCCAGTGACTCACCAACGGTCTCTCAGCAGGAGGAGTGGGAGCCTCCCCTCCCTTGCGAACAAGTCCCCAGGGTAGGCGGGTGTGGGAGCAGCTCCGGCCCATCTTTGCCTGTCTGCAGCTGCACAGCTGCCCCTGGACAGCCAGGGCAAGGCCCACGCCAGTCACCTGGATCTGCTCAAGTGCTGGCTCCGATGACATGCTCCTGAGGTTTAGCTAGAGCAGAAGTGCCAGGATCCATCAATCTAGGTGGCTGTCCACCCCCGTGGCTCACCACACGTCCCTCTGCTCTGTGCTGTCCTGAGCATGCAGTGGCCGATACACGGGACGGGCTCCGCTCTCTGTATTCAGTAACCACATCGCTTATTCCTAATTCCTTCCCCCTTGCTTCTTGTCATCCTTCACCCCCTTTCCGGTATATCCAGTCACTTGTCAAACAGCAGGGATATTTGGGCCCCGACGTGGGTTATTAGAATTAAAACCTCTGGCCCACAGGCCTGAATGGCTATCAGGATGCACTGGCATCTTCTGCATTAGGAAAGGAAGCATGTTCATCATGCTCCCAGAAACTACAATTATCTGGATTATCTGCCCGTTCTATCACCCTCCTCTCAGGAGGCCCTTGCGCCCTCTGGTCACAGAGGCCCTTGGTGACACGTACCTGTGAGAAGGTCCTCCACTTGGCAAATGTTTATCGAATGCCTGCTCTGTGTCCAGTGCCCAGGTGGGCACACAGAAAAAGCACACCCTCTTCTCTCGCAGGGAAGCTAACAGTGAAGAGACGGTTAACACACATGGGTACCAGGTCAGGAAACAGAGCAGCATGAGGAGCAGTCCCCTGAGATGCTGGGGGGTGGGGGGGTGGTTAACAAGACACTGAGTGATGATCAGCCAGCCAATCAAACCACCACTGATGGTGTCCCAGGAACTCAGCCCTGTGCTGGAGGACGGAGAACGTGGCATCACAGACAACCACGCCACACTCGCACCCAGGCACACACACGTGCCCACACCGGGGCGGGGGATGCAGGCCAGCTCTCGTGGTCACCTTGTTTGTGGTTGATGCTGGGCCCCACTGGGGGCATGGGGGCCTTCCTTGCAACAGCATGGCACCTGATGCAGCCGGGCTGGTCCCCTGCCAGCCCCCCACTGCTGCACACTCAGCGCATCGCCCCCGCCAGCACGGGATTTGCCTTGAACAGCTGTGGGCTGGGGGGACAAGTGGACTTCTAATGCAGGGACTTAGGTTAAGTCTGGTGATCGGTGTGCAGATTTGAGTTCTACGGACTTTCACATGTATAAAACTTATCTTTTATAACCTTTAGGCTGAAGGTCAGTTAACTTGCTACTGCTTTCCAAAGCACAAAGCCATAAGAATTCTCAGATCTTGGGCAAAAGATACAGCTTTTGATGGTCAAATGAACACAGATAATTTGAGTTGGAAGAGTCAGCCAGACCTACCCGCCACGCACGCCGAGGCTGCCTGCACACCGTTCACAGGACGTGTCTGCATGCCGGACTCGGGCTTACTCTTTGTCCCGGAAGTGAACCAATAATCTGCACACTTGCAGCCAAATGTGAACAAATATATTTAGATATATTTAAAAGAATTTTAAAAACATTTCACAAAACATTTGTTGCCATAGGAATTTGTTTTAGCAATAAATGCCCACATCAAAATTTAAACATTGTTCGACGTATGATTATCCGTACTAAGAAGTAATGCAACAGATTACGTAAACAGAGTCAGACACATCTGCCATTTCCTGGAGGAATCCCTTCCTTCCTAGGACAGAAGCTGGCCCAGACAGTTTGCCAGGGGACCAATCAAGAAACTGCTATTTTCAGAGCAACAAAAATAAAAGCTTTTATTTGTTCATTTGAATATAAAACAGGCGTTATCACAGATGTACAAAGCTTACTGGTGGTTTAACATACGAGAAGGTTGCCGTCCTTCGCACATAAAAATTTTGTTTGAAACTGTGATTGGTTGAGTACATGAATTCTCTAACCAGTCACCACACTCTATGAAATAACGCTGCTAACATTCAACTGATAAAAGGGACGGTTTCCCTGGGGTAAAGTGTCAAGCAGGGTTAAATATATATAATAAACAAGCACCATGAGGAAGCCGCCCTGTTGGGTTAGGTCTGTGTTTCAATGTTCATTGTGTACCCTCCTCCTTTGTGCAAGCTGATCACACGGTTTTGTCTGACTTCAAAAGCACAAGGTCACAAGACAAACATTTGTTACATTCCCATGAGTGATTTATCTACAGTACAATTTCTAATACAGAACGATCCTTCTTTATTGCTGAAACGGTGGTACTTAAGTGTCTCCTTTCCTTTTTCTTGCATGACAGAGCTTCAACCCCAGCCCCCCAACCGTTTGGACCTCAACTCTGACACCAGAGGAGACACGAGCGCTTTCACAGCCTCACCGCCTGGTCTGGGAAGCGGACATGGGGCTGCTTAGCAAGGGCCATGCGTGCAGTGACCCCCGACTCACTGCTTTGGACCTCAGCTGGACTCACTAGTTATCCTGCAATTGTGTGTTGTACTCAGGGTCTTACCCGAAACCTTGAACCCCCTTCCCTTAAACAAGGTGGGTGAGTGTGAGGAAATGTCTTTTCTTCAGTGTGTGGTGGGTGGGGCTCCCCGAAGGAAGAAGAAGACTGTAGGAATGTGTATCTGAAGCATGTAGAGAAATATTCACAGGTAGCAACGAAGTCAAACGATATTGTAAAAGCCAAATGATTTGTGGTGATGGAAGGTTGCATCCCACATGCAGACAAACTAAAAAAAATATGCCACTTAAATTTTTAGAAAACAATTCGCCTTGGATCTCAGAAGTCAAACAAAACTCTCTTTTAGCGAAGGGCTTACTGCTGGCGCATACAGCAAAGGCAGATAAAGACATCGCCTAGGGTGGATGGACAGACAACCGGAGTCTGGCCCAGCGACGGTCTCAGTCACGCACATCCAGCAACGAGAGCCACCGCAGGGCCATCCCGGGCAACCACCAGGTAAGTCACACTTGGGGAGCTGACACCTCCTCTTGGCTGGACACAGACGGGCCGATTCATTAAGGAGTGTACAGAGGACCCTGGAAATGAGAAGACCTGGGAGGCAGCAGCTAGAGACTAAAATCAGAAACGTGTGACCCACAGGTGGCAACGTGAAGGCAGCTGTGAGGCTTTCTCGCGCTAGCCAGTGGCGCTGGGGGCAGTCCCGGGCAGCTTGTGTGGCGTCCCTGTGGGTTTTGCTCACACGGGCTGGGGAACCCCTGAGAGCTGGCCGAAGGGACGATCTCCTTTGTGAGTCTTTTCCCCGTAAAGCTGTTCTGAGCACTGTCCACTCCACACAGTGGTCGTCTGGGGGGATCACTGCAGCTGGGTGCCAGTGACCTCAGGAGAGCGTTCCTTTTCATACCAAGGACCAGAAAAGGGCGACACTAACACAAATGATGAAAAACCTTGTGCGGCAAATTCTTGCAGCTCAGAGAACGGTGCTGTTGGCTGCCTGCCCCCTGAGCGTGCTCAGGGCCATGGACTTGTCCTGGTCACGCCATCCAGTGTCACCCCCGCGGCAAAGGGAACCACAGGCTCGCTCGCCTCACATTCCTTCACCTCCTTTGAGATAATTTTCAGTAATTTCACTTGCTGGTTTCTGGTTCTAGAAGAAATGCTTAGACTGGGCTCCTGGCAATCTGATTGCTCCCATCAGCGAAGCGGATATGAGAGAATCTCTCTGATCTACAGTACAGTGAAGGGGACACCATGCAAGTGACAGGTTCTGCATTTTAAACTTTAAAATCTCCTTTGTTCATTAGTGAATTTATGTTTCATATATATATATTTGTTGTGATACTATCCACGCAAGATAATACAACACTTTTTTTATATTAGCAAACATTACAAGACTTTAATATTCTTGAATGTTTTTCTCTTTTATACTTCTAAAGAGATCAAAATAAATTAAACGTTTTTGTACATAATTACATCTGAAGAAGTTAACTTATTTTATCTTTTTAGTTTAGTACAAAGATATCTGCAAGATAATTGCTGAAATACACCTTATTTATAATTTCTTCTCATTCTATGCTATTGCCGAAGGCCACGTGTTGGCCTCTGTTTCTTCAGCACATTTCTGACAGAGAAAGCCGCTAACATCTAATTGGAAGGTGCTATTTGGAAGGTTTTCTCGTACCTCGACAGACTTCCCTAAAAGGATGAGTTCTAGCAATGGCTTAAAGTAGTGACAGGTCCATGTCATTAAGATGCCATGACACATTAAAACAGAGAAAACGATTCTTTGTCAGTGCTACATAAATCGTTTAAAAGAACCCATCTGGAGGGCAAATATTTTTTAATTGCTATTTTGGCTTAACAAAATACCACATTTACGAAGAAAGCACTTATCCAATAACTAAAAAAAAAAGTTTTGAAATGGGCTTTTCCAACAAACTGAAGGCAGTAATGCGAGGCCCTTCTGCGCAACCTCGGTGATCATTCCCATTTCCGTTCTCCATGCCAATCAGGACTGCTGTGGGAAGTCTCCTCCGCTCCACTGTGTGAAACAGGTCACGTTTCGGCGAACGGCGCCCTTGCATCTGCACACTCTAGTGACACTGAGAAAAACGTTTACATCTCTAGAACAGTCTGCGGGAGCCAGAGACCAGACTACATGTTGTAGGCCACGTAGATGGGGTCCAGCTGGTCTGCCAAAAACCCGTCTCGCAGGTGCATGCGCTGCTTCTCTCCCCGGGAGTTGATGGGGATGACGCCGATGTCCACCACGACCACCACCCCCACCACCAGGTAGTGCTCCTCCAGGACCACATTGGTCACCAAGGGGACCAGGTCCAAGGCTTCTTGCTCTGACCCATCAAGCTCAACCACAACCACCAACAAATTTGTCCAGGTGAACACAGCACTGGAAGAAAGAAAAAGTCATCACTATATGGCAAGGCTTTTATTTAACGATTGTTTTCTTTTCAAGAAGTTTCATTTGGTTCTGTCTGAATCTGCTTGAGCACCAACAGTCTCCGACATGTGGCCTCTCTGAATCCATGTCCCCTAGCTCATCAACTGTCTCTCACTCCTGTTGTTAGCCGTTCCCACTAGCCTGTCCTCACGGTGGCTGCTGATTGTGCTCCGTCATCTCTGCACCTGCCGTCTGCCCCCAGCTGCTGCGGAGGGCTGGTGGGTATAGCAGTAGCTCCTCCTGTCATCTGCAAGCTGTGACCGTAAGGATGGAGTCTGTGTCCTGCCCTTGACCATGGGCCACATGCAACTTGGACAGTGAGATGTGAGCAGAGGCTGGAGAGCCCTGGGTGTTTGGGCTGGGCTGACTTGCTTCTGCCAAAGCAGAGGGGGACCTCTGGGAGGACGTGAGCTGCCAGCTTGCACCCAGCTGACCCGCAGGCCTGGCCAAGCTGAGGTCAAATACTTCCATAGCCACCTGCAGACATGGGGGCACAACAACTGTTTCCTGTTTATGTGGCTATAATGCAGCAAGAGCTAACCCGTATGGGGGACAATTCCTTGACAATGTCAAAGATTCACCCCAAAGCGTTTTATTTGGGATCTTCCAAAGGTAGAAGCACCCAGAGTGGTTTAGTCTGTCCAATTTGTGGAAGCAAAGTCTAGAGATTTACACTTTAAGCCACATTAACCTTATATGGTTGGGCTTTTACAAAGTGGCTAAGTACCTTAAAATTCATCGCCCTGGTGCCCATGGGTTGCTTGGCTGAAGAGGCCTGGAGGGCCACGGGAGAGGGGGCACGTGGAGGACGGGACCAGGCTCCAGGGCCCTGTAGGAGGCATCTGGTAATTGCTTTTTTATGGGGACACATAGCCAGTTCTATCTCAGCTGTGAGGAAGTATTCGGGAAAACTCACATTTTTGTAAAAGCGAAAGTATGTCTATTAGAAAAAACATGCGTATTTTGTTTAGTATGGCCGACACATATGTTAAAAATAAAAGGAAAATGGGAGAGAACATATGTGACGTCTCCTTCTGGATCTGCACTGTGGCAGTGTAGAACCCTAGGAGGTGTGCCGGTGCTAAGCGCACGAACCCCGGTCTCCGTGGCAGTGAAACGCCGCTCTGCGCGGCCCCAGAGAGCCCACATGGTGAGGTGGTGAAATCACGGGTTGCATTTTCATATATAATTGGTACGTTTTTTATATATAACCAGGTCTAACTTTATTATGACATTTGAAATTGATGACACAGCTCCAGGAGTCGGGTGGATTCCCACATGTAGTGGGCGGGGGTGGGGGGGGAGCTTTGCTGGGAAGCTAAGGGCTGGGTACTGGTCACTTTCGTCCGCCAGAGGTTTCCTAGGGGCCAAACATTTGTAACACAGAGGACAGCTGATGAGAGGGAAAGATCTGGCCGGCTGGACAACATGACAGAGAAGTCGTCACATTACGTGACACAGGGGTCACATCCTCCCTCCTCAAACCGGGGGCTCGAGAGGAGTGGCACAGGCAGGTGAGGGAAGACAGAGGGGAGGTGGGCAGTGTGTGGCGAAGAGTCTCCAGGGACTGGAGCCCATCAGCATGGAACCACCCACGTTTCTTTCCTTCTGGTGCCACGTGTGGACATAGGTCAGTGGAGGCCAAACCCATCAGGTGAGGCCACACGGCAGGTGACAAGAGCAACGCTTAGAATAGAAACTGCAGTCATGGACTGGAAACCCATGAGGGGCACCAGGGAGCCCATTGCCACAGACTTTTAAGATGGAAACAGTCCTTTTGCGACTAGGGAGAAACACTGGAGGGAGGCCATACAAGCCAGTCTCCATCACTGTCTTAGAAATACAAAAGGGGAATGCTGTAATAAAAGAGTTACAGCTGTGCAGATGGAAACTGAGGCAGGCCTGGCCAGTCTCTGAGGGCCAGCTTTGTGGCAGGGAGAGAGGGACGCAGTGTCTGAACCACGGGACCTGATCACACTGGTAATCAAAAGCGCTCCTGTCTTCAATCTCTTCTACCTGCCAAGGCCTGTGCGTTTGGGCGCAGCAAACGGCAACAAACACCAGCCTGCAATCAGCTAACAAGAGGCATGAAAAACCTCAGACTGATCCACAGCACCAGAGAAAAATGCCGTGAGCCGAGACTGGCCTCATCATGTCTGCCAGCTCGGGGCCCAAACGAAAGAACAAACCTCCGGCTGACGGTGCCGAACCACTTTTCTTCCTTAAACACCACATCAAGGCACCGAGCAACCTGAGGAAGTGGCCGTGCAGCAGCCCCAGCTACTGAAGCACCATCGACACACCTTTCTACACAGCCACCAAATGGCGGGGAGGGAGCCCAGCCACCTGAAGGGTAAAACCCCAAGGCCCCAAGAGCCCACCCACGGGAGGGGGCGGGGTCTGGCATGGTGACGTATGGCAGCTGGTTTCAGTTGAATTCAGGGAATTCTGTCCTCTGATATCTAACATCCTCCCACATGTCACACTAACTTCTACAGTCTTCGAGTTGACAGTCACGAAAGTGTTTTCTGTGCCTGTATATGTATGCAGTCCATTTTCCCCCTACATCATGTTTTTTGTAAGCTAAAATCTAAATAAATGACCACTCAGCTCCTGGGAGATGCTACCTAGCCATTGGTAGGTCATTCCTGGGAAGTGTGCGACACATCGGCTTGACCTGCCATGTTATTAACCCCTAAAGGTACAGGCTTATGCTCCGAAACTTGGACTGGACCCTACTGTTCCCAGTGCTGCCCAGATTTTGTCCCCGCTCACCACTCTGTGACGCTCTTGTGGGCTCGAATGACGGAGGTCTCGATGTCTATGGGGTGGTACCGCATCCCACGCAGCTCCATGGCCTCGTCCAGGGCTCCCACCACGTACAGCGCATCGTGGCGCTCTGTGGAGGGAACAAAATGTGTGTGAGAGTCACCAAAAAACTGTTCAAGCCACTGACTCCTGAATGAGAAAGAGATGCAGAGAAAAGAGGCCACTGAGCTGGGCACAGCTGCTCCCTCTGCTGGGAGAGCTTGCAGCCTGAGGCCTCAGCTAAACCCTGGGGCAGGAGCGCTGGCCCCAGGAAGCAACACTCCTCATCATGCTTTGGGCTTGCAGAGAGCGTTCCCCAGGGCAGCTCCATCTGCCATCGCACAGGATCAGAACGTTCCTCAGCAGCCCCTCAGTAGCCCCTGGGTCCTGGGCCCGCAGGGCAGTGCCTTCATCCACACTGAGCGCCCCTGAGTGGCCTGGTTAGGACACAGCACAGCAGAGGTAAACCCAGTTCCCTCTGATGGTCGCAGACTTAAGACCTCATAATTTTGTTATTATGCCACATCGGGGTTTCTCATCATGTTCATGAACAAAGATTTCCTCAGCTCCTGTGACCACCACATTTCCTCTCATCAGTCCTGCAAACCTTGGGGTAAGGACAACCTGCAGTTGGTCCATCTTCCCTTAAAAATAAGAGACAAGCCCTCAACTTTCAGGTAGTAAGTACATCGAGGCGACACTGAAGATGTGATCCATGTATAAAACACCAGAACACAGGTCTTTTCCCATTTAAGTCAGATGAAATGGAGACATTTACTTGTAGCTTCTGATCATGAGGGCATGGCTGCGTGGCGGGGGTGGGCTGGGCTGGGGGAGGGGGAGGGCTCCCGCGGCTCAGCCCCTGTTCCCACAGGACCAGACCTGCTGTGCCTCCTGGGAGGACTGGATCACCGCGGTCTCAAATCTCTAAGCCGAGCTCTTCTCAAGTTTAAATGGGACGCCAAAATGTCTTTGTACCTTTCCCCTAAAGTTATGCCCGCTTGGTCAGGATAGCGCTGCTCCTGACAGGCAGCTGGGTCAGGAGGGCTCAGTGACACCTGTCCTGAGTTTGGGAACCCTGAAGTCCAGACAGGCTTTCAGTGTTTGGGGGAGCTGGCCCTGCGCCCACCCCTCTGGACTCTCACCTCCATTTGCGTCGGTGAGCTCCGTTCTCCGCAGGAACCCCAAATAGCCTGTTCTCGCCCAGATGGTCTGGGTGTCTCCAAAACTTAATCTTGAGCTAAAATGATCTGACTGGAGGGACTCGTCTCCGTAAATAGTGAAGTAACCGCTGGCGTTGTGGGCGCTGTGCACCCAGATCTGTGAGAGAAAACACGACCAGATCAGTCAACCTGAGGAAATCTCCAGGGACGTCGGAGGTGTCCTTGGGCTGCAAAAACAGGGCGATGTTGACCTCTCTCTGATCTCTGGGGAGACTCGGCTGCCACAGGGCTCACTGACGCGATGCGTCGTGGCGAGCCTGCAGCTAAGCAAACAGCTGCACCATCCGCCCACCGAGAAGCCATTAAAGCAGGTTGATTGGGGATTTTTCAAATAAGTACATCAAAAGAGCAAAGTTGTACCAGTTTCCTTGTACTTATTCAAATTTAATGATTGTTTCCAAAAAGCAACGTGGAAAAACGTTAAAAAGTTTTGAGGTATTTTCCCCGTCACCCGGTTGCGTACGTTGGAAGTATGCTGCAGCCAACGGCACAAAACAAACCAAACTCCGGGAGGGAACGCTCCAGCGTCAGAAACTGGGAACCAAAGCAGCCGCGTGGGGGCCGCTCTGGAGAGTGGGGAAAACGATGTGTTCACTCAAAGCGATGACCGCGTAGGTCATGTAGAATCACGGAAAACACTAGAGGAAGTTGTTAGGACTGTGAAGTTCCTAAACGGTTCACATGACTGTATGTTATCATGTCCATACAATGAAAACAATCACAGGAATCAGGGTGTTCATAGGAAAGGCGTTTGGGGCTTGGCCGGTTCTATTATCTTATTTACACTGAAGAGTAGTAAGTTCCTTCAAGTCAGGGATGCTGTCACGTTTACACTGTCTCCTCAGCTCCCAGGACAGTGGCTGGCACGGCAGGCACGTGAGTGACCATGACCGGCCAGAGAAAGGAGGGACGCCGTCTGATGCGGGTAGGGGAAACTGTGCTCTGCTCTCTAATGAGATTTCGCCCGAAGACACGTTCCCACTAAGGAAATCACAGCGGTGCGGGTTCTTTCTGCCCCAGCATGCTGTTCCCAGGCCTAAACCAAGGCCACGTGGGGCGCGGGGGGCAGCAGCAGAGAACCCCTCCAGGTGCCTGAGACAGCAGCCTCTACCACCCAATGTCATTTCCACAAATGCAGTGAAAGGAACTCCCTAAACAACAGCTGTACAGCACTGTCACCTCATTTCTAATCTCTACTTATAATTGAGGTTTGGGGAGAGCCAAAAAGTAGCCTAAGAGGGTCTCCGGGAGTGAGCCATGGTTAGGACTCTCCGTGATCACTTATTTGCTCACATGCCACGTGTGGCTGCGGCACTGTGGCTACTCCAGGAGCAGTGGCAGCCATGACGTTTTTACGAAGACCTCAGCTGTGGCAGCAGGTCTGTGTGTGGCTGGAACACTTCCACAAGGAGGCGCAGCTGATGGTCCCGGGCACTGAACCTGCGGCCGGGCGTCCCTGCTGGGCAGGAGCGGTCTGACCCGGTGCTTGAAGCGGCTCGGCCTTGCAGAGGGAACCGGAGGGAAGGCAACACATCTGTGTGGTGCAAGGAGGCCCTTTCCCGACGCCCCTGACTTCTTCCCTGGAGGAAGCTTGTCACGAGCAAAGTATAGAGTCACACTGACTTCCTGACAGAAGGAAACAGCCGTCGTTTGCCTAACCGGCTTGCCGGCACTGATGGATGCTGCTATGATTCTGGACTGTAGATGATGCCCTCTGTACATTTCTCTGTCACCTTCCTAACAAAGGAGGGCGTGTGGAAACCAAATGCAAGAGCTAAGAAAAGAGGGAACACAGTCCACACAGTTTTCTAAGTTTTTTGATGAGAACCTAACCTACTTCCTTAAGGAAGCCCCGCTTTGTAATCCTGAGCTTCCATGGACTCACGTAAGCAATAACGCTTATCTCCAGTTATTTCCCAGCCAGTCAGTTGTGACTTATCCAATGTGACCAGAGCGTGCACGGTGGTCAGTGGCACAGGCACCGTGGTCTCTGGTGTCCCTGGGAGCAGGCAGTACGTAGCAGAAGAATGAATTTGGTCTCAGAGGCTCCATTTCCCAGAGGACACCCCGCACTCACCTCACCCAGGTGGACACAGTGTTCTCCCCTTATCTGGGCGGACACCCCATAATTCACCTTACCCAGACAGATACCCCGTACTCACCTCACCCAGGTGTGAGTCTCCCAACGGTCCTTTTGTTTCTGGATTGGCGATTATAATCCGAACCCCTGGAAGTATCTATGTAGGAAGGAAGAACATCCTTGTCAGTAAACAGGCGGAGACTACACAGCAGTCAACCTTGATCTTGCCTTCACTCCGTACGCTCGCTTTCCTTTCTAAAATCATTTGGAAAGTGGTATGGCTTTAAATCAAAGTTCTGTGCCATAGCATTACGTAGTGACAGCGTAACAGCTGCATTCCACTGTAATTACGACAATCATACAGCCTGTGTGGAAGTGATCTGAAAATTGAGAATTCGAACAAAAGCACGATAAGGAATATAATCTAACACAGCCTGATGCTTGCAAACGTAGATGAAAATGTGCTTCTCTGGAGTGTAACCACACAGGGTGATCTGATCGTCAGTTCCTAATTGGGCGGGTCTTGCTGGGTAGTCAGGCCCCAGGCCTGTAACTTCTTGGGGAAGAGGTTTGTCTTTGCCTTAAGCAAACCCTGTCCATTGTTCTTGTGCATCTAGGTTAGCGTACCTGTGAAATAAGCATAACTACCCTGTTTCTCCTGCTGCTGCTAAAATGTAGAAATGATGGCTGGAGTTGCAGCAGCCACTAGAGGCCCTGAGGTGCCCTTGGGAACGTAGTCCATGCAGGGCAGAACGAGACAAAAGTGCTGGAGCTCCCAGTGGCTTCATGGTTTCTTTTACATGAGAGAGAGAAAACCGAGCTCACTGAAAGCACTGTTATTTCGAGTTTCTGTGCTCATGGTCAAACCTAGTCCCGATACACTACAAGAAAACTTTTTGGAGAAAAAAATTCTATGAAATACATTTCTTAAAATTTCAAATCCCATATACAGAGACCCATACTTATATAGAAATGCCTATTTCTTCCTTTAGTACTTACTTTTCCTGATTCCATAAGCGGCAAGCTGTGAGGGGACCCTCTTTCCACTAAGCGGACTCTGTAAGGAGAAACAGAAGGTGTTACTGAGTTTCTTCTGCACTGTGGTTCCCTTTGTCCGCACTCAGCACTTGGCCGACGCCTGGGAGGTAGTTGGGGAACATTAACTCTGTTCATGTGGGTCATCCACTGCAAAGACAGTTTGTTTAGAAGTCAAAGAGAAAGTGGCCCCGTAGCAGAGAGCCACTGTGCTCTGGTTCCAGGGCACGGGGAGCACAGTTGAAGTCCCATTCCCCAAATCTGCAACATAATTGGGAAAATGGTTCTGCATTAAATAAACCAGGGTCAACTCAGCACATGCAAAAAAGGGGGAAAAATAAGGATTAACTGTACCCCTGAAAGAGCTGCCAACAGCCAGTGACAGCTTGGTCCTGAGGCCCTCAGGGCTCTGCCACAACAGGCCGGGGGCAGGGCCCAGCTTTGTAGCAGCACAGAACCCACCATCTACACAGGGGGCATCTGAGCCAAGAGGAGACGACCGGCCGATTCAGACAGCAAAACCTCCCTTCAGAAAAGAAACTCTTTTCAATTTAAAAGATATTTAATGGTAATTTAATCTTAAGACCTGCAGAGGACTGTGGTACCAGTCATAGCCAGAGCTGACTGGGTCCTTCCCAGCTGCATTTTAAAAAATATTTTCTAGCCTCCATGACTAGTTTTATGTTTCTATCGCCATGACTACCTGACTGTGATGCTGTTCATTAATCTGAGAGACAATTCTGAAAGAAAATGACCTGAAGGAGAAAGTGCTTGACTCCTTGAAGACTACAGAGCAGATGCCGTTAGCAGGAGGTTGGGGTACAGGGGTGTGGATGGTGAGGGGCTTTCTCTGCACCAGCACCAAGATGCGAAATTCAGCACAGAAACCCATTCTCCGCATTAGCATAGATCCTCTGCCTAAGTGATAAGTGCCGAAAAGAGGGACGTGTGTGTGGAGGGGGCCAGGGTGGCAGCGGCAACAAAGGAAGAACCTGAAAGTCACAGATGGCACATGGGGCACCTTGAAGCCTCACAGATACCCAAGAGGTGAGGTTCCGGGTGGGGGTGGTGGATGACATTATTAGCATGAGGCAGACACACAGGGCAGCGCTGGGGCGCTTGGGTTGGGTGGGTGTCCTGGGGCAGCAGGCTCTGGTCCAGGGCTCCAAGTGCCCAGCAATGGAAAAGCGCTTATTCAGGGAAAGGCAGCCCTGGCCCCCACCCAGCCTTTAATGTGGCATCTCATGTTGCTGGAGACAAAAGTGGCCGCCCCAGGGTGGGTCGCTGTGGGTGGGGGGGCAGACACGACAGGGCTGACATCTTCTCTTCAGCAGGAGAATGGAGAGGAAATCCTGGAGAGGGAGGGGCGCACCTGAGCAGCCGTGGCAGTACCTTGATGAGGTACAAAGAAGAACTTACTGGAGCAATTCTGGGTCAGATGATAACACTAATGAAATCTTCGGTGCCTGTCCTAAGGAAGACCTTGATGCTGACAGTAGGAGACAAGGGCTATCAAAGAAAAACCACCTAGACTGGACATTCCTCTTAAACTGTTCCAGAATTGCAAATAGGCTTCACGGTGTTAACCTTCAAAACTACAGTAAGCTTCCTCACTGAACGTCATCAGCGAAATGATGTACAAGGAAACCATCTTACTACAGGGCAGAGTATGGGTCCAGACACGAGTTAAGTTCTACGGCACCTCATCAACGTTATCAAGAAACGGCACTGAATGAAACAGCCCTGATGTGACCAGCTGCACTAACACAGACTTAACAGAGTCCAAAGCTCTTTTAGCACTGGGTGGCATTATGCTAATTTTGGGTGGGCACTGTGAAAAATTACCACGAGAGCACCAGGTAGGACCCATGGGACTTCAGCTGGTAGCAGCACACACTCGCAATCCCACTGTTAGCCAGATGCGAGGCCTGCGGGAAGCATCGAAGCAGTTACTGTTAAAGCCGGCAGCCCAGAGGGGCCAGCTGTCACGCTGAACTGAAACTGGGCTGGTTCTAGCACTCTGGTTCTGCGAAGAGCCCGAGTTCGATGACTGGATGGCCAACTGTGGGTTCTGAGCATTGGCGATTTGCTGCAGATGGAGAAAACGGCAGGGAAATGAGGCCAGACTTGCCGGGAAAACTATGAGTGAGTGGGGGCAGGGGTGAGGAGAGAGGGACAGAGTGAAAGCGAAAGGGCCAGAAAGAATGGCTGGCTACCCCCGGCTCCCACTGGCGGACGGCCCGGCCTCTGTAATGGGGCTGCTGTACGAGTGCGGGCAGCTGGCCAGGGGCTGGGCTGGACGTCTTACAGAGTGCTGGTGACGGGGCAGGGAGAAAAACTCGGCCAAAAGGGAAGGCCGTTTTGGACAAGCTTCTGCTCTGCCGGCTGTCTACATATAGCCACGGCCACTGTAGGGCGTGAGAAACCTCTGGCAGGCGCTTTGGACTTGGCAGGCAGTTCTGGAAGCAGCACTGTGACCAGCGAGGGGACCTGGTTTACCAAGACTGCTCAAGACAGTGTCCCTTAACTTCATAATTAGTGCCCAGAATGCCCACGGCTGTTCCTCCTCTCCACCTTCCCCGCCAGGTTTCTGCCTGGCCTGCGCCTGGCCAACACAGGGAATGAGACAAAGGCCCAGTTCTCCTTCAGCGAGTGGGGCTCCTGGCCATGTCTGTGTTCTCTGCCCTCTCTCTGCCTTCAGAGTTCATCTCATCTCCTGTCCTTCTCTGTACACCCCACGGTCTCTGAGAAGGGAAGAGACATGGCATCTCAGCCGGGAGCTCAGCTGGAATGTGGGCAAGAGGAGGAGACCTACGTTAAGAACTACTTCTGTGGTCAGCGTGAGAACAGTGTAGGAATGGATGCTGGGACCACTCAGGGTTGGTCCTGAGTGGCAGAGCAACAGATCTTGGTAGCAAATGCCACATGGACTGCCCTTCAGCAGCATGAAAAGAAACAGCGCAAAAAGGAAAGAAACTCTTCTTACAGAAAAAGGCAAAGATGTGTCTCCTAAAAGGGCTGGGAGGGACACCTGCGACCGAAGGGCTGGGTGTGGGCAGGGCAGCACGCAGTGACAGGGTGGCCCAGGTGACGCCTTGCTTGTCCACTGACCTCCTCAGGCTGGGAGACCACAGGGAGCTCCAAACACGAAGTGCCCATGCGGTGCCCCGCCGGGTGAGCTGCGAGGGAGTGAGGTGCTGTCACTGGCACTGCTCATTCCCAAAGGTCTGCGAGCTTAGAGCAAAGCTGCCTGCACGGGCGGGAGGCTGCAGAGGCGGCTGCCTGCGGCGCCAGGCCAGAGTGCGAGGACAGAAGGGGCTGCACCAGGGAGGGAGAGGAACAGACAGGGGACGGATGCAAAGGCCACTCCACCACTTGTCAGTGAGCAGGCTTGGCTCCTTCTTGCAGTGAAGGCAACTTGAACTACCGCATGGGCTCAGGCAAAGCACTGAAAGAAACCCTGTCTTCAGAGCGGTTACAGCCAAGACTCAGTCAACAACAGCACCTGCTCTCAAGACTCGGGCTAGCCTGGCGGATTCTGCTTCTGACAATCCAGTACTGTGACTGGGATCTCGCTGCCCCACGCCCCCAGTGCTGGCCCAGCAGGCTTCAGGAGGAGGCGAGCCCCTCCCTAGGTTGAAGTCAGGGTCACCTGGTGCACTTGCTTCTCCAGGCTGCCTCCTACTTGCTGTGCTAGCATCTGAATGACACCTCAGGCTTGGCCCTGTCTCACCCCCATCCATGACGTTTTCAACTCAACTACAAACCCTGGACATCAGAAAACATGTTTTTTCCCAAGGGCTGTCACGTGGTCTTGATGTTCAAGCTTTTGCTAGACTGGACAGGGAGGTAGAAAGTTGGCATGGGGGAGATGTGCCATCCGCAGTGCAGTCCCTCACTGTGTTGTTGTCCCTGAACTGCTCCCCCCTGACCTGAATTTCACCTCGAAAGGCTGCGGCCAGCATAGCCACGTGAGGGGTGTGGAGACCGGGCCACTACAGCAAGAGGTCCTTCTGTGAGGAAAGTGCTCCTTCGCGGTCAGTGCTCCTCTGGCCTCACAGGGAGGGGTGGTGGTGCACCACCGTCTCACCTCCTCTGCAGTGTCCAGCCCCCACCTGTCCACTAGGACTCTCACTGAGCGGAGGATTGTGCTTTCGCCCCCGGGGATGGGCCCACTTCTAACACTGCCTGTGTGGCCCGTGTGGTACCACCCACTAGCAGAGCATCCACCGCACCACAGGTTCTGGAGACACGTGACACAAGAACCACACTACCTGCCCCAGTGGGAGTGCTGGCGTTCCCAAGACTGCTGCCAGAGCTGGTCACTTCAGAATCACGGACAACAAACCCTGTGTGGGCACGTCCTGGAGGACAGGGTCAGGAGGGCAAGGGGGTGCCTGACCCTGCTGGCTGTGTTCCTGCCCAGCCGTGGGTGCCCCGTGGTCTCTCCTGACCTGAGGACTAGCATCATCTGTGCCTTCAATGGCCATAACCCACACAGTTACGCCAGACACCGACTTGGCAGCACACAAGGGCGGTAGGGGACAGGACCCAGAGCAACCTGCTTGGGCAAAATCAAGCCCAGCACACCACGGACTAGAGAACCAGCTGAGACTTTTAACTAAACATGAAACAGCATCTTCCAAAAATAACCTGAAGCATTTAAAAGACCCAATAAAATATAATAAGTCCATCTGAACAAGGTTTTTGGAGTCCCAAAAGATGAGATGCTTTTGAATATTCAAAAAACATAGGTTAGGCCCTGACCAGTGTAGCTTGGTTGGGCATCACCCTGCAAAGGGGAAGGTCACTGGTTTGATATCTGATCAAGGCATGTGCCTAGATTGCAGGTTCAGTACGCGGTTGGGGCACATGAGGAAGGCAGTGAATCGATGTTTCTTTCTCTCCTTGTCTTTCTCCCTCCCTTCCCCTCTCTTACAAATAAATAAAATCTTTAACAAAAAGTTGGTTCTATGACTGGATTTAGTGACTGCTCAGCTTTCCTGGCCACTAAGATGAAGAGAATTAGGTTTTACTGTCAAAGTTTGGATTTTAACATCTTGCTATTTCCTTTGCTGATTATCAGAAGCACAGAAAGGACATCAGTACTTAAGTATCACAAACAGCACACCTGCATACCCACAGCAGTAGCAAGAAAGCAAAACACAAGAGAAGGACCGCTGTTGCTAAGGGAACTGGCACTTACAAAGGCTGCAGGTCACGTGGGGGCCAGCCCGGGCTGCTCAGCAGCAGGTGTGTCAAGAAAGCCCCAATCCAGGTAAAGTCCCCCTAAAATGACTGACGTCGGAAGAGCACATCCAGCGTAACAGCGCTGTCCAAACGAAGTACCTAAGTACCCTGGGTACTGTTTCTCTCAGGAAATCACAAATCTAACATGCCCTGCCTCCACTTCCCCGCCCTCCCCAAACCCAGACTTTTGTCAGTCTTTTTCCTCGTCCTTCCCTCAGGTTGAACAGAGTTCTGGGTCGTCTTCTTGTTGCTGGGGTCTGTTTGTGGACACCGGCCCGGGGGGTGTGGGCTGAGTGCTGTGAGGCTCCGAGGCGTGCCCACTGGGCCCCACCCCAGGCCGGCTGGCCAGAGGGGTTTCAGGTTCCACAACTGCTCGGATTTCTAAGTGCTGGTCCTAAGCAAAGGAGCCATGTCATTTGAGGTCCTCATCAAACCCATTAGTATTTGTACAGCAATAGGGAAATGAATTATTTAACCTTCACGCCCACTCATAGTGTTTTAATGGCACGTTCATTTGCAATAAATTTAGAAAAAAACTTTCTTCAGGCGTCCTTGGCTTTTTCTTTTAATTAATTAACTCAAGAGAAGTTTTAGAGTCATAGAAACCTGAATGGAACGGACACACTTCCCACATCCCCAGCAGTAGCCACCACCTCAGGATACCTGGACACCTTACGCTAGGACCGTGTGACTGTTGTAGTCAATGCGTCAAAGCTGGTACTTTATCGTTAACTCCAGTCCACACTTCAGTCACACTCCCTCAGCTTTTGCCTGAAGACCTTCTTCTGGATGGCAAGTGGCACTTGGCCATCAAGCCTCCTTAGCCCCTCAGGGCCGTGTCAGTCTCTCAGACTCCGTGTTTTTCATGACCTTGACAGTTTGAGATCTGGTGAGTTGTTTTGTGAGATGTCCCTCAGCTGAGATTATCTGATGTTTTTCCTGTGGTTAGACTTCCGTTACGGGCTTTGGAAGGAAGACCACTGAAGCGAAGCCCTTCCCATCACATCCTGTCTGGGGTACATACTCAGTGTGACTTAGTGAGCTGACCTAGGTCTGCTCCGGGGCCATTTGCTTGTCAGGTGTCTCGCTCACTTGGAGTCGGTCCTCGCCTCCTGTCCACGCTGTCTTCTTGGGGAGGAGGCCTCTGTGCACGCTCATGAGGGCCTGGAGGGCCAAGTCTCCTGCTGCGGGGTGGCCGAGCTCAGGTCCTTGCAAACATGGACCCGAGACAAGGAGACACTAGTCCTGTGCGAGCTGGCCTTCTAAGAGAGGTGGAAGAAATGTAGGGCTGTGGGCTGGCAATGCCTTCCCAGGTGGGCTGTGTCCATCTACGGGGACATCTGGGCTGAACTGGAGGCACAGAGGAGCAGGGCTGACAAGGAGAGATCGCGAACATCCGGGTCGTGCTTCCAGTCCCTTCTTGACACTGAGCTTGTTTCTCCGCTTAGGTTGCATCAGCCCATCTCTCCCTTCTACGTCAATCCATGCTGTCGAAGTAGTTCTGAACTGTTCCTGGTGCTTCCCACCCTAAGGTCTTAACTAAGATGGACCTCCTTTCCCTTTCTGATTGAGAATAGGAGATCTGAAAAATAATCTCTAGATTTGATACATTTATGAGCATTGTTTTAAAAATAAATTTCTATTTTAAAATTACAGATTACTTACAAAAAGTAGCAAGAACACCTGTAATATTCCTTACCTGTATTCACCTATTGTTAATAGTTTACTCCTTAGCACTTGCTCTCTCTCTCTCACACACACACTCACACACACACACAATATCGGGGAAGCATTTAAAGGTGAGCTGAATACACCGTGACCCTTCACTCGTAAGTATTTAAGTGTGCCTTTCCTCAGAGGAGGGGTACTTTTTTACATAGGCACAGAAGCTATCAACTTCAGTGACCTAGCACTGCTCCGGTACTTTTATCCGCAGTCTGTGTTCCAAGTTGTCCATCTGCCCAGTAGCCTTCACAGCATCCCCCCTTGAGTACAGAACCCAGCTGAGCATTGGGTTTTGCATTTGGTTGTTAAGTGTTTTTCAGCTTCCACTAGTGAGGAACACTGACATTTTTGAAGAATACAGTCTCTGTCTTATAAAGGTATTATTTAAAAATCATCTAACTCAAAATGGATAAAAGACCTAAATGTAACAGCTAAAGCTATAAAAATGTTAGGAGAAAACACAGGGCAAAAGCTTCACAACACTGGATTCGGTAAACATTTCTCAGGTCTGACACCAAAGCACAGCCAGGAAAAGCAAAATGTGGATAAGTTGAACTTCATCAAAGTTCAGAACTTCTCTGCGTGAAAGACAAAGTCAGCAGTGTGAAAAGGTAATCTATGGAATGGGAGAAAATACTTGCCAATCATGTATCTGATAAGGGATTAATATCCAGAATACACAGAGAATTCCTATAACTCAACAGCAAACAAACAACCCAATTTAAATAATGGGAAAAGGACTTTAAAAGACATAGCTCTACATGAATGGCCACTAAGGACATGTAAAGATGCTCAATATCGCTAATCATTAGGGAAATGCAAATCAAAACCTCGATGAGATTCTACCTCACAACCATTAGGATGGCTACTATAAAAAACCAAACAAATCAGTAAATAACAAGTGCTGGCATGGACGTAGAGAAGCCAGAATCCTTGTGCACTATTGGTAGGAATGTGAAATGGTGCAGTCATTGTGGAAGAAAGTATGGAGGCTCCTTAAAAAATTAAAAATAGAATTACCACATGATCCAGCGACTCTACTTGCAGTTATAGATTCAAAAGAATTGAAAGCAGAGTCTAGAAGAGACATTTCCACCCCTGTATTTATAGCAGCATCAATCACAGTAGCCAAGGGTGGAAACACACAAGTGTCCAACAGATGAAAGGACAGGCAGAATGTGGTTTACACAGATAGTGGAATATTATTCAGCCTTAAAAAAGAAGGGGATTCTGACATACTTCAAGATGGACGGACCTCGAGAACATTATGCTAAATGAAACACACAAGTCACAAAAGGACAGATGCTGATGATTCCACGTACGAAGTAGCTAGTGTGGTCAAATTCAGAGAGACAGAAAGCAGAATGTGGGGGCCGGGGCTGGGGGAGGAGGATGAGCATTTGGGGTGTAACAGGCACAGAGTTTCAGTCTGGGAAGACAAGAAAGTTCTGAGATGGATGGTGGTGACGGCTGCACAAAAATGTGAATGTCCTCAATGCCACTAAACCGTACACTTAAAAAATGGTTAAAATGGTAAATTCTATGTTATGTGTATTTATTACAGTTTAAAAAATTCTTTAGACATCAATTTGGGGTTCTCTGATATTTCCTCATGACTACACCCAGATTCTTGGCAGAGTTGCTACAGAGGGGATTTTATATTCTCCTGGGATCCTATCTGGAAGCTCAACAGTCTACATGCTCCTCTGAGTTTTGTTTCTATTTGTCAATTCTTTGGTCCCTTTAACAGAACATTCTCACACACAATAATGAAAGAGAATGCCACTTAAAATTTTGGCACGGCTTTTTTTTCTTAGCTTGCAGCTCTCCTGTGTAACGGTAGTAAGGAGGGGAGGAAAGGAGTTACACATAACTTTCACAGGCAGACATGACAAAGCCAATTAGGGCAGAAGCTAAGCCATCATTTCGTGGCATGTGTCACACGCCATCCCTGAGCCCAGTCCCTCTCTGCTGGAGGAGGGAGTCTTCACACCAGCCCTGGGCAGAGGCCAGTCTCACGTCTGAGCAGGCCACCGGCTCTTTTTCCACCAAAACTACTCCAAAAGAATAAGCTTATTTAAGCAAAAAGATGTTTGATTTCAATGAACCTAGAATTAATTTCTTTTAAAATAATTTTCACTTTAGCTCTGGCTGGTGTGGCTCAGTGGATTGAGTGCTGGCCTGAGAACCAGGGGGTCGCTGGGTCGATTCCTGGTTGGGGCACAAGCCTGGGTTGTGGGCCTGGTGGCAACCAATCGATGTCTCTCTCACACATTGATGTTTCCCTTCCTCTCTTTCTCCCTCCCTTCCATTCTCTCTAAAAATAAATATGTAAAATTAAAAAAAAATAATTTTCACTTTATAACAGATTGACATGTAACAGCCACATATAAAAAACTGTGACATTCTCCTTGGGTTGACATCGAAACATGAAAAACACTAAGTTCTACAATCAAATGGCACCCAGGGTCTTTGCTGAGGAGGCTTCTTATTGACAGTGAGGGCGGAACAACTTAGCAGGGTCTGCAGATGGACGCTGAGCGAGCAGGCTGGTAGGGGAGAAAGAGGGTGTTCACAGACCTGCAACTTCTTGTTGCTCTATTTTCATTTGATATCTACCAACATGTACAATTGGCCATTTAATTTTAAAAAATGCAACATGCTTGTGTAGACAAAGAGAATGAGGAAGAAAAGAGACTAAAGATGACGGATGCAGCATGCAGCCCGACACAGGGTGGAGTTTTATTTCTGGTTGAGAATAGAGTTGGCGGAATTAAATAGCAGATAGCAGTTTTTGTCCCGGAGACACCCCTACTCGTGCTAGGTGGTGGTGGCTATACTGTCCGAAATGTTGCCTGCTGTTGGATGTATGAGACCTC
Organism: Desmodus rotundus; assembly: GCF_022682495.2. Lineage (NCBI taxonomy): Eukaryota > Metazoa > Chordata > Mammalia > Chiroptera > Phyllostomidae > Desmodus > Desmodus rotundus. The sequence continues at coordinate 104,331,828 of NC_071390.1, forward strand.
ATCGCAGGTAGAAGAGGCCCTTAGTGAGGAACTTCCCTCTGGTGATACTTCGAGTGCTTTGCCCTGGACTTGAGGCTCCACCGCGATGTCAGCCCCCACATCGAGAACCAGAACTCATGCCACTGTCTAGACCAGACCCACCAGGCAGTTTTGGAAAAGCTGAAGATGCTGAACCACTGCTGGGTGTCAAGTGGACCCTCGCTCCTTCCTGGGTCCTGGGTCCTGACAATGTAGATGTCGAGCTCTTCCTGCTGCTCCGTCTCATGCTCTAGAGGGCTCCTTTAGGCCTTGAACTGCACTGCAGAAATACCTTGCCCACCTCCTGAAAATGACAGGATGCTGCCCTCGGCCTGACCCCTTCCTTGGGTTTCCAGCCAGGGCGAGTGGTGGCCAGGGGTGTGCAGCCCCTGGACACAGGCAGGCGCTGGACTTCCTGCACAGCATGTCCAGGAGGGCTGTTGTCCATTTGACCACCGAGAAGCATATCTCACAACGATATATCAAGAGGCTAGTTTACAACTTTGTCTAGAAATAGGAATTTTAATATGGCTGAGACAGTAGTCTGCAATGGAAGATCCTTTAGGGCACAAGCTTCCTGGGAACAGATCCCTCCCTAGTCACAACAAACACAGGACTAGCAAGGGCCATGGCTGTGAGACCTGACATCTGATTTTAGGGTGAGGGTGGCCAGAGTTAGCAAACAAAATACAGGACATCTGGTTAAAAGTGAATTTCACATAAATGACAAAAATTTGGTCAAGTATATCTCATGCATATTTGGGATATAGTTGTAATAAAAATTTATCTTCTATCTGAAATTCAAATTTAACTGGCTGTCCTGTATTTTGTCTGCAGCCCCAATTTGGAGGATTTGATAGAGGTATTTGGGATAAGCTTTAATGAATAAACCAGTAGGAAAAAAAGAAACATATTTAAACAAATTTTAGGTATATTGTATTGATTATGCTATTAGTTTATCCAATTTTTTTCTGCCCTTTATCTCTACTCTGCCCTGTTCCCCCTGGCCCTCCAGAATTCCACTCACACCCCTTAGTTCATGTCCATGGGTTGTATATATAAGTTCTTTGGCTTCTGTTTCCTCTACAATTCTTAACCTTCCCCTATTTTATGCCTACAAGTTATGCTTCATATTCTCTGTACCTGTTCTCCACCCCACTCATCCCCTCCCCATCCCCACTGAAAACCCTCCATGTGATCTCCATTTCTCCAGTTCTGTTCCTGTTCTAGTTGTTTGCTTAGTTTTTGTTTTCGCTTTTAGGTTCAGTTGTTGATAGTTAATGAGTTTGTTGTCATTTTACCATTCATATTTTTTTATCTTCTTCTATTTCTTAGATAAGTCCCTTTCACATTTCATACAATAAGGGCTTGGTAATGATGAACTTCTTTAACTTGACCTTATGTGGGAAGCACTTTATCTGCCCTTCTATTCTAAATGATAGCTTTGCTGGATAGAGTAATCTTGGATGTAGGTCCTTGCCTTTCATGACTTTGAATATTTCTTTCCAGCCCCTTCTTGCCTGCAAGGTTTCTTTTGAGAAATCAGCTGATAGTCTTAATGGGAACTCCTTTGTAGGTAACTCTCTCCTTTCCTCTTGCTGCTTTTAAGATTGTTTATCTTTAATCTTGGGTAACTTAATGATGATATTCCTTGGTGTGTTCCTCCTTGGGACTAATTTCTTTGGGACTCTCTGGGCTTCCTGGACTTCCTGGAAGTCTATTTCCTTTGCCAGATTGGGGAAGTTTTCCTTCATTATTTGTTCAAATAAGTTTTCAATTTTTTGCTGTTGTTCTTCTCCTTCTGGCACCCCTATGATTTGGATGTTAGGGCATTTAAAGTTGTCCCATAGGTTCCTAAGCTTCTCCTCATTTTTTTTTGAATTCTTGCTTCTTTGTTCTGTTCCGGTTAGATATTTATTTCTTCCTTTTGTTCCAAATCATTGATTTGAGTCCCCATTTCCTTCCTGTCACTGTTGGTTCCCTGTATGTTTTTCTTTATTTCACTTTGAATAGCCTTCATTCCCTTCCTCTATTTTGTGACCACATTCAACAAATTCTGTGAGCATCCTGATTACCAATGTTTTGAACTCTGCATCAGATAGGTTGTCTATCTCCTCATTGCTTAGCTCACAGGTGGCAAACACAAGGCACTTGGGTGGAATCCAGCCCTCCACCTTGTTTTATCTGGCCTGGCACCTTGTTTCTACCTGGCAGTGCCAAGCTCTCACTTAACTGTTTAGGAGTAGTTACATTTATGCAGCCCTAAAATTATACTGGGCCCTTTGAAGGCAACCTCGAGGCCGATATGGCCCCCGGTGAAAATGAGTTTGACACCCCTGGCTTAGCTCTTTTTCTGGGGTTTTGATCTGTTCTTTCATTTGGGCCATATTCCCTTGTCTCAGGACACCTGATATATTGTAAGAGGGCGGAGCCTTGAGTATTTGCCAGGGTTGGGCAACCCTCTTTGCTACCTTGTGATGCTGTGTGTGTGTGGGGGCATCAGAGAGGGAACAATGCTGCTGGCTTGCTCTGCTCTAGCCCCCCTTTCCAACAAACTCTCCTGTGAGACTGGGAGTTTCTCCCACCGTGGCAACCCCTGCAGTATTTTACAGCTAGCTTTGAGTCTTTAGTTGCCTGTTCAGCCAGCCCTGCCTTGCCCACAGGGTCCACAGCCTTGCCAAGGGTCCTCTCTGCCCAGCTGCTCAACTCCTGTCTCCGCCCCTCCTACTGGTCTGGGTGAATGTTTCTTTAATTCCTTGGTTGTTGGAGTTCTATGCAGTTTGATTTTTCTGGTACTTCTGCTTGTTTATTATTTTTAAATTGGTTGTTATCCTTCTTTTAGCAAAGTGTTTCTACCTATGCCTCCATCTTGGCCGGAACTTGGAGAAAAGGAACATATTGACTGGATATTTTATTTTTAAATTATTTAAGATCAACTGATTTTGACCTTTACCCAAAAGATAAAAGAAAATTTCTCAGAAGAACCTAAAATGTGCCAGCAGATTACGGAACATCTAATCAAAATTCACCAAATTTTTGAATTATAGAAGGGACACAAAAACATCACCCAATCATTCAGAATCAAGTGTGGGGCAGGGAGGATTCACTGATCAGGGGTGGGCACTGGAAGATTCTGGAGTTCCTTTACTGAAGATATGAGGTCTGAGGCCCTGGGAGGTGCAGGGACTTGGCTTAAGGTCACACTGCTTGTTGGTGCCCAGGTCCTGGCTCCTTGTGTGTGGCTTTTCACTCTGTGTGAGGACCTCCTGACAGGACAGAGGGTGCGGAGAAGTTAGAATGAGATGTGAAGACAAAACTGCAGTGGCTCAAAGGCTGTACAGTCTCCAGGGGATACTGAATGCCAGAAAAAGCGAAGAAAAAATCAAGGTAAAGAGCTTGCCTCTCCCATGTCCTGATAATTCCTTGGTGTGGGAGCTGCCCAGTGCTTCCTCAGAGCTGGCTGAAGGAGGGGATTTTCAGAGCTGATTATATTGTGTTAAATTTTGAGGAGGGAGAACTAGAGAAATAGGAAAAATGTCTTTTTTTTTACGCCTCAAGGGAGGACAGAAGCCACAAATCTCATGGAATACTTTGACCTCAGGGGGCAGGTGGAAGCTGGAAATTCACTTCCAAATGACCACATAAGACACATTGTGTAAAATGTAGTTTTCTTTCTGTTCAGTTTTGTCCACTGGAAAGGTTATCTGATTTTCAACTATACTCCACAAGAACTTTTGAAGGAATGTACAAATGCCATAGTACATTCCTGATCTGTTCAACTTCGATTAGGTGCTACCATTGAGTTGGCTAAACAATGAATTAGACTGTGTTTATGCCTGAATATGGCCAGATGCAGAAATAACAGAGGATAATATATACTATAATAATATATACAGAGGATAATAATATATACAATAGAAGAGAAAGAAAATCTGTAAATATAATCTATATAATCTATATAAATGTAGAACTGTTTAAGCTGATGCATGTGAGCCTTACAATTTGCCAGGCATTGCCTTTCATGCATTGTTTATTATTTTCATTTATTTTTTAAATTTTGTAATATATTTTATTGATTATGCTATTACAGTTGTCCCATTTTTTCCTCCCCTTTCCTCCCCACCTCCCACCAGCATTTCCCCCCGCCCCCCCCCCTCCCGCCCTTAGTTCATGTCTCTGGGTTGTACATATATGTCCTTTGGCTTCTCCATTTCCTATACTATTCTTAACCTCCCCTTGTCTATTTTATACTTACCATTTAGGCTTCTTATTCCCTGCATCTTTTCCTCCACTATCCCCCCCTCCTCCCAGCTGATAACCCTCCATGTGATCTCCATTTCTGTGATTCTGTTCCTATTCTAGTTGTTTGCTTAGTTTGTTTTTGTTTTTTATTTGGGTTCAGTTGTTGATAGCTGCAAATTTGTTGTCATTTTACTGTTCATAGTTTTGATCTCCTTTTTCTTAGATAAGTCCCTTTAACATTTCATATAATAAGGGTTTGGTGATGGTGAACTCCTTTAACTTGACCTTATCTGGGAAGTACTTTATCTGCCCTCCCATTCTAAATGATAGCTTTGCTGGACAGAGTAATCTCTCCTTATCTTTCATCTTGGGTAATGTCATTATGACATGCCTTGGTGTGCGCTTCCTTGGGCCCAACTTCTTTGGGGCTCTCAGAGCTTCCTGAAAGTCCTGGAAGTCTATTTCCTTTGCCAGACTGGGGAAGTTTTCCTTCATTATTTTTTCAAATATGTTTTCAATTTCTTGCTCTTGCTCTTTCCCTTCTGGACCCCTATGATTCAGATATTTGAATGCTTAAAGTTGTCCTGGAGGTTCCTAAGCCTCTCATTTTTTTGAATTCTTGTTTCTTCATTCTGTTCTGGTTGACTGTTTCTTTCTTCCTTCTGCTCCAAATTGTTGATTTCAGTCCCGGTTTCCTTCTCTTCACTGTTGGTTCCCTGTATATTTTTCTTTATTTTTATCTAGCATAGCCTTCACTTTTTCCTCTATTTTGTGACCATACTCAACCATTTCTGTGAGCATCCTGATTACCAGTGATTTGAACTCTGTATCTGGTGGTTGGCTATCTTTTTGTTGCTTAGTTGTTTTTCTGGAATTTTGATCTGTTCTTTCATTTGGGGCCATATCTCTTTGTCTTGGCCCACCTGTTACATTGTAAGGAGCAGAGCTTTAGGTATTCACCAGGGCAGAGCAACCCACTTCGCTGCATTGTGCCGCTGTATGTGAGGGAGGGGTCAGAGAGGGAACAATGCTGCTTGTTCGGCTCTTGTTGGCTTTCAGTCACTTCCCCAGCTACCCACAAGCAAATTGAGCCCCTCTGGTGCTGATTCCCGGATGGGTGGTTTTGTGTACGTTTTAGGACCCTGAGGGCCCCTCCAACGAACTTTCCTGTGAGGCTGAGAGTTTCTCCTGCTACTGCAACCCCCATAGGTTTTCATAGCCAGAGGTTTTGAGGCTTTCTTTTCCCACGCTGGAACCCTGCGTTGCGCAGTCTGTCTTACTCCCCAGTTGTTCTTCCCAGTGTATCCACACGCAAATGTGGGACTGCCTGGTTTGTCATCCACTGCCTCGCCCATTGGGTCCTCCAGTTGCCACCTTGCCGCATGTCCTTTCCACCTCAGCTTCCCCTCTCTGTCCCTTCTACCTCTACCAGTTTGGATGAATGTTCCTTCTTTAACTCCTTGGTTGTTGGACTTCCACCCAGTTTGATTTTCTGGCAGTTCTGGGTTTTTTTTTTAACTTTTTAAATTTGTTGTTGTCCCTGTTGTGGTTGTGCGAGAATGCAAAGTGTACCTACCTACACCTCTGTCTTGGCCAGAAGTCCCTTCATGCACTGTTGAGATGTACTAAATTACATCATTCTTGTAACAATCCTTACAGGGTAGGTACTGTTATTACCATGTCATGGGCATTGGTGAAACAAAGAGGGTGACGTGCTTAGGCTCGCCAGCTAGAAGGTGTGTCCTGAGCCTGAGGGAACATTACACTGTGTTCACCACTGCCAGACATGTCTTCTGGGGATAAGCTAGGTCCCTAGAAGGACTGGGAAGGTTAGGGAATGATCTGCGCTGATGAGGCAGGTGCACATGTTGGACAGTCATCCGGGTACCATGTGACAGGGAATTAGACCATGATGGAAAGATTCAGTAATAAGAATAAGGAGTGCAAATTCTATGGAAGGTCCTGCCCCAGGTCTGCTAGACAATGGCCACAAGGAACCAACAGAAGATGAGGTGGAGACTCAACACTCTCACCAGCAAATCCTTTTCTCACACACACACACACACACACACACACACAGGCAACAGTCACACTTGCACACACAGAACTGACCAGGAGTGGAGCCCATTTTAGCTGTTTTTGTCTTCATTCTGCCCCCTCCCCACCCACTGCTGACTAATCAGAGTCTCGGAGGCACTTATGTTCTATGACCCTGGGCCAGCCACCGACCAGGAGTAATTTACCACCCATGGTCTGCTGAGGCTTCAATTTCAAGTTCAGGTTAAGAGGGGTAAGGAAGCTATGAAAGCTCTAATGTAAGGCCTTCATGCACACACTGTGTTCATAAGAATTAACTCCTAAAACTATTTCTTTAAATGATAAAAAAATTTTCTTTTATTTCAAGTCTGCAAAATTCAAGTGCTTAAGAAAAGATCAAATTGAAGGTGACTGAGAGACTGAAAATTTGCCTTAAATGAATTCATTATAAAGAATACTTTGAAAGCTAACAGTCACTTTCAAATAGTCTCAAAACAATTTCATCATTTTCCCCTGTGCACATAGGAACTAAATTCACGCAAGGAGGAGGAGAACAAGTGTCCTTACTATGTGAGGGAGAAAGGTTCTCCATGGCAACCTGCAGATGACTGAAAACCAAACAACAACACTAATTCCAAGGAAAATGGTGGAAACTAAATCAATTTGGGAAACCTATCTGACACAGGCGTTGACAACAGTGGTTCTTCTGTCCCCTCCCTACCTGACCGTCTCTCACACGTGCACACACACAATCATCTTCTCTCAGAGACTGCAAACATGTGCTGACAACTCAGCCTTCTCCACATTAATTAAATGGTGATTGGGCAGGTGCCCTGAGTCTCCCAAGTGAATGTACTAAAGCAACAGGAGAGGTAATTAATCCCATGACCGAATATACAGGCAGCCCTTGGAGAAGTTGGGGGTCCGGTTCCAGATTACCACAATAAAGCAAATGCCACAATAAAGAGAATCGTAATCTTGTTGCTGGTGGAGGGTCTTGCCTTGAATGTGTAAAACATGCAACATCTGTGAAGTGCAGTGAAACAAGGTTTGCCTATACAGCTCAAGTTAAGAACACGAAAGCCCCAGTTTCTTTTAAAAAATGAGAATAGTGACAAGGAAGAGTTAGCTCTCCTGTCTCACCTCCTCCCCCACTGAGGCCTTGGAGCGGCCGAGCTCCCTTCCACCTTTCTGGGTGGTGGGGAACGGAGAGGCCAGTTCTCCATGGGGAAGACACCACCTCACCACAGGGAGCACAAGCCTCATGCCTACCGCACTCCCAGGGACAGCTTCCACGCCTGCTGGCACCTCATGGGTCCCTTGAAGGCTGGTTTTAGTGTATCCATTCTGAGCACAGGGACACTGAGGTTACAGAGCTTGTCCAAGGACTGGAGAAGACAGTTGAGTTGAACTCTGATTGGTCAGGCCCCAGAGCCTCTAAGTCACACAAGCTACAGCCTAAGGTACATGTGATGCCTGATGATAAGGTTGGAAGTGACGCTGGAGATTTCAAGCTAGATGATATTTTCACTGGGGAATATTCAGAGGAGACAGTGTTTGGGCTGCGTTTGAAAGAATAAGGAGAATTTCAACAGAGTGGAGGGAGGTGGAGAGGCAGGAGAGGCACAGGGCAAGGCTCACGACATAGAAGGGCCTTGGGCCATGGTCTCTGATGGGTGAGGGAAAGAGGAGGTACTTCTGAGATTTTCTGCCACCTTTAGAAGAAGGAGCCCAGCAGGACGGGGAAGGACCATGGACCCAGCCTTGCCGCCTGGAAAAGCAGGGCATGAACAACACCATGGCCAGCGACTGAGACAGAGACCTGGTCAGAAAGATCCAGGTCTGAACCTCCAATCAGCAGGTGTTGATAAAAGGAGTGAAAGGAAGAAGGAAGAGGGCGAGGGCGAGAGCAAGCAGCTGGGCCCCACGGCAGGCACCAGAGCCCAGAGAAGGCAGTGAAGGGAGCTGTGACTCTGAGAGCGCCTGGGGCAGCAGCTCCTGGAACCAAAAACACGAAGAAGGGGCTGTTACATATGGCTCCAGGGCATGGTTTTGCTTTGGTTTCTCTAAGTCAAACACTGAGCAAGATGAAGAGAGAAGTCCAGGGAAAACATATTTGGTGTCTGAAGAGCTCCCCTCAGCTCCCAGCCACATGTCCTTGCCCAGGAGAGAACTGAGAATACGAGACACAAGGTTGGGAGGGTGGTGCTGGAGGGAGGGCGGGCGGCCCGGTTCTGGAGGCTTTCTCAGGAGCGGCGTGCGTGGGGCGGTGGGGTGGTCAGCGTGTCTGGAACGGGGGCTGCTTGTTGGATCACTCTGATGCTAATCAACACAACTCTCAACCGTAATGGTCACTGATGTCACCAAAGTCCTGTCCAATAACACGTAACCGCACGGCCAACTCCCGTTCACAAAGTACTGTCATTTCCACTTCTGGTGACCTTATGAGGAAGATGTACTAGAGATTATTTTATAGATTAGAAAAAAACTATCACGTCAGAGGATTATGGGCTTTCAAGCTCAAAGAATTACTAAATCACCAAGAAGCTTTTCCTACGACGCACGTCTCCTGGCTCTTTCTAGAGCACATATTGGTCTGATACTGAAATTATATTACCTTACTGTCATACACTGTACTGGCTCTAATTTTATTTTACTTGCCCCAAATTATGCCTTTTCTCGGTAGGAAGACTTGCCACACTAAAGAGAGCCAAAAGGGCAGGTCCAAAAAACTGTTAGAAAGGAGTCCTTTATGTTTCTCTGCTTCTCCAGGAAAGAAAAATTCCCTAAGTCCCTCCTCTTAACCACCCCGACATTCCAGGACACTCATACCACAGAATGAGGTAGCAGCCCTTTAACGATCGCCGTTCTCGTAGATAAACGGTTTGGACGCTGCAGGCTGTGCTCTCCAGACCCGAAGGTCAGCCGTTTCCCCCCACATGGTCTTACTGTGTTTGTTTCGCATGTGCTCTGAGGGCCAGGCCCAGAGAGAATTGCCTAAATGTTACGCACACAGGGTCTTTGATGAGCTACTGTTCACCTTCTGAAGCCATAAAGTTTTTTTCAAATAATTTTTATAGGAAGTAAAGTAGGTTTGTTTTAAAGCCTACATGTTACATTTGGAAATGTGCATGAATCAGTTACTCGATCTCTTCAAGCTAAGTTTCTGAATTTTGAAAATGTTCCAGATGGGATTTTGCTACAGTGCTCAGCCTCCCAGGGGGGCTCCCACAAGACGGGCTCTCACCTCTGTGGTCCCTTCAAACAGCAGGGTCCAAAACAAGGGCTACCGGGCCAGGCAGGCAAGCAGCATCTCCCTGGGCACTGCTAAGTTCCTTGAGGGGAACTTATAAGCACCCACCAGTAACACAACCCTTTACTCTTGCTCAGGGCTGCTTAGGAAGCTGCGCAGAAAGGTTACTTGACTTGTATTTTTGTTTTTCATGGAATCGCCTTGACCAAAATTTTCAATTCATGTAAAGAAATGTGTTGATATTTTATGAAGTGCAAAATTATGCCCAAAGAGAAAAAGAATCAAGTGCTCTGGTTAAACTTAGAAAAGGCAATTCTGGTCACACCTGGCTATGGTGCAACAATTTCCATTTGTATCTTACGATAAAAAGTCAACTGGCCTATTGGGTATGTTAACAAAACAGAATGTGGAGAGAGTTTAAGTTCAAGCCAACTTGCCCACCTCTACTGCTTTATTCATAAGATGACTGACTGTATGTAGTTGGAGGAGAAAAATGTTGCTGCCCCTCCTTTTCCAGGGGGGACCTGCACGCCTAGCAACCGAGAACACATCACAAGTGCATCATACCTGTCATGCCTCAGAGCTCTCATGTCAACATAGACGGTGGTGGGATCAGGTCCTGAGGTCCCCTGCAAGCAAGGACACAGTGTGGTTAACTCATGTATGTGTGGGGGGAATCTGGGTCTGTTTCCTACAAGTTAGTAATATTTTAGGTGAAATCTGAAACTGAACAAAAGCTAAAAGCACTGAAACCACACCTCTCCATGATACCTGTTGGCTTTCAGTTTCATAGCCTCAATTCTCAAAGGAACTTATTAGAATAATACTGGACTTTCACACAGCTTGACTGTCAGTCACATTTAGAAAATAAGAAAAGAGGCATGCCACATGTCTTTCCAAAAAAAAAAAAAAAAAAAAAAGGCTGGCTGGGCTGAGACAACACTGGCCTAGCCAAAGCAGGCTGTCGAGGATACAAGCTTCAATTGCTGAGAAATTTGGCTGTGTGCATCCAAAAATATCAAGAGCTCAGGAAACTGAAGGAGAACACGTGACATGAATGGACAGATTAAGGAAAAAGAGATAAGAGATAATTATCTTGTTCCTTTTAGTTCTACTTTTGTCTTGGTTTTCTCCAGCTGCGGGAGGTTATTTTTGTCTGTGATGTAGGCTGGGGAGGTTGTGAGCTCATCACTAGGCAGCAGGGCAGCATTCGGCGGTCTGAGCTATCTGACTGCTTATTTAACCCGGGGTCCAGAAGTCTCATCTTGTACCATAATCCCTTCAAATATATGCTGAGTTGACTTCTGACCAGCAAGCTCTGTCCAGGTAAGAGCAATGTCATTAAAACTACATTGTAAGCCAAAAATCTACGTACATTTCTTGGGAAGGCAGTACAAAACCTTGGGTAGAAAAAGATGGAACTGAAAACAAATTTGCCAAAAATAAGGGACCCCCTCAGAATTTATTTGAAGAACTAAAATCCTTCAGGAGAGAATTTTAATTTTGTACCAAAGGCATGTTCATATAAAAAAGATAAAAATAAAGATACTTTCATTAACACACACTATCCTACTAAAGAACCCTGGTCACTGGGATCGCACCACCAAGGCAGAGCGCACATGCAGCCAGCTCAGGCTGGAAGCTCACTCTACAGTACAAGGCAAAGAGCATTCTTCCTAACCTGCGACTATTCAGTGGAGCTGTGTCACAGACTAGTCTGACTGGAGAAGTGGTTTGATGTTCTGAGAAATGCAAAACACATAACCACAGAGGGCCAATTAGTAAGTAAACAAAGGAGAAAACAGATCACTAAGAGAGGAAAATGAAGTAAAATGGAGATGGCCCCAAAGTGGCAAAGAAATCACTGATCCTGTACAATGAACGAAAGTACAGCATTCGCCACAAGTGTGAAGCACTTGGATAGATTGGAGGAACGACTTCTCATTGGCATTAGCCCTCTTGACCACGTGGTCTGTAAACCCCAGTCAGTCTGTGCACTCAACTCCTAGCCTGCACCCCTGTGGGGAGCGGACAGGCCGGTGGTGGGTGGGTAGGCACTGGCGTGGAGAAAGAGGAACTCCCTACCTGCTCGGCCAGCTTCCACAGTCTGTGGGGCTATAGCAGCAGGAGGTGGGGAACAAGAGAAAGGAGAGACACCAGACCAACAAAAACCACAAACAATCAACACACAACAGACACAGAAACAAAACAACCCAACAATCAAAAATGGGATGAAGAAGAGGAAGGGGTGGGGAGGAGAATGCAAAAAGCGGGGAACAAAGTAAAAAGAAGATCAAAAACAATGTCAAATATGGAATTGTTAAAAATCAATCACTGTACCATTAAAGGCTAAAAAAATCTTTTAAAAATGTCAACATATCCGCAAAGCAACAGAAGAGAGTAATAGATGACTGGCCATGGACACACAGACCTGAGTACTTTTTTTTTTTTTTTTTAAGCACATAAGGCTCAATGGTGTTCCTGGCTAGTTTAATTTTATGGTACTTTTTTAAAAGTTCCTTTTCTGAGAGAAGTAGGGAGTATGAATTTGAAGTTGAGTGTCCCTCTGAAATAGTTCCAAGTTTCCTGTTACAGTCATGAAGGGAGCCTCGAGGCTTTTACATCTAAACCCAGGGTACCCAGCCCTCCTCATCAGGTACAAGAAAGAGGCCAAAGGACATCTGCAGCATGAAGGGACCAAACCCCAGGACACCAGACTCCTGTGTGGTCCAGCTCAGCATCCTGTGCCAGCCCTCATGGCTGCCATCCCTGAAGACATCTCCTTCCATTTTCTTTTCACCTTCTACGGTTTTGATAGCCAACTCTACCCCTATTAAATTACCCACATCAGCCCTGGCTGGTGTAGCTCAGTGGATTGAATGCCGACCTGTAAACCAAAGGGTTGCTGGTTCAATTCCCAGTCAGAGCACATGCCTGGGTTGCAGGCCAGGTGCCCGGTAGGAGGCAACCACACATTGATGTTTCTCTCCTTCTCTCTCTCCCATCCCTTCTCTTTAAAAATAAATAAAATCTTTTAAAAAATTATTCACATCAGCATAGTCAGAAAACTCCAGAAAGCAACAATTCAGGCAAACTCCTTTGATACAATCTGTTTTTCCATAGGTGACTTAGGTATCTTTTCCAAATATCCCCAGAAACAGAAGAAGTAGAAGTTACCCCATGGGCACCTGGGTTGATTCACAGTTGCTGTGTCTGTACGGCCTCACCCAGCCCTCTCCCTGCAATCACATTCGTAGGCGGGCTCCAGAGGTGACAACAGCAACAATAAAACGGCAGCCTTATCTTGCTGATAACCAAAGGCAGACAGAAAAATGACCACCACTCAACCTGGAGGTGAGTCTTAAAAAAAATCAGTGGTTCCAGATGTAGAATGATGACCCCACCACCTCCTCTGTTCCTCCCTTCATGATGGTAACCATGGCTACTGCCTTTTCTCAGCACCTTTACCTTTAGGAAACTGAGGCAGGACTCAAAGATAGAGAAGAACGGTTAGTGACAGTGTGTGCCCTTGGAAGGCACACGAGACATTTGAACAATGGTTTAAATAATGTCCTTTGTGATTATTCTAATTCATACATTTTGTTATAATGGCTCAAATTTATATTTTGAAAGAATACATGTGGTCAGGAACTAGTTTCCTAACTTGTAGATGTGCAGAGATGACACAGCCTCTGGAGCAAAACTGTCCCCTATATTATTAAGGGTACGTGAAGACGACGACAGGGAGTTACCATGTAGGGTGTTTCCAAGTTTCAAAAACACTAAAGGACCAGAATCTGAGACCATAAGATACATGTTAGGAGTGCTCATTTAACAAAACCTCCACTGCCAAAGAATGCAAGCTGGATTTCCTTCAAGTAAAGGGGTCTCTAATGCACAGAACTAGTTCCAAATACTTAAAAATCATTAAATACTTGGACCAGCAGGAAAGCAAAGTTATTCATTTCAACCAAAGCTTATCAGAAATGAAAAAAAAACACTTTTAAAATTGCAAATTATATTTACCAGAAAAGAGTGTCAATTTTAAAATTCAATTGTATAATACAAAAGTTACTCATGGAATTATTAAATTATATGATTTATACAATATTTATATAAATTATACTAAAATTATTTTTTCTTATTGGTATAAGAGTGTCACAGCAGTGAGGTATTAAGCACTTACTGGACGAGTGAACTACATTCAAGTCTCAGCTACAGGTACGCAAACTCACATCTCAAACGGCACAGAACACCCAGCACATACTTGTCCTATCCAGGGCGCTTTTGCTCTTCAGCGATTCACATATTAGTACACAGATCCTTAACTTTACGTAAAAGTTCTGAGTGGAAATGTGTGAAGTAACACAATTTCCTGACGTAGGTGTATCAGCTAGGCTGGGTGTTTCAAGAGTCAAGGAAGTTCTCCCTCAAGGGAGGTCACAGGGGGAGTTTCTGCAGGAGGGGGTCCTGGGGGTCTACACCTGCAGTGCTTGGGCACAGCACTGGATTCACCACTGGGCCACACCAGCAGCTGGATGTTAAGAAGGATTTTCCACGTGTGTGACGCCAAGCCACGTTCTTTGGCCCTCCTGGTAGATGTGTGTATTAACGACAATCTTTTTCAATGTTTTAATTGTGGTCTAATTTGCATACTAGGAAATGCACACATTTGAAGTGTTCAGTTAGATGATTTTGACAATTGTATATGCCCATGTAACTCCCACCCCAAACAGCATATAAAAATTCGTTCACCCCAGGTATATATCAGTCACCCAATCTCCACACCTCCAACAAAGCTACAACTTTCTGACTGCTAACACCATAGAGTAGTTTTACCTGTTCCTGGGCTTCACATACATGGAGCAACACAGTTATACTGTATTGTAACTGCTTCTTTCACAGAACATACTCATTTTGGAATCATCCATGTTGTTGTTTAAGTTCTAAAAAGTATTCTGTTGTACCTGTGTATCATAACGTATTTATCCCATGGTTGTCGAACATTCAGGTTATTTATAGTCTGTGGCTATCACGAAAAGCTGTAATAGACCTTCTTACACAAATGTTTGGAGACATGTTAATCCCTGAGTACACACAGACATGCTGTGCATGGGCTAAAATGCATTTAATTTTATAAAAAACTTACACCGCTCCCCAAGTCAGCAATGAATCAGGGTTCTAGTTGGTCCATGCTCTCATCATCAATTAGTATTGTCAGCCTTCTGATTTTAGTTATTCTAGAAGGTGAGAAATGAAGTCGACGTGTGATTTTTTTTTTGGTGTTGTGAAAATCACGGTTTCAATACTGGGTACCACATGCAGTGTGCTGACCATTATTTCCCTGGAGCAAAGGGTGGGAGGGCCTTGGAGAATTTCAAAAAACGTGAACATGTCAGGAAGTTTCTCGTGCAGAGGCCACATTAATTTTCTCGGTATGTTGTAACTTCAGTATATGTACTAAAGCAAGCCTGCCATGTAATTTTAATTGGCATTTTCCTGATGAATAATGATGTTGAGCACCATTTCATGTACTTTTTGGTTGTTGGAAGTATCTTACTTTGTTAAGTGTCCATTCAAGTCTTTTGTCCATTTTCTAAAAATTTTTCTTTTTGTCGTTGATTTGTAGTTTTTAAATATATTCTGGAGAGAAGTCCTTTGTCAGGTATATTACAAATATATTTTTCCAGTTCATGATGTTCCTATTAATCTTCTTAAATATATTGATTAAAATTAATTTTAACTTTGATGAAGTCCAGTTTATCATGTTTTTGTTTTATAGTTAGTGCTTTTGGGTCCCTAAGAAATCTGTGTATTTCTTTTTTTTAATGTATTTATTGATTATGCTATTACAGTTGTCCCATTTCCCCCCCTTCACTCCATCCCGCCCACCCCCTTCCTCCCACATTCCCCCCCTATAGTTCATGTCCATGGGTCCTACTTATAAGTTCTTTGACTTCTACATTTCCTATACTATTCCTACCCTCCCCCCTATTTTCTACCTACCATTTATGCTACTTATTCTCTGTACCTTTCCCCCCTCTCTCCCACTCCCACTCCCACTCCCCTGTTGATAACCCTCCATGTGATCTCCATTTCTGTGGTTCTGTTTCTGTTCTAGTTGTTTGCTTAGTTTGCTTTTGTTTTTGTTTTAGGTGTGGTTGTTAATAACTGAGTTTGCTGTCATTTTTACTGTTCATATTTTTTATCTTTTTCTTAGATAAGTCCCTTCAACATTTCATATAATAAGGGCTTGGTGATGGTGAACTTCTTTAACTTGACCTTATCTGGGAAGCACTTTATCTGCCCTTCCATTCTAAATGATAGCTTTGCTGGATACAGTAATCTTGGATGTAGGTCCTTGTCTTTCATGACTTGGAATACTTCTTTCCAGCCCCTTCTTGCCTATAAGGTCTCTTTTGAGAAGTCAGCTGACAGTCTTATGAGCACTCCTTTGTAGGTAACTGTGTCCTTTTCTCTTGCTGCTTCTAAGATTCTCTCCTTCTCTTTAATCTTGGGTAACTTAATGATGATGTACCTTGGTGTGTTCCTCCTTGGGTCCAGCTTCTTTGGGACTCTCTGTGCTTCCTGGACTTCCTGGAAGTCTATTTCCTTTGCCAGATTAGGGAAGTTTTCCTTCATTATTTGTTCAAATAGTTTTCAATTTTTTGTTCTTCCTCTTCTCCTTCTGAGAGAACCCCTATAATTCAGAACCCCTATAATTCGGATGTGGGAACGTTTAAAGATGTCCTGGAGGCTCTTAAGCCTCTCCTCATTTTTTTGAATTCTTGTTTCTTCATTCTTTTCTGGTTGGATGTTTCTTTCTTCCTTCTGGTCCACACCGTTGATTTGAGTCCCAATTTCCTTCACATCACTATTGGTTCCCTGTACATTTTCCTTTGTTTCTCTTAGTATAGCCATCAATTTTTCATCTAATGTGTGACCAAATTTAACCAACTCTGTGAGCTTCCTGATCACCAGTGTTTTGAACTGTACATCTGATAGGCTGGCTATCTCTTTGTTGCTTAGTTGTATTTTTTCTGGAGTTTTGATCTGTTCTTTCATTTGGGCTTTTTTTTTTTTTTTTTTTTTTTGTCTTGGCG
This sequence comes from Desmodus rotundus, assembly GCF_022682495.2. Taxonomy (NCBI): domain Eukaryota; kingdom Metazoa; phylum Chordata; class Mammalia; order Chiroptera; family Phyllostomidae; genus Desmodus; species Desmodus rotundus. The sequence goes on from NC_071390.1 coordinate 104,348,481, forward strand.
TGCTTATTACATAAAGGGGCAGAGCCTTAGGTGTTCACCAGGGCTGCTAACGCTCCTCGCCATGCTGTGATGCTGTATGTGGGGGAGGGGCCGAGAGGGAGCAGTGGTGCTTGCTCCACTCTCTGCCGGATTTCAATCACTCCCTCCACTACCCACAATCAAGTTGGGCCCCTCTGGTGCTGATTCCTGGGTGGGTGGGCTCGTGCACAGTCTAGGTCTCTGTGGGTCTCTCCAACGACCTCTCCTGTGAGGCTGGGAGTTTCTCCCACTGCCGCCTCAACCCCCACAGGTGTTTTCAGTCAGAGGTTTGAGGCTTTTATTTCCCCGCGCTGGAGCCCTGGGTTGCACGGTCTGTTTTGATCCCTCGCTGTTCCTCCCGGTTTATCTATGTGCGAATGTGGGGCCGCAGGGTCTGCCAGCCACCACCTTGTGGGGTGTGCTAGCTGCAGCCTGGCCTGCCCGTTCCATAATCCGCCACCTCGCTGGGTCCGCCAGCCGCCACGTTGCCGCGAGTCCTCTTCGCCCCGGCTGCCCATCTCCACCCCTCCTACAGGTCTGGATGAATGTTTCTTCTTTATCTCCTTGGTTGTCAGACTTCCATGCAGTTCAATTTTCTGGCAGTTCTGGTTGTTTTTTGTTTTTAAATTGTTGTCCTTTTGGTTGTGTGAGGAGGCAGTGTGTCTACCTATGCCTCCATCTTGGCCGGAAGAGATCAGAAATCTGTGTATTTCAAAGTCATGAAAGCACTCTTTAATAGCTCCTTTGAGAGCTTTCCTCTAGAAGATTTTTTATAGCCATTTAGGTCTATCATTCATCTAGAATTAAATATTGTGTATTTTATGAGGATGAAATTGAAATTACTTAATTTCATTTCATCTTCAGTTGTTCTAAAAACTATTTGCCAAAAACCTTTTCTTTCTCTATCAAATGGACTTGGCACCATGGTGGATGTATTTCTGGATTCTCTTTTTTCAGTTTTTACTTTTTTTTGTTTTTCTCTTTTGGTCTCTCTTCATAACAACATCACACTGTCTGATTACTGAAGCTTTATAGTGAGTCTTGAAATCAGGTAGCCTGAATTCTACAACACTGTTATTTTTCAAGACTGGCTGTTCTGTTTCGTTTGCGATTCCATGACAACTGTAGAGTCATCTTGTCAATTTCTTCAGGAAAGCCTGCTGTGACTTTGACTGTGATTGCATTGTTTCTACTGATCAATTTGGCGGGAAGATGTCATCTTTTAAAATCCTGACTCTTCAACTCCCTGCTCTATGAATATGGCAAATTCCTTCATTTAAGATTTCTTTAATTTCAGCAATGTTTTGTGATTTTTAATGTTTACCTTCATTGCATTTATTAAATACTTGAAGTTTTTTACATTACTGAAAATAGCATTGTTTTTTAAATTTCATTATTTTTTATTCATTCATTACTACCCTATAGGAATACAGTTAATTTTTAAGTATTAATCCTTATTTTGTGCTCTTGTTAACTTCAAGTGTTAACATTTGTAGTTTTTGTAGTTTTGTAGTTGGGCTGTCTGCAAATCTGCAAATAATGACCAGTTTTATTTATTCATTTCCCATATTAGTACCTTTTTTTTTGGTCTCATCTCATTGGTAAGGACTTCTGATACTATGCTGATGTTCCTGATTTTAGGGGAAGTACTCTCAAAGTGGATCATTAAGTATGAGATTAGCTACAAGCTTTTTGTTTATGCTTTTGTCTGAGGAAGTTCCCTCTTTTCCTAGTTATCCTATAAAAGGGCGTTGAAGTCTACTAAATACATTACTTGCTTCCACTGATACAACCACATGATTTTCCTCCATTTAGTTCATGCAGTGAATGAAGCTGATCGTTCTTTTAATGATATGGTAACTTTGCATTCCAGAGACACAACCTGTTTAGTTACAATGTGTTGCCCTTTTTACATATTGCTGGACTCAACATGTGAATATTTTGAGAAATTTTTCCATATAGGATATTGGCCTGAAATTTTCTTTTCTGGAAATATTTTTTGCCAAATTTTAGTATGTAGGTTATATGCACTTCATGAGAAATGTTGAAAAGTGTTCCCTCTTCCACTATTTTATGAAAAGTTTTTTTTAAAGAGTTTATTTATTTACTTTTAGAGAGAGAGAAAGGAAGGGAGAAAGAAAGGGAGAGAAACATCAATGTGTGAGAGAGACATCGACCGGTTGTGTCTCACACACCACCAAGTGGGGACTTGGCCCGCAATCCAGGCATGTGCCCTGACCAGGAATGCAACTGGTGACCTTTCAGTTTGCAGGCTGGTGCTCAATCCACTGAGCCACACCAGCCAGGGTGTATTTTTGGAGTATTTATAGATTAAACGGTATATTAGACATGTATCATATATAAGAAATGTTAAAACAGGAAATCATTTGGGGGGTCTGGAAGAGATTGATTCAATTTAATTATTTTTGATGGGAAAAATAATTAGATTTTTGAGTAAATTGCTTCTCGAACATCCTTCCAGAATGAATTATGTGCAAGAACCAAGGTATTTTTGAAGTTTTTTGTAGACTACATATTGTTGGGTCTTGCTTTTTAAAAACCCAACTTCATTGAGTGTTTACAGTATTTATATTTATTGCATTATTGATGCGATGATGTTTAAATCTATCTTTTTGTTATTTTGTTTTTTATTCATTCCATCTATTTTTCCTTCTTTTTCTCAGCCTTCGTTTGTATTGACTGTTTTTATATGTCCATTTTATCTCCTCTGTAGAGATGTTAGCTTTAAGTCTGTAACATTTTTAAATTTAGTGGTTACCCTAAGGTTTACAGCATATATCTTTGATTTATTATAGTCTGTATGGTATAAGAACTTTACAGTGGTATAGATAGTACACGTTCATGTCTTCCCTCTTAACCTCTGGGCAGTTGTCATACAGTTAACTCTTACATTATAAATCCCACAGAATATTACTGATTTTATGAAAGTAGTCAACTACCTTCCACAGAGATTTAAATAAGAAAAAATATTGCAAGTTGACCTATGCAGTTGCCATTTCCAGTATTATTTGAATAGATCCAGATTTCATTTCCTTCTGCCTAAAAGATTTCTGTTAATATTTCTTGGCATGGGGCCCCGCTGGCAGTCAATGCTCAGCTTTTGTGAGGCTAAAAAGTTTTATTTAGCCTTTGCTTTTCAAAAATATTTCCACTGAATATAAAATTCTAGGTTGACGGTATTTTCCTTTCAATATTTAAAGATGTTCTCTGGCCCTGGCTGGTGTGGCTCACTGGATTGAGTGCTGGCCTGCAAACCAAAGGATCACTGGTTCGATTCCCAGTCAGGGCACATGGCTGGTTTGCAGGGCAGGTCACCAGAAGGGGGTATGCGAGAGGCAACCACACATTGATATTTCTCTCTCTCTCCCTCCCTTCCCCTCTGTCTAAAAATAAATAAAAAACCTTTAAAGCTGTTCTCTGCTTTCTTCTTTCTTACATGATTTCTGGTAAGGAATTTGAAGCCATCTCTATCTTTGGTCCTCTGTGTGTAACTTGATTTTTTCTGGCTGCTTTCAAGACATTCCCTGTGTCACTGGTTTTGAGCAATTTAACTGAGCAGTTTCCTTCATGTTATGTTAGAGGTAGCTGAGTTTTAGGATTTGTGGGTTTATAGTTTCATCAAATTTGAATATTTCTTCATGTGCTCTTTCTGGGACTCCTTTGTTCCTCTTTTTTGGGGGAAGTCCAATTACATGTATATTAAGTCCCTTGCAGTTTTCCCAAGGTTCACTGATGATCTTTCCATTTTTTGAAATTATTTTTTATTTTGGAAAGTTTCTATTGCTATGTGTTCACATACACTAATCTATTCTGTCGTCGATTCCATCCAGCGTTTTTTTCATCTTGCATATTGTAGCTCTCACTTTCTAGAAGCTCCATTTCAGCTTTTTCTAACATTTCATGTTTCTTCTTAACTTTTAAGTATCTGAAATATAGTTGAAGTAATTTTTAGTGTCCTTGTCCATAAATTCAACATCTATGTCAATTTGGTTTGTTTTTGATTATTTCTCCTCATTGTGGGTCATACTTACCTGCTTCTTGGCATGCCTGCTAATATTTGATAGGATGTCGGACATTGTAAATTTGGCCTTGTTGGGTGCTGGATACATCTGTATTCCTGAAAATTCTTATCTTTGTTCTACATCAGATTACTCGGAAAGAGCTTGATCCTCGTGGCTCTTCCTTTTAAGATTTGTTAGTTGGGATGGAGGGGAGATTTTCCGTCTGGCTGGTGGGAACAAGCTCTACTCCCTTGAATCCTTTTGGCTGGTTCTGTTTCTGGCTTTGGGTAGTTTCTGAATATGAACTGAGGCCTTTATCAAGTTATGCTGATTGGCACTCGGCTGAACACTGAGGGGGACCTCTCTGGCGTCCTGTACTGTGAACGGCAGCTGCCTTGGTCTCCTCAGATTCTCAGCTCCATCTCCTCCACGCAAAGAGCACACCGGGCTCTGCCGGTTCCCCTGCTTGCGCACTGGTCCAAAAACTCTCTCAGGCAGCAATCTGAGGAAATCACAGGGTTAACCTTGTCTCTCAGAGATCTCTGTTCCTTGCTACATGGGTCCAGTGTCTTCTTTACATATTTGTCCATCCTTGGCCTGTTTCAGGACAGACAGCACATCTGGGTCCTGCTGCTCCATCTTCGCCAATAGAGGAAGTGTCTATTTCTAATGCTTGTAATTTGTTCCCTCCCTCCTTAACTGTCAGATGTATTTAGGTATAATTTGTGTGCAATAAAATTTTTCCTTAAGTGTACAGGTTTATTTTGACCAATGTATACAGTCAAGTAACCGCTATCAGTCAAGACAAAAATTTTTCATCATTCTAAAAGTCCTGTCCTGCCATCCTATAGTAATCTGATTTTTGTGCCTATGATTTTGCCTTGATAAACTTACATGGTATGCAGACCTCGGTGTCTGGCCCCTTCACTCAGCACACTGTTCCTGAGATTCAGCCACACTGTTCCATGGAGAGCAGTCTACTCCTTGCTATGACCAAAAAGCATTCCGGGCATAGACAGACCAAAGCCTGCCCTTGCAGTCTCTGTTAAAGAATACCAAGTCGTTCCTGATTCTTGATGATTACGAACAAGGCTGCTATAAACATGTGTGTAGGCCCCTTAGAGAATATACATTTTTATCTCTCTTGGGTACACACCCAGGAATGGATTGCTGGGTCATATGGTAAGTCCATGTTCGACGGCACGAGAAATGGTGCCCTGCTCCACAGAGCAGCTGTGCCGTTCCAACAGTGAAGCCCGAGGCTCCGATCACTGCCCCGTCCTCGCCGGCACTCGGTATCGTTAGTCTGTCTCTTCTTTTTCTAATGATCAGTGTTGGTAGGAGTTTATCACATTTATTAATTTTGTTAAAGAAACAAGTTTTAACTTTATTTCCCCCATTCGTGTACTTTCTATTCATTTACTTCTACATTTATTTTTATTTTTTCTTCAAAGGTAGTGAAAATTCAGCTCCTTTGCTGGGCTGGACTGTGGTGGCCCACGCCATAAACTGGTAAACTGGTTAAAGAAATCTCATTTACAGGGGGTCAGCAAACCCCTGAGCAAAACAAAAACAAAAAAGGCCTGTCCGTTGCTGCAGTCTTCCAGGAACATAGCCACACCCATTCATTCACATACCATCTGTCTCTGCTTCCAGCTCTGCCACCAGAGCTAAGCCTATGTGAAGGGATCGTGTGGGCTCCAGGCACAAACTATTTATTCTCTGGCCCCTCAAGAAAAAGTGCCACTGATTGCTTCTGCTAGTATACAGAATGACATGATGCCATGGCTGTTTCTGTGGGTGCTGCTGAGGCTGAAGAACAAAGAAGCTCAGACGCTTCTACAAAGCACAGATTGAATTTTCTACAACTGATAAGGAATCACTGGTTTATGTGACAAGAGACAAACCAAAGCTAACATTTTTTTGTGAAGCTTGTGAGTTCAACATTTGCTGCACATCTCATCATAGGCTTTAGGACCCTAAACTCCTCCTGTGGTTATCTCCAAAGTTCCTGAATGTTCTGGTGGAAAGACACACTTAGCACCTGGCAGAGCCAAGTGCTTTGGTGTGGTAATGCCCAGCGCCCAGCATGCATTAGACATCCAAAAACACTGTACAGAGGAGTAAGGGAATGTGCCCCTTCCTTTCTCTGATGTTTAAGAATGGGGTGAAGAGTATGTGTTGATGTTGGGCAACCCATAGGAAGAGCTGAAGTAGCCACTGATCATTCCTTTTTGGTCACCAAGCATCGGAACTCTCCTTCTGTACCTGGGGAACTCCTCTACTTTTGGAACCTGGCTGCATACAGAGCCCCTGTCCCTCTGTAGTAACTAAAAACATCCAACACCCTCCTTCCCAGCTTCCCTGGAAGCCAGCATGTGGAGAGGTAACCAAGGCTGCCAATTAGCTGCATCCATTCATGGCACAAGGGACATGCTCTTGTCCTTGGCAGTGGAGGTGTCCGTGGCATAGGCCAGGCTGCAGATGTGCTAGTGGTGGAGCCTGGTGTCCTGGGCCGGCTGGCCAGTGGTGCAAACTTGCAATCACTGGCATCCTCTTAGGAACAGTGCTAAGGCATGAGCTGTCCCAGCTGTTCACTTCTAAATGTGGTCCTCCAGCTCCTTTGCTTCTGAGAGCAAACAACGGCATCATAACAAATCCTTCTCATTTAAGTTGCCAAAAGTTCCTACCACTTACAAGTACAATGCTGACTGATGCACTGGGTAATAGAGAATATAGGGCCCACGGTCTCCAATGTTAATTTTCATGACCCGGGACAACACATAACAGTGGGAGAAGATGTGAAAGTTTCGGCTGAATGTGACCAATCTCCCGGAGCATAAAAACCCCAGCAGCACCTGGTTTATTTTCACTTCCCTCATCTAAAAGCAGCGTATGAGAAAATGAATTGAGAGCTCAAGCCAATGAAAGCCTTCCTATGACTATTCACTTTATTTTGAGTTACTGAAGATTGACGTTGCCCTCTGAGCCTCTGCTGTTTTCCAGCGATGACTCGACTCTGCTCGTCAGAGTGGCTGCACTTCTCCTTCCCTGAGTCTCAAGAGTTAAGGTTGACTGTAACGGTCACTACTGATTTAACTCCACACAGCTATTCCCAATAAAGCTTTCCTCTCAAATAAATTAATCGTTATTTTACTATATAATAACAATCAAAGTTTCTGTGTCAGGTGGCTTAAAAGTTTTTTCCTAATAAAGTCAAAATTGAACTCTCTTTTGGAAAACAGAAGACCTCATTTTCCCTCCCTCCTGCTGGAAGGATGCTAATTTTCCTGTAACAATGAAGTAAATTTCTAAACCTAATAAAACCAAAGGCCTTTCAATTTATACTTTGGAAAGAGTAGTGTGGCTATAAGCAACGTCTTCTTCACCAGAGGTTAATAAACAAGTGGCACTTCTTAAGAGTACTAAGGGAAATTTATATTAAAGTTAATTAAACTCAGGAGTTATTAATTTGATCTTTCTAATGTACACTTTTGTTTTAAATTCAACCAATTGAAATTGTTTTAAAGTCATTTTTAACAGCTAACGATTCTGGGAAATGTCCCTCCTGCATACAACAGTTCATACTTCCACATTTTTCTTCTGTGAGTCTACAATATACCAATAGTTCATGTAAAGTGAAAGTCACCCACACAGTTTTATGAGCCCATTCCTAAAGCTATGACATGGAGCTCAAAGGGACAGTGTCAAAATAATTAATGTGGCAATTCCTACCTCAAAATGGTAAATGGGTAAAACAAGTCACTCACTTTCTAAGATGTAAGAGCTGAAAAAACAGCTTCGCAGAAACTCTCGATTTTCTATTTCTTATCCTTAGAATTGTCTAATTTAAATTTTCATATTTGCCCATTTGCGTATCTGACAATGATATATTTGTCGGATGTCACGGTTTGTTGCTTCTATGAAACAAACACCAGGGTTTTGCACAGCAGCACAGGAGAGAAGGCAGGGCAGAGCTACCGCAGCCCTCGCTGCTCTGGGCTTCGGCAGGAGCCCGTCCGTGTGCCAGCCCCCAGCCCCCTGCAGGGACAGCAGATGCAAGCCCGCCTCTCACAGCACGTCTTACACAGAGATGTGTGTCTTTTGAACTACTCCATTTAGGTCACACAGGAACAGCAGGTCTGGTTTCAAATGTTAAAAACAGAAGACAGGCTACTCCGCCCGCACACAGATTCATTTTGCAAATGCATAGTTTACAAAGCTGTTAGTTTGTTGGATACTCACAAGGTAGAAATGTCACCTAAGAAAGTTGCAAAGTGCTGGATGTGTTCAAAGTGCTGCCACGCCTGGGCTCTACAGTCTGCAAGCAGGGACCTTTCTGTTCAACGGCTGCTGCGTCACCCTGCTTTGTCCATTGGGAGGGTTCACTCCACGTCTCAGCCTCTGTTTCTCTCAGTGTACGAGGAAATGGCTGAACTTACCCTGTGTGAGCTGTGGAAGTAGCTAGCTAGACGTTGCCTGGAACTGCAGGGTCTGATACACTTTTTTGTGTGTGTGTGTGTGTGAATGTCTTTTTTCTAAAATGCAATCCTGGACCTGCTGTCTGAGATGCCAACTCTGCTGGAAGGTTGAAGAACTCTAAACCCCGATTTTCACGCACAAGGAAGCGAGACAAATTGTAACAAGGGGGAACTCCTCCCTGGAAGTGGGGAGGGGTGCAGGAGCACTAAAGACAGAGCATGTGTGTGTGTCACCCTGGCAACCAGGACAACAGATGCATAACACAGGAGGAAAAAAAAAAAAGATGCGTGCAAGGCTGGCGCCAGTGACTAGGATGGTGATTGGTTGGGAGGGACATACCCTCCCATCTGCTTTCACTGTCCAGGGGATTCTGGGGGGACCTTTAAAAGGAGAGTGCACAGGAATGCTGCTCTCTTGGATTCTCCCCTCCTTCCCGACCGAAGTGGGCTGGAGTTCCTGGGCCCAGACCTTGGGGACTGGGTGACTTGGGAGAGTTTCCTGGGACCCCGTAGTGTTCCAGGATGGGCCTGGAATGCAGGCAAACGGACTCAGGGAGGCTCAGGTCAGAGAGCCCTGTGCCCTGCTCCCAGGCAGGGAGCCATGGCAGCTGCCTCCCACCCATGGGCCATGCCTCTGGCATTGGCCAGTGAGCCTGGCACCACTCCCACAGGTGCCAATCAACGTGTCTATTGCAAGGAGGAGGGTCACTGGAGAAAGGAGTGCCCAAAATTCAAAAGGGAAAGTAGGGATGGAAACCCTTGCCAAGAAATGCTAAAAAGACGAGCGGAGTCTGATGACAAATGAGGAGGCCCAGGGCACATCTCCTGACTTACCACCATTTCCCTACAGGAGCCCTGGGTACAGTTGATGGTGGGGAACAAGCCAGCTGATTTCCTTGTAGATGCAGGAGCTACGTACTCAGTGATAAATACAAGAGTAACCAAGGAAAGTTTGGATACAGTTAACAGTTATTGGAGTGACTGGACAGTTACAAAAGCAGGTGGACCTTCAATCCCTAGAATGCCAGCTTGTGAACCAAAAGATCACACAGTTTTCTCTGTATGCAAGACTTCTCAATTCCACTGCTGGGCTGAGATTTACTTTGCAAATTGCACACCCAAACGACTTTTCCTCCTGAAGAGCAGCAGTTATGTGAAGAGGTCCCCCTGAATATGCTCTCCCCCTCCAGGCACTGAATTGCCCGGAAGGTCCCGGAGGTGGACTCTTCCCACCTTGGATCCATGAACAGGTTGACCAAACCACTTGGGCTGATGGAACCTCAGGTAAAGCAGTTAACGTCCAACCCATAAAAGTTAACCTAAAAGAGGGGACACAGATCCCACAAAAGCAGTAGCACCCCCTCAAAAAGGAGGCTTTAGAAGAGATTTGGCCAGTATTGCAAAAATTTTTAAAATCGGGACTAATCTGGTCATGCCAGTCTCCTTATAACACTCCCACTTTGCCAGTCTGGGTTCTACCTAATGCAGCTCTTGGTTTTAAGAAGTGTCTTGGTGCTCATATCACACCTGACTGGAAACTGACTTCTCTGTCTTGCTGATATTTTAAATAGTTGAAAAACTAAGTTTAAATAGACTTTCTCCCTAATTTAAAAGTGCAGACAGCGGTCATAGAAGGGGTTTTAAAATGACTCTTTCCCTCCGGAACTGAAAGTTGCAGTTTGATGACTGAAAATATACATTTGAGGATGGACTTGTTTCTGTAAAGCATGGTGATTTTCACATTGTCCTATATGTCATATTTTCAGGAAGTACTTTTATATATCTCAACAAAAATATGGAACCATTGCAGAAAGTTTGCCATCTGATTACAGAATTTGTAAATGTTATGGTTGACTCAAGAGTTATTTTTCTTGCATTTCAAAACTTGCTTGTATCTTCTAAGGAGTGTGAAGTTTTGTCTTTGTTATCTCTTGGGAGAGAGAACTGACAGGAAATACAAGTCTGAGAAACAAAGGTATGTTATGCCAACAGAAGTTCAAGTTCAGTAGTCTCAGCACATCCAGGTCCAGGTGGGGAAATGGAGTGTCAAGCCAGCCAAGAACGGGGACATTTTGATGCTGCTGGTCCTTCCGGGACTAGGACCACCTGCAGGTTTCGTCCTCATCAGACCTGCGGTGGATGCTATTCCCAGCTCCATCCCTCCACGCAGAAGAAAGGCGCCGTTACTCCTGTCACTGCCCAGCACAGCAGGCCCTGGGTCTAATTCTCCACAAATCAGGACTTCTGAATCTTGTGTTGTCATACCCAGGGGACTGTGATCAATCACTGCTCTGTAGGAGTTGAGAGGACTCGGATAATAGAGGGAAGTGGGTAAACAGAGTGTTACCTGCCCAGGTAGCAGGTAACCAGGGGCGGTATCCGATGGCAGTGAGAGAGGGCTCTGTCCGAAGTCAGAACCTCCAGCCTCAAATTTCAGCTCACCACCATCTGACCGTATGACCTTAATCTTTCTGAGTAACTTAATCTTTCTGAGCCTCAGTTTCTTTGTCTGCAAGTAGGTAGTCACAGCAGTCCATCCCTGCTAGTGTCATTGTCGTGTTTAAGTGAAATGCTCAGCACGCTGCCTGGCAGGTGAGAGCTCAGTGGCTACGGGTTGCTGTGTCCTTGTTGTTATCAGAATGTCGTCAAGGTAGCTGTCAGGAGCCCCGTGGTCAGGGGCAGTGTGTGCTCAGGGAACAATGACAGTAATGTGGTGTCCGCAGCAGCAGTAATAGTGAGACTCACTGAGCATTTACTACATGCAGGTCCCACGGGGCTCCCACTTTCCGAGTTTAGGAGGGTGGAGGATGTGGGAGCTGAGTCAGCTGATGAGGCAGGTGAGTGCGGATTCACAGTCCCTTATTCTGGTTCTTTTGGGGAAGGTGTGAAAGCTGGTTTTGGCCCCTTGTGGTCTGTGCTCATGCCCGACTTTCTATTGGTTATTTGCCTGGGTGGTGGCTGAGGCCCCCTGTCCTAGATTGAGTCAGGTTCCTCGTCCCCCAACCCACCCCACTTCTGGACTCTGGAAAATGTGTCTTAGACTTTGTGAGGCTGAGAAAACAGACTACATCGGTGTGCTGCAAGAACCACAAGGACACATCACTTCACACCGGTCAGAATGGCCATCACACACAAGTCAACACACAAGTGCTGGCGAGCTTGTGGAGGGAAAGGAACCCTAGTACATTGTTGGTGGGAATACAGAATTTCCTCAAAAAACTAAAGATGGAATTTCCTTTTGACCCAGCAATTCCACTGCTGGGATTATATCCTAAGAACTCCGAAACACCAATCCAAAAGAACCCATGCACCCCAGTGTTCATAGCAGTGTTATTCACAATAGCCAAGTGCTGGAAACAGCCCAAGTGCCCATCAGTAAATGAGTGGATCAAGAAACTGGTACATTTACACAATGGAACACTACACAGCAGAAAGAAAGAAGGAGCTCCCACCCTTTGTGACAGCATGGATGGAACTGGAGAGCATTATGCTAAGTGAAATAAGCCAGGTGGTGAGAAACAAATACCATATGATTTCACCTTTAAGTGGAAACTAATCAACAAAACAAACAAGCAAGTAAAATATAACCAGAGACATTGAAATTAAGAACAAACTGACAGTAACCAGAGGAAAGGGAGATATCGGGGGAAAGAAGGGGAAGGGTCATCAAGGAACATGTATAAAGGACCCATGGACAAAGTCAGAGTGGTTGGTAGGATTGAGGGCGAGAGGTGGGGGTCGGTGTGGCAAGGGAGAGTGGTGGGGGAAAAATGGGGACAATTGTAGTTGAACAACAATAAAAAAATAAATTAATTTAAAAAGTGAAAATATTAAAAAAAATAAAAGAATTTTTAAAACAGGCAGTACCTGAGCCCCGGCTGGTATGGCTCAATGGATTGAATGCTGGCCTGTGAGCCAAAGGGTCACAGGTTCGATACCCAGCCAGGGCACATGCCTGGGTTGCTGGCAAGGTCCCCAGTAAGCGGTACGTGAGAGGTAACCACACATTGATGTATCTCTGCCTCTCTTTCTCCCTCCCTTCCTCTCTCTCTAAAAATAAATTTAAAAAGTCTTTTAAAAAAACAAAACCAGGCAGTACCTGAGTATTTAGGGCGGAGTCATGACCTCTCTTCCCTTAGGTTGTCATAATTAAAAATGACAACAGCCAACACAACAATGGCCATCTGGTGCAAATGAATCAAAATACCACTTATGGCTTTTTTTTGTCAGTGTGCTGCAGAATTTTAGTAATTACTTTATGTGTGCCATGAGATGAAAAAGGTTGAAAATTACTGATCTGGAGCTTTTGAACGCGCAGGACTCGTTTATATGATCTGCTGACTGAAGATGCCCACGTGACTTCTGTGTGCTCACCAGGCCATAGCGCGGCAGTCATTCATTTTCTCACCGCCTCCCATTTGCCGTTAGTTAACGTGCCGCATAGAGAAGAAACGGCATCGTGTGACAGCAGTGCCTTCTAAAATTGATCAGCATGGATGGGTGGTTTAAAAATTAATTGCAACATGCTCCACAGTGCCGTGAATGTGAACCGTTTTGGGCTTGGGTGGAGGGAGGCAGGTTCGAAGAGGTAGATCCCTCATAGAAAGTTTTCCATTTCCCTGAAACTAAAGATTTCAGATGACTACAAATGTCAAGTGCGTAGATAATAAAAAATAAGACCTCTGCATCATGAATCATGAAATTTCTCTGAATCATGAAATTTCAATTTAGAAGATAACTACCTATTGTGTTTAGCTCTTGCTAAAACAACGATAGCATTCTTTTAAAATCAATCACAGTCCTGCCCTGGCCCAGTGTGGTTCCGTGGGAACGTAGTCCCGTAAACCAAAAGGTCGCGGGTTTGATTCCCAGTCAGAGCACATGCCCAGGTTGTGGGTTTGGTCCCCAGTCCGGGCTCATATGATAGGCAACCGATGGATGTTTCTCTCTCACATCAATGTTTCTCTTCCTCTCTTCCTACCCCTCTCTCTAAAATCAATAAACATGTCCTTGGATGAGGATAAAAATAAAATAAAATCAATCACCACCCTCAAATACTTATATTCTTTCCTTTCTTCTTCCCCACCGTCTCAGACTCCTATCAAAGGAGTTGTCTCTTCTTAATTCAAATTTAGTAAAACACTGGTTTTCCCTCAGAAGTCAATACTACACTTCCTAGGAAGGAGTATTCCTGCCACTTGCAAAGATTGAGCAGCATTTTTCAGCATAGGGCCTGTGGCAGTGGGGAAGTCCTGGCAGTGATGAGAGTCTTTGGGGAAAATAAATCTGAGGTCAAAGACAATGGGCACAAGGGTGGACACAAAGTGTTAAGGGAGGAAGCTGGCCTGCTACTCAGTGAAAAGCTACCATTCCAGGCTAACACTAAAGTCATGATAGTGAACTTGAGCTACGAAGTGAAGAAGTATCAAAGGGAAATCGACAATCAGTGGGAAACACATGCACAGGAAAGTGGCAAGATGTTTCCAAGGAGACACGTATCAGCCTCCAAATATGCGAAACAATCTTCAGAGCTTCAAACAACACAGCTCTTGGAGAAAGAAAAGCTGGTCTCCGATTTCCAGCAGCAGCGGGAGGCAGTGAAGGACATTTCACTGGGAGGGGAGAAACAGTACAGAGAGCTGCAGACAATCCAGGAGGAGCTAAAGAAAGCCTGAGCTGAGACGGCTGCAAAGGCCCGGGCCCGGTACCTCCAGGAAACAGCATTACTGGAGAGGCAACCGAGTCAGCCAGGCATGAGCATGCTGGGGGAGAGAGAAGAAAAGGAGCTGAAAAGGAGGGCCAGGCCTTGGAGTTGGCAGCAGAGAGACACGCTTCTCAGCTGTGACACCTCTGTACAGAGAGCCTGACTCACACACAGAGTCCCGCCAGCAGTCCCAGCAGCAGCTGGAGCAGGAAAAGCGGTGGTCTGCAAAGAGCTCGTGTGAGGACAGGCAGGAAAGGAGTGCAGGAAGAGCTCACTGGCTGACGAGCCAGAACTCCCGCTTGAAAGACCAGAATCTAGCAGGAGCTCACAACTGAGGTGCCAGAACACCTGCACCACAGGTGGGGATCCCGGAGGAGCTCACAGCTCGATGTTCCAGGGTCTCGAATAAGTTTCCAATAGGAATTGAACCACAGCTGAACTGCTAGATATTTGTGTTACCAGCTTCCCTTAATTCAGTTTTTCTTTAATTAGGTCCTGTTAATAACGAAAATACTCCTCACATCTCCAGATCAGGTACCACCACTTGCCAAACACTCATACATGAAACCAGGGGGAGAGTTTGACCTCTGGAGCAGTGCGACTGTGAGTTTTCCCTGTTGCTAGGAATTCCTCTGCACACCTGCTAGAGGCGTGGGCTGTTTAAACACTCCTGGCATGTGGAAAGGGAATGGGTCTGGGGAGGAAATCCACCACGGATCCACTGCTTTCTGTAGCGCCCACCACAGTGACCACAGTGCAGCTGTGGTCAGAGGGGCCACCACGGGGACTAGGTTCCACTAAGGTCCTCCCACCACCGGGACTGTGGTGTAGCTGAGGTCTGGGGCGCCCACAACTGAGACCGCGGTTCTATTTCCTTCTATAACTCCCTCCACCACTACCACGGTGCAGCTGAGGTCCAGATTGCCCACCACAAGACCGCAGTTCCACTGTTTTGTGTAGCTCCCACCACTGGGAACACAGAGCAGCTGGGGTCCTGAGCCCCCAGCATCAATCTCCGGGATTCCCCAGCATCTATGTTTGGGTGTTGGTGATTTCCCATCTGGTTATGTATGCTCTTGATTCTTGCTTTCTCTTTGCTTTCGCTTAATAAAGTGCTTAGCTATTCACCTTTCACTTGGGGTTTTTATTGTCTTCAAATCCAAACCTCCAAATTAAGTGGCCGTGATCTCATATGTGCCCCTTAACGGCGTATAAATTGGTGTCATGAACAGGATTTGAGGACAATATGCCCTTTTTCCGTAAACCTGAAGTGAAATGTGTGATTTGTGAAGTGCCGGGCTGGGAGGGTTTGCCGTTCTCTCAGGTTGCACAAGAATGGGCTAAGGGAATGGGTCCCTGTGAGGACTGGGGACACCAGGTACAGACAGGGAACTGCCCAGTTAGTAGAATGCCTCCAGGCTGTGCTGATAGAGAAAGGAAAAGAAATGGCTGACGTCTGCCACAGGGGTTGGGTCATTCTAACTGCATATCAGAAGTGTCATGAAAGGGAAGAGCAGAAAAAACTTTAGCTCTTGCGAGAGCTCGCAAAATTACAGGGAAAACTTTCTATGTTACAACATCAAAATTTTATTCTGGGGTATCAAGCCAGAAATTCTCAGGCAGTGGCCACAAAGACTGCAGTACGGTGTGCTCAGTATAAACATAAGAAGTGCCGTGGGAAGGTAAACAAAAAGGAAGTGCATGCTGTGATTGCTTCTGCGCCACTTGATTGGGACCCTGATAAATGGGGTGGGGATGTCTGGGATGAGACGGATGAGGAAGACGGTGGGGTGGACTGGGGAGAACTGGAGGAGGAGGCCAGAAAGTATGAGGAGTCAAAATATCCTCCTCAGTAAGGAGCTCACCCCATTACACATAGGAAAGAGGAACAACAGGGAAATCAGGTGACCAGCAAAGTTACTGTTGAGGATTTTACTCAATAAGAGATCACTGATATTTTGGCCTAGTTTACTCAACGAGTGGGAGAGCCTTCGATTGCCTGGATGATTAGGATTGCTGATGCAGGAGCCGGAGGGATGACTGTAGATCCCACAGATTGCATTAGGTTTTTGGGTATAAGCTCTAACCCATTTGTGCAAATAGCTTTTAGAGATTATTGTCAAGAAGGGGACAGTACTATTTCTCTGTTGGACCTGACTGCTCAAGGATGGGCTAAACATCACCCCATGGATACCATATGACCAAGTGGAGACCAGCCATGGTATTCCCTTAGGGAGGGAACGCAGAAATTAAAAGAGGCGGTGATGAAACAGCCATCATGACTGGGGAGGCAGAGACACATTATCAAACTGAAGTTGCCGCTCCCCATCGTAACATACTAGTTATAACCACCCCTCCTGCATATAAGAACTTAATGATGAGTTTTCTGCTGGGGTAAACTGGCAATCCCCTCAATGCTACTTTAGATGAAATGGTCCAGTTAGGAGACATGGGGGACTGGAGTACCAGTAAAGATACTAATAACTCCAATAACAGATTGGGCCCCAAACCTGTTGATAGAATGCACCGTAAAGACATGTTCAAAGCACTCTTCAGAGCTGGGACAAAGAGGGGGAAAATAGATGGACTTCCCACCAATGATCTTTGGAAGTTATGCAAAGAAAAATGTAGAAGCACAAACCGCAAAGTAGAGGAGGATAAAAAGGAAACAGCGGGCCCTCCAGCCCCGCCGGCCACAGCTAGCCTTTACCCTGTCCTGAATCCCTGTATGCAACCACAGGGATCAGGCCAAGCCCCGGGTCAGCTGCAGAAGTGAAAGAGGCGAAGAAGGGACTACCGACATCATATCAATTTAACTATATATTGGAAAAATGGTTCTACTACTGTAGCCTGTGCCCTTATTGACACTGGGGCAGAGGCCCCTTTAATTTATGCTAAACCCCCAAAATTTAAACAAGGAACCCCGATTACAATCACAGGGTTAGGAGGTACCGAAACTGCAGCTAGACAAGTGATCCCTGATGGTACCCCAGGTAAAGCAGTTAACGTCCAACCCATAAAAGATAGCTTAAAAAAGCAGGTACAAATTTTACAGAAGATACAGTATGCCCTCAAAAAGGAGGCTTTAGAGGGGATTCAGCCAGTATTGCAGAAATTCTTAAAATTGGTACTAATCTGGCCAAGCCAGTCTCCCTGTAACATTCCCACTTTGCCAAAGAGCCTCACTCGGATGAATCTCAGTTGGTACAGGATCTTCGAGCCATAAATGACATTGTGCAGGACATTCACCCTACGGTCCCAAACCCCAGTGCTCTGTGGGCCATGGTGCCTGGAGATAGCAAGTGGTTTTCAGTCCTAGACTGGAAGGATGCCTTTTTCTGCATCCCAATAGATGAACAGGCTCAGCTACTGTCTGCCTTTGAACGGCAGGACCCACAAATGAAAGCCACGCTCCAACACTGCTGAACTGTGCGCCGCAAGGATTGAAGAACTCCCCAACTATACTCGGGGAAGTATTAGCCCAGGACCTAAGGGATTTTCAATTGAGATCAGGAGTTCTGCAATACATAGATGACGTGTTGATAACTAGCAGCACCTATAAGGTCTGTTTGCTCAACACCATCACCATCCTAGATCATTGGTAAAAACGGGTATCTCCTCATAAGGCCCAGATTCACAAACAGGAGGTGGTACAGCTAGGATTTCAACTGAAACAGCATGAGGAACTTGACGACAGACAGAAAACAAGCCACTGAGACACTAAAAATACCAGAAAATCTAAGGCATCTTTGTGAGTTCTTAGGGATTACGGGGTTCTGCCGAATTTGAATTCCAGACTTTGGACTCACAGCAAAACCACGTACAATTCCTTGAAAGGACTGGACTCTGAACCTTTCAAATGGACAAGGGATGGACAGGTAGCATTTGATACTTTGAAGGAAAAGCTGGTTTTGGCTCCCACGCTAGGACTGCCCAATTCACAAAAACCTTTCAAATTGTACGTTCACGAAAGGCAGGGGATTGGACTGGGTTTACTAACCCAGACTCTGGGAAACATTCCCAAACCCACTGCCAATCTCTCAAAGAAGCTGGATCACATGAGAAAGGGATGGCCACTATGTCTTCAAGCAGTGGCAGCTCCTTGTGACATCTTACAGGGAGCTGAGAAGTTCATTTTGAGACAACCTACTATAGTATTGGTACCACACCAGGTGTGAACTCTACTGGAATAGAAAGGAGGGCATTGGCTGACGACAGGGTACATGGAGAAATACCAGGCCATTCTGTTGGACTACCCAGATGTTACCTTGCACAATACTACAACTTTGAATCCAGCCACTCTGTTAACAGACATGAAGGAAAACGCAGCCCTCCAGCATGACTGCTTGGAAATTATTGACCAAGTTAACTCTAGCGGGCTGGATCTACTAGACCAACCATGGCGGCACCTGACTGGAAGCTGTGCACAGACAGGAGCCGCTTCATGGACAACAGCCAATGATGAGTCAGGTATGCAGCAGGCATCACAGACAAGGTAATAGAAGCCCAAGCCCTTGTGCCGCGAACCTTAGCACAGAAGGCTGAACTGATAGCCCTCAGGAGAGCATTAGTGCTGTCCCAGGGAAAGAAGGTTGTCATCTACACAGACTCCAAATATGCCCTCATGGTAGTCTATGCCCTCATGGTAGTCCATGCCCATGAAGCAATATGGAAGGAGAGGAGACTCTTAGCCTTGGGGAACAAGGATGTTAAACATGCAGAGGAGATTTTACAATTGCTAGAGGCAGTGGAGCTACTCAACCAGGTTGCCATAACACACTGCCCAGGACACCAAAGGGGCAGTTACCAAACGAGCAGGGAAACCAAACTGCTGATAAAGCAGGCAGACAAGCAGCCAGAGGGCTGCCGTGCTTAGGGGTTTTGGTCCTTTGCTTGGACTTGTCAAAGTTTTATCCTCATTACGCAGAAGGAGATAAGGAATGGGACTGTGAATGGGGGATTCACTGACATTGATTCCAATTCCATATGGAAGATCAACACCCAGGGAATGGTCTTACTTCCCAAGGCCCTAGTGTATCGCATCCTCAAACATGAAGGGACCCATTATGGCAGGGATGGTTCGATGGACCTCATTAGGCCACATTTGATGAGCCCCATTTGCCAAGGACCATTCAGAGGATTATATAAGCCTGTCAAGTATGTGCCAAAGACAATCCTAAAACAGAACACATCCCAGTGAAAAAGGGAGAACAATATAAAGGGTTGTGCTTATTTGAAGACTGGTAAGTAGATTTTCCACAAATGCCTAAAACCAAAGGGAATTTCAAATTTTTACTATTTTTTTTGTGGACACTTTTTTGGATGGGTAGAGGTGTACCCCACTAGATCTGAGAAGGTGACTGAGGTAGCGAAACTTGTACTTAAAGAAATAATTCCCAGGTTTGGACTCCCTCACAGCATTCAGAGTGACAGTGGATCATCATTCACCTCAGAGATCTTCCAGAAAGTTGGATAGGTATGGCAAATAAGATGGAAAATACATGCATATTGGAGACCTCAAATATGGGAAAGACTGAGAAAATAAATCACACAATAAAGAAGACTGTGGTCGGTCCCATTGTTAAAAAGGAAAAGTACTGAAAGTGAGTTATGGATCTTCCTAAGAAAGTCTATGAAGATTACAGAAGGTACGTAGAAAGTTGTAATGCATATATAAGCCACAAAAAAAAAAAGAAAAAAGAAAAGAAAAAAGAAAAAGAAAAAGGTTTCTGAAAGTTGTAGAGGCAATAGAAGGGTGTGGATTTTTTTTTTTTTTTTTTAAAGATGAGAAACCTCGGTGCTTGGACTGAGTTATTCTTTATTTTAGGGTTTGCTTTATGTCTTGCTTTCTGACCTTTTGGGGACTGGGGGAACTTAATTGTTTTTTTTTTTTTTACACTTGGAATACACTGTCTCTGCCCTTTAGATCCAAGAAAGATTGCCTGGTGCCAGGTAGAGGCAGATGGGGTGAGAGAGCATGCCTTTTGACATGAGACCCATTGATGAGAGGTCCTGTCTCTGCCAGGATACCAGTGGATGCACTGGTCGGTGAGAGAGTGCCTCTACCACTGGGGCTTCATGCCATTTGGGCCCTGAGAAAGGTTGCCTGTGTGGCCAGTTAGTGTGACTGGTTGGTGGGAGACAAGATACTAAGGCTAGTTTTAGTCTACTCTTATTTTCCTTTCAAACTCTGATTTTTGCTTTGGATTTTTTGTTTCTGTTTTGAAAAGAAATTTGAGATTCCTAAGGGTTAAAACTTCACATTAGGTTAGGAGGAAAGTAATGAAAGATGTAAGGCCGGAAACACTTTTGGTGGATATTGGAAAGACAAACTTTTCCTTTTTGCTTTGTAGTTTTCTCCCTACCTGGTCCCTCTAGAATTTGGCATTCTTAGTAAGTGAGAAATGATGCAAAATTTCCTTTGCATGAAAACCAATAAGACTGGTGCCAAGTTATGGTTTTAATGACCAAGACGTTGACTGGAATGCCATGCCTGAAGGAGGCATGCATGGGCTCTGGTTGTTCCCAGAAAGCCTTGAGGAACTAAGATCGACTTTGGAAGCTAACAACAAAAGTCCACTGGAGAAATGTCCTGGTACCTTGTTTGGTTGTGTGGTACACGGCAGGTTTCTGGGGAAGGAATGAAGTATGCTTTCCTGAGAGATGGCAAGGAGGAACCTTAACACACAATGGGAACCTCAAGAACTTGAAGGATACAAGTACCGCAGGCAAAGGTGAATGGCAGTTGTGGGGCGTGGCTTCTGTGAAGGGCTAAGGGTCAATCTGAAGGTTCCTTGTGGAAGGTCCAGCAAAGCAGACTTAAAAAAGTGTATGTGTTCAGTGCTGCTTTTATTGTTTTTAGGCAAACAATGAGGCAAAATTGAAAACCAGCAGTCTTTTTGAGATAATGAGGGTGATCTCAGGGAGAGAAATCAGGTTTTAAGGGAAACCAAAATGCTCAGTTGTGATCAGAAGACTCTAGTGAAGGGGCGTCAAACCAGGGGCCATATCAGCCTCGAGACTGCCTTCAAAGGGCCGAATGTAATTTCAACTCTTTAACAGTTAAGGGGAAGTTGCACTTACACTAAAAGTCCTAAAGTTATTTTGGCCCTTTGAAGGCAACCACGAAGCTGATGTGGCCCCTGGTGAAAATGAGTTTGACACACCTGCTCTAGTGCAACTAACTATCTTCAAAGTTTGTTTTCACTTGGGAATTGAACTGGTTTAACCTGGCCATATCAAATTGTCACTGATTAGTATCATTCCAGCAAAGGTCTCGCAACTGAACGTCTTCTCAAAGACAGTCTTGTGGGTTCAGAAATGGTGCAGGCCCCACTTGAGAAGCCCACCTGCATCACCACTCCTGGGACTCAATGGTTTAGCTGGACTAAATGTTTGAGTTGGTGAGGTATGGGGCAGCCTATCAGCTTTGCTTCAAAACTACTTTCTTTTCTGCCTTAATAGTTTGGACAGAAGAAAGGGTGTAGAAGTGTTAAGGGAGGAATGTCAGGATATTCCCCTAAGGCTAATTTAAGCTGAGTACAGGAGGCAGTAAGGCTTCAGACAGGTGTGACATGCCATGTACACCTTCTTCCAAGGAAGCTATTTTTTCTTAATCAGGGATACTGTAGAATTAGTCCCTACCTTTGTCATTTAGTTGTTATGGGTTTGATTATGCCTTCTGACACTTTCACCAAATTTGCCACCTCCAGAACACAACAAGGATGCCAACTTGTCCAGTAATGCCATCCTTTGGACATCGCACATGCTGCTTTTCAGGGACAACCAACTGACGTGGACTTTGCAAGATCCTTCTGCCTCACATGGAGGCGCCCCTCCATCCAGACCACCTTTGTTAGGGACTTCTGGACCAGGGGATAGGTAGGACTATACGCCTTGGTCAGCAGGAAGTAGTTACTAAAGAACAAGACCTTTGTCCATCTGCCCTTGTAAGATTACAAGTGTCCAGAGAGTTAAAGGGGGTAATTGTAACAGGGTGAACCGCCCTGCCACCAGAAACAGGTAGGGGTGGAGAAGCGCCAAAGACTGAGCATGGGTGCATCACCCCAGCAACTGGAATGACACATGTATGACACAGGAAAAAAAAGGGGGGGGGGACATGCAAGGTGGCAACAAAAACTAGGAAGGTGATTGGATGGGAGGGATATACCATCCCAAGTATTTCCACTGTCCAGGGCATTCTGGGGAAGACTTTAAAACTTTAAAAGGAGAGTGGGTAGGAATGTTGCCCTCTTAGATTCTCTCCCCTCCTTCCCAGCTGACAGGGGCTGGGGGTTCCTGGGCCCCAGGCCTTGGGGACTGAGTGGCCTGGGGGCATTTTCCAGGGCCCTCCCTGAGTGCTCCAGGGTAGGCTTAGAGTACAATGAGCTCTGGTAAGAGGGGAGGGGAGGAGATTCCGGCCAGTGGGCTTGGGGAGGCTCAGGCCAGCAGACTCAGCGAGGCTGGGGCCAGCAAGCCCTGTGTCCCTTCCAAGGCAGGAAGTCATTGTGGCTGCTGCCTGTCCATGGCACCTGCTAGTGTGGGCCAGTCGGCTATGCCCCAGTGCAGCTGGGGATGATCAGGCTCTGCACCCCTCCCTGAGCGCTTCGCGCCTGACCAGGAGCACTACAGGTGCTCGGAGCAAGCCCAGTAAAAAGGGGGCTGCAGGGTGGGGGAAGAGGAGATTTGGGCAGGCAGGTCCTGGGAAGCAACGTGGCGGGACAATAAGCCCCGTGCCCCTCCCCTGCATGCGAAGCTGTGGTGGCCAGCCACCAACAGCCTGCTCACTCCTCTGACGGTACTGGCAGCGGGCGTGGGCATCAAGAAATTGTGTTTATACGTAAATAAAAATTCCATTTCCCTTCCCAGTGGACTCTGTCTTCAGAGTTATTGCCTGTGGGCAGCAGTTGGTGGGATCCCACTAGTTTGGGTACAAAATGATGCTGTGGGCTTTCATTAGCTGGAGGTTCACGCTGTGCTTCATTCTGGGGAAAACTCCGTGCTGCCGTGGACTTACTTCACACAGGAGGCTCGACTCTAGTCAGACATACATGCCTCATTTCTCTTCATGAGTCATGTCTGCGGGAACAGGAACTGCTTTTAGTACATCCATGAAATGAATTCAGTTTAACAAGTGACTCTGTGACTATGGGAGATACTGAGTTCTCTAACGGTTTTTCACAGACCAGAGGGGATGGAAGTCTGTTATATATGTATTTATCAAATGTGCCAGAAAGTATAAAGTGGGAGGGACAAAGAGCCAGTGGAAGTCAAAGGAAGGAAACACTTCCCACGGGAGGGATCAGAAATGAGACCTGGAATAAGAAGCCAGTTTTGCCACGTGAAGACGGTGGCAGCCCATTTCAGACCCAGAACAGAGGGAGTCAGGGTGCCATAAATGAAGACTATTCTTGCAAAAAACCCCCACAAACCGCCCCCAAAACCCCAACCCCCTAATTTATCTCTGTATAACTGAATTGTCATGTATCAGATGTGTTTCATTCTCAGGCAGTACGTCATGTCAGTTGGCTCACTCAGCCTTTCCCAGGCACCAGGGAACCCTTTAGACAGGGGTACGCCCACGGACTCCACAAAACACTGTCTCTGAGACCACGGCCAGGAAACCCTGCATCGCTGGGACACAGCTCCACTCCTTGTTTGGTCCGAGATGCTTCCCTTCTAACAGGGCTGCCCTCCACTATGATGCGCGGAGCCAAACTGCAGGCCCGTTGAACAAGGATGACAAGCAAACTGACTGAGAAAAATGTGTTGTCAAAAACAGCAAAGCTGCCCACTCACTGATGTCACGTGTATCGGAAGCTGCGGTGCTCCAAAGGAAAAACTGCATCATTTCTCAATGCCTTTAAGTATTTAGGTACAGGATTTGGAATATTTTAGCTTTTTCTGCTTATTTATTTTTTGTACACCAAAGGATTAATGCTGGTTATCTCTGGGTAGATAAAATGTTGGGTGTTGGTAGGCCCTGCATAAGCAGGAGATGTGGGATCTCTGCCATCGGATCTGGGCTATGCTCACTCTGTTTGTGTGGCACCATCATCAGAGTTTTTAATTTTTGCAAAAATGAGTAGAAGCAAACATTTCACTTACCAGCCTCAAGGCTCTGCACTTGCCCAAACTGTGCACCTTGCTCACCTCAGGGCACTGGGCTAAAATTCACCTCCTAGAGAGTCCTCCTCGGCCACCCTTTCTAAAATTGCCTCCCGTGTGTCCGAGCCATTCTGTACCCTCTCACTCTGTTTATTTTTAGTAAAGATATTTTATAAACTTATTCAAAAAAATTATCTCTATATATTTATAGTCCGTCTCACTGATGACGAGATGATGTTCAATGAGGACAAGAACTCCATTGTATGCAACCGTCTTTGGGAGATTACATGGAGAGACGGGGTGGGCAGGGAGCAGAGTTTCGGGGTAACTTGGGTCACCTGGTCTTTGTTCCGGCACCTGCTATGAGTCAAGTTTTATTGCGTTAACAAACTCGAGGAGCAAACTCTGTAACTGAGCTAGTCTGGGTGAAGGTCTGCGAAGGGCCCGTGGGGAGAACAGTCCTACCCGGTTCTCCTCTCCTGTGTTTCAGGCTGCCCTGGGCTGGCACAGCAGTGGCCGTGGCCTGGGCCTCACGTTAGCAGTCCAGAAAGGGGAAGGAATAGTGAAGATACTTGGAAGTGAGCTAATAAAGAGAAAGAAAGAGAACTATATTTTTTAGCTATGGTTAAGGCAAGACTATCTTAGGAGTGTGGCCTCACACCTACGCCACAGAAATGCAGCTATAACGGTTGTTTCTAAACCGCCAACCCTGCTTCATGTTTGAAATTCATCCTACAGAAATTACTATCTGCATACACAAGACCAAGTTCTTCAAAAGACAGGATTTTTTGCCACAACGAAACACTTGTCTAGCATCTAATTTTAAAAAGCCCAACTTCAGAAGACTGGGAAAACTGCTACACATGTTCCAAAAATTAAAATGTTCCAATAGAGTCAGTGCTGCCAATGCTATTTATGAATACTGGTTACTGAGAAATGTAGACAAAAAAGGAAGGAAGGAAGATGTGTACCAATCACATGCATTTAATTAAAAGACTATCTTCCAAACGTAGCTAAGCATCAGCCAAGGAAAGTGAGTTGAACTTGAGTGTGTGCTGCACACCTGTCATTAACAGTGACTGTCACCCCAGCACTGTCGACATCAACAAAACTCACCTGCAAGCAAATGGCCAGGTTCACTCTACAGCCAAAGGAGGTGCTAACAGCCCGTGGATGGAGGCCCAGGTCTTTGAAGAGTTTTGAGAAGGACTGGGTGAGTGCTATTCGAGGCCGTTCTTCTGCCACCACCACACAGGTCCTCACACGGGACAAGTCCAGGCCTCGTGCCTAGAGACAACGACAGCAGTAAGAGATCAGCCTTCCAAGTGCTCAGTTGTGTGACCTCCTTCACCAGACCCACCCACACAGTGGAAACTCCACACGGATTTTCGTTTCCAGGGTCCAATGGCTCCACACCATTCACTGAAACAGTCTAGGAGGTCTGTGTAAAAAATATAATCAACCACACAGATAACAGATGATCAGGGGTGCTATCCCAAACATTTTAAATAACAGCAAAAAGCAACAGCAAGCATGAGGAGTAGAAAGGTTGAGGAGAAGCTAGGGCCTGGACAAAATAAAGTTCAGGGATGGGGGAAGAAAGGAAGCATCTGTAAAGACTCCTACGGACATGGATGCACCGGAACTGGAGAGAAATAGGAAAACCTATTTTTACTGTAGGAATGGAAAACTAAAATGTTTGGACCACTTTTAAAGGTTTTATGTTCCATGAGACTTCACAGGTCAGAGATAAATGCTCATGATCAAGGGCATCTCTGTCGCTAAGGTCCACACACCTCCGTCTGTACCAAATTCAGTCATCGGAGCAAAACCACAAAACTCAGAGGAGGAGCAAGCAAGTGAGTTGGCACACTCTCCGCAGTAAGAGCTGGGACCTGATAAGAGGCTGGGGCTGCGTCTGAATGTGAGTTGAACTTGAGTGGTGGTGTGTCAAGGAGGACAATCGCCACACGCAAACCCCTTTGGTCCCTTAAGCACCAGCAAGGTGGCCTTGGCACAGGGAGAGCTGACAAGGCTCCTGAACTGAGGAGGGCAGCGCACAAGATAATGTTGACACTGAAATTGAACATGGTTTCAATAAACATGGTTTCTATAAACATGGTTTATGTACATAGAGCCACACGGGGAACATTACACCCCGGGCAAAAGAAATGATATGTTTTGGGAGACAGTGCAGCCCCAGGTTTGAGATGGCGGACGTGGAGTCAAAGATTCAAAATTTAGCCCCCAAATTCATTAAATGTAAGAACTTGACAAGGGTGCTGAATTTGTCTGTAACTTACATTTCTTCATTTTTAAAATGAAGACAAATCACCTTAAAATGAAGACAGTAATTGTTTCTATTTTAGAGAGCTGTTATGAAGGTGAAATGAATCAAAATGTAAAGTGCTTAGAAGTCACTCAATTATGATATGATTTCACTTTGGTTATTTATGCTCCTACAGGGAAATTTGATGAAATGTACTCATTCATGTCATAATGTAATATAGGTGAACGAGTAATAATTATGTTTTATAAATTTCTTTTCCTGCATAAATATATAACTTCAAGTGATTATACAGTTATTTATGCAACTTAATTTCAAATATATCTTGCATTTTATTTTCCTGCTCAATTCTAATCCATTAAGTTTATAAAAAACGTTCAGGGGAGACAAGTGCTTTACTGTGTGTATGTGCACACGCACACACACATGCATGCACACACATGTGCGTGCACACACACGTGGGTGCACACACACACACAAGGGCCGTCTGGATATGTACATGGCAACCCACACATCTCGGCACAGAAACAGTAAACAGTCAGAAATTAAAACAGGTGATATGATTATTTCCCCCTTGTTCATTGGTAAAGACTGCTTACTGTACCATGAAAATATGTCTATCAATTGTCCTTGGTTTACATGAAAGGAAATGCTATTATTGTCACAGACACCACTGTTCATTTAACTGTAAAAATGAATTTTGGTTCGGCATGCTCGTGACCTACAAATCAGGGTCTTCAAGGTAAACCCAAATAGGGGCTAAATACAAACCTGTGGCTGGAATACTAGTGTCAGAATAACATGAACTGTGCTGAAGAACTGATTTCACCAACTAGTAAAAAAGCCATTTAGGGCCCTTCAAGTAGACCTAATGGAATTCAAGACATCAATAACATCATTCCTACTCTCTGGCTGGGGCAGTGACAAAATATTCATGGTATGAAATGAGCTTTTCACATGAAAACAGCTTTGTAACTCCCGACATTTGTGAAGGGTTATTATTTTAACTTCACCAAACCCTTTTCATGCCCTTGGGCACTGCTTTCCCCAGGCACTGGGTGTATTCTGCAGGCACTGTGAGGGGGGCCGGGCTGCTTACCTTGAGGGACTCTGTCTGCGAGCCCAGCCCCTTGGTACAAAGTTCCATCACCGAATAGGAGCAAAACGTATCCCGGACTTTGTACTGACTGACGGCCAGAAGCCACAAGGCAGGGTTGGTTTCCAGCTCAGAAGGCGGAATGAGAATGGACTGGTGCCCAGAGTACACGCTGCAGAGAGAAATGGAGAGGTCAGCGAGGACGCAGAAAAGCATCCAACCTGTGTCTGAGAGATGCCTGTGGTCCACGTGCAAGAGAGGGGCAGTCACAGCAAAAAATGGAAGTGTGTTCATGAAAACGTTGTGAAAAGCAGGGCAGAGCCATAGAAATTATGATCTAGAGTTACCACCAAGTTGAGCACTCACTTGAAACATCTCAGCTGTGATGCCGTGAGGTTTCTCTCAAAGCCGTCACAAAACAAGAACAATAACCACCACCACCACCTGGGTTCTCTTTCCCAGCAGGAAACACAGAACTGAGTTTTGGTAAAACATGTGCTAGAGTGGGATTTAGCAAACCACAGATGTGCCTGTTTTTGTAAATGAAGTTCATTGTGACTCGGCCACTCACTGGTTGAAACCCAGTCCACAGTGGCTTCGCACCAATAGGCAGGGCCGAGTGGGTGCAACAGAGACCACAGAGAAATGAGGGAAACGCTAGGTTATGTGTTTTGATCGATCATCAATTGGTGGGCAAGTGTGGCTTTAAAATAATGAAGTATTTGTCAAAACTATATTTTTAATGGTTGTTGAAGATAAATCAACATTAATAGATGTCATGCATTATAATAAAACATCCTAGGTAAATAATCTAACATTTAAGAAAAAGGGATTTTCTAGGTTCGAACAATCTGGTGGGTGAAAAGCGCAGTGAGCCTCAACTGCTATGCCATGATACTGAAACCAGTTCTTCTGGAATGAAGCCAGTTGCACATTAAAACTTTCAAAATTGTTTACAATAGACTCCAACTGGTTCAAAAGTGTAAGGAAATTAAGTTGGCTCGAAAAATCTACTTTAAACAGTGCCCTCAGCAGAAAAACTATTCTTCAGGGCACGTGGAGGAGAGTTCTCTTTTCTTTCTCTACTCCTCTATTCCAGTTTCATTTATTTTTGCCAAAAGGAAAGACGGCAATCTTTGACCTTTTCTGTGATCTTTTCAAATGGTTTAATTATCTGAGATTTGTCTGGGAAATTAATTTAGGTCATTCAAAATAATTTTATATTAAAGGTATTGAAGAGGTCAAGTAATATTACAACAAACATTTCTATATCACAAAATCCTGATACAAGCCAACAGGTTTTATTTTTTACTTTTGAGGCATACCGTATTATTCTTAAAATAACCTTCCAAGAATTTTACATGTGGCATCTGAAAACAAAACCAAACAACTCCTTAGCTCCAGCAACATATGCAGGGGCCAAAAGATGCTGCCCCCTCACATTCACAGAGGTCCCGGGCCATCTTTGGAGACCTATGGTCTTTTTTCCAGGGGCTGGAAGAGGTAAGAGACACAATACTCTCCTCTCTCCTGCTACGACCCCGTTCCCCAAGGCGGGCAGCCTCTGAGAATGCTGACAGCAAGCAGAAGGGAATTCCTATGACTGACTCTGTTGGAAGCTGTTATTTTCTTTTGCTACGGTGGGCGGGCTGTCTTTCAGTCCTACTCTGCCACTTGCCACACCGTGACGCAGAATCAGCCCGCACACTACGTCTGGTGTGACTGAATTAGAGCCATTCTTAGCAGCTAACGTGTCATCTCCAATTAGAAGCCTCAAGGCAGCATGAAGCAGGACTAATATGGAAATGCTAGGTTGTTATATTAAGAGGAATACCATCATAAAGTTTTATTTCTGGTAAATGTCCAGAAATAAAAATAACGGAAAATTTATCTCTGCTGAGTGGATATTAAAAGAACAATCTCAGGCCCAAAGTGGGCCGTGTACTCGGTCAAAGATCTAATGGGCAGCCTACGACCTAACATGCCTGCACATCGGATAGGTCATAATTATCCCTAGGAAGCGCGAGTCTTACCTCTGTGAAAAGGGATAGGGCAGGTTTTTGTTAACACCAAATGTCCTTCAACCCATTTGTGAAGCAGGGGTAACACCACCAGCTGAGATTACCCTGTATGATTTTTATGGTGGCTAAGATCTCCACAGCTGCTCCTTCACACCAAGGACTTTTATGTTTCAGTGCTGGTACCAAACGTGTTTGATGGCCCTTGAGCCTCATGTCTTAGGGAATGGAGATGTAGGAGAAATCTTATGGTGATATTCCTCTTTATATAACAATCCAGCATTTCCATATTGTCCCTGACATCTTACTTCATAAATGCTATAGCATGAAAGGAGATCCAAAATGAAGAAAATTAAATACAAATCAGCTATTACCTTCCCCAAGAATACATATCAGGAGGAATGATTTGATCAGAAGCATTAGCAAATGAAATGGTGCTTAGCACACTGCAGAGTTCAGGGCTAGGGAATTTTAGGCATAGCTGGGAAAATCGATAGGACAGAAGTCAACATTAAAAAAAAAATCAATAGATCTTAATAACACAGGACAAGCAGAAAACCTGATTCGTAAGTTCTCTACTTGCTCTTTCCTTGCTCAGCCCAACAAGTGTTGATTGTTTCGGGCACTAACCAACACTGATTTGTTGGCACCGGCTACGAATACCTCCGTGGACAAAACAAACCTACTGAAGAGCAGGTTGCTGATAATGAACTATGATTATTTTTTGAGAATTTCTGGAACCTGGACTATTTTAGTGTAGATTTCAACTTCAAAAAGAACAGAATGATTAAGAAGACATTTGGGAATACTTCTCCCTGTCTGTGGCCTGCATTTTCATTCTCTTGACAGTGTTTTTTTGCAGAGCAGAAACTATTAATTTTAATTAAACCCAGCCTATCCATTTTCTCTTTCATGGATTGTATCTTTGGTGTCATATCTAAAAAGTCATCACCAAATTCCAGGTCATCTAGGTTTTCTCCTGTGTTATTTTTTAGTTTTATAGTTTTACCTTTCACATTTAGGCCTCTGATCCATGTTGAGCTAATTTTGGTGAAGGCTGTGAGTTCTAGGTCTGGATTTTTTTTTCTTTTCTTTTTTTTTTTTTTTTTTGCATGTGAATGTCCAGTTGCTCCAGCATCATCTGATGGAGAGACACTCCTTGTTCTACGGTATTGCCTTGCTCCTGTGTTAAAGACTGGTTGACGATATTTAGGTGGGTGTATTTCTGGGGTCTCTACAATACCAAGAGTGGACCCTAATACAAATTTGGAGCTCTGGGTGGTGATGACGTGTCAACATGGGTTCCTAGACCACAGCACATGCACCATCTGGTGGGAGATGTTGATAACGGAGGAGGCTGTGTGACGTGGGCCCAGGGGATGCAGAAAATGTCTTTGTATCTTACACCCAATTTTGCTGTGAACCTACCTAAAACTGCTCTGAAAAATAAAGTCTATTTACGAAAAAGAAAACATGACTGACCAGGAGAGAACAAAAGATATGTTGGTAACTAATATAAATTTGCACATTTGTATTTGAGTAATTTCAGACTATTAACCTGACAAAATACACAAACCATTGAAAACTACCACAACTTGGCAGCTGTGAGCAAGGCAGCCAGCCTCTTGGCTCACTTGGACACACACCACCCTGTGTCACCCGGGTGAGCCTCCTTCACTGACAGGCTAGCATCTGTAATGTGCTTGTCAGTCAACCCAATACTGGGCTGCATAGCATGAAATCTACCCATTTTAAGCCTAGAGCTAAATAAACTTTAGTAAATTGCAGAGTTGTAAATTGTCACCACAATGCAGTTCTAGAACATTCCATCACCCTAAGGGTAGGCTTGTGTCCATTTGTAGTCAATCCTGTTGCCAATGCTTGCCACAGTCAATCATCACTCTCCTTTCTGTGTCCAGGTTTGCTTTCTCTGAACATTTCATACTAATGGCATCGTGATGCAGTTATATGATATGTGGGCTTTGGGATCTGGCTTCTTTCACTCAGCACAGTGTTTGTGAAGTTTACCCATGTGGCAGCTGTATTCCATTGTATGGATTGTGACACATACTGTTTATACACTCACCAGTCAGTGGACATTTGGGTTATTTCCTTTTTTTTCTTTAAACAAAGGCTGCTGAGAACGCTTCAAGCATCAAGTCTTTGTGTGGACATGTCCTTTCTCTTTGGTAAATGCCTAGGACTGGAATTGCTGGGTCATATGGTACATTTATGTTTAATTTTTAAGAACATGCGAACCGTGGTTTCATCACTTTACATTCCTATCAATGATGTACGAGGATCCTGTTTCTGTGTATCCTTGGTTACCTTTGCTTAACAGCATATTATAGTTTTGAAATCAAGAAATACAAGTCTCTCACTTCATTTTCTGTCTTTTAGGTTATAGCTGTTCAAATGGTATGATGTGGTAGTTCATTGGTTTTAATTTGCACTTCCGTAATGAATGTTAAACATATTATCATGTGCTTACTGGTCATATATGTATTTTGGTGAAATGTCTGTTCGAATCTATTGCCCACTTTTAAATTATTCCACTTGTCTATGAGTTTTAGAGTTTGTTTTATATCTGGTTAGAAAGACTTTATCAGATAGATGATTTGCAAATATTTTTTCCTGGTCTGTGGTTTGTCTTTCACTTTCTTAATGGTGTCTTTTAATGTGCAAAAGTTTTCAAATTTTGTTGGAGTCTAATTTATCAGTACTTCCTTTATGTATTGTACCTTTGGTGTCATACCTAAGAACTCTTTGCCTAACCTAATATATTTACTTCTATGCTTGTATAATAAACATTTTATAGGTTTTGCTCCAACATTAGGTATATGATCCACTTTGAGTAAATTAATGTATATGATGTTAGGTAGAAGTTTAATCTTTTTTACAGGTGGATGTTCATTTTGCCTGGCACCATTCGTTGAAAAGACTTTCCTTTCCCCATTGAGTTGCCTTGGTTCCTTCGTTGAAAAATCAAATGACCACACATATAAGGGTTCATTTTCTGGACTTTCAATTCTGTTTAATTGATTATTTTATGTATCTATCTCTATATCTACATTATATCTTTATGCTAGTGCCCCATTATCTTGGTTACAGTAGTAAGTGTTGAAATTGGGAAGTCTGAGTTTTCCAACTTAGTTATTCTACTCCAAAATTGTTTTGGATATTGTGGGTCCTTTATTTATATTTTAGAATCATGTTGGTAATTTTACCAACTGAAAAAAAAAAAGAGCGCCAGCCTGAGAACCAAAAGGTCACCGGTTCAATTCCCAGTCTAGGGCACATGCCTGGGTTGTGGGCCAGTTGGGGGTGTATGAGAGGCAACCGAATCTCTCTCACATTGACGTTTCTCTCCTTATCTCCCTCCCTCTTTTCCCCTTTCTCTAAAAGTAAATAAATAAATAA
Organism: Desmodus rotundus; assembly: GCF_022682495.2. Classification (NCBI taxonomy): domain Eukaryota; kingdom Metazoa; phylum Chordata; class Mammalia; order Chiroptera; family Phyllostomidae; genus Desmodus; species Desmodus rotundus. Next base: position 104,381,634 of record NC_071390.1, read on the forward strand.
AAAAAACCAAACAGCCCCAAACAACCAAAACCTGCTGAGATTTTTGACAGGGGTTACACTGAATCTTTAGACCAATTTGGGGAGAATTTCCATTTTAACAACATTGAACTTCTTATCAGGGAATATCAATTCTCTGACATGCTTTTAAAGACATGTATGATCTTACCAAATATTTTCAAACAATTCTATAACCTCCTACTTCATGACTGAAGGAAACTTTAAGATACAAAAAACTCTGTATCAAATTAAAAAAAGAACTCTGAAACAATCACAAAGTTAAAGGAAAGTTCCAAGAAAAGTCGTATAACTTTTTCACCCTCAAATCATTTGAGGGTGAGTCACTGACTTTATGTCCCAAGAACCTCAAATACTTTAGGCCCTAAAGTTTGGGGGTATTTCCAACAAACAAGTATATTTTCCTCCACAAGCCAATTAAGGCATCAAAATCAGGAAACTAAGTGATACGTTTCTTCCATCTAACCCTATCAAGTTCCATTAGACCCTACTCAAGTTCTGCCAGTTGTCCCAATGATATCCGACAGCAAAGGGTCCAGAGTCTCACCCTGCATTTAAGCTGTCAACTCTGTCCAGGCGGAGCCTTCAGAGCTTCCAGACCCTGTGACAATGGCATTGATGAAGATGAAAGGCCACTGTGCTGTTGTGTGCTCCTCAGTTTGAGTGTCTGATGTCCCCATGATTAGACTCAGGTGAAGCAGCTTTGACACAGTTTCCCTCACTGCAACCCTCCCAGAGACACTCAAGGGCCCCTTGTCTCACTGTTGACGAGGTTCACTTTGGTCTCTTGGTTCAGGCTTCTCCACTGTGAAGGTTCTCTCCTCTCCTTTATAATTAACAACTGTCTGGTGGATGGCTACCATGTAAGTGCTTGTTACTCACTGGGCTTTCAATTTGTCATCTACTTACATATGAATGGTCAGATAATTTCCCATTTCATTCAAAGTGTTATAATCTATTACAATCTTTATTTGGATGCTCTGATTGCCCCAGTTTGGCCAGTGGGAATCCCTGTAAGCTGGCCCTGTAAAGGGACATTGGTCCTTTTGGCATGCCCTTTCTCATTCTGTGAGCACTTCCTTGTTTTTTTCACACAGACATTCAGGGTCACCTCCTACATTTCCTGTCCCAGCCTGAAATCAGCCACTTCTCAAAGGAGCCCCGGCGCATTTGAGAGGAAAGTGGTAATTAACAACATTTATGGATGCTGGGCATTCTCACTGTTAGTGGGTGGCTACTCTCAGGTCCAGTTTTTAAAGCAGGTCTATTGGGGTCTGTTTCTACAAAGGATTTCAGAATGAAGAGGTTCACAGCTATTAGGCATTTATTTTTAATGTTTCAGGGTCAATCAAGAACACTGATTTTGAGACTTCTGAAATAATTTTCAGGAAAGACAGTCATTAAATAAAAGTTTGTTGCAACCCTCTCTGCACGATTCCTTTAAAGACCTCCCTGGCCCTCCCCTGATATTGGTGATGCACATCAAAAACTTACGTTCCCTTCAAAAGCACCTTCTCTGTTGCCTGAATGGGGCTTAGGCTTGATGACCCTGCAAAACCAGGAAGCACTCTACTCAGGCGCTTCAGCTTAACCTTTGCCAAGTGACAGACAGACAGCTGCCCTGAATGGTCAGTAGTTTGGAACAGGCTTCCTACGCAGTTGGCCAAATATGTCTAAGGTCACTTTGGCCCTACTGTTGGGATGGTATATTCTGAACTATTTCCCAAGAAAAAGTTACCCACAATGCTGTTCCATTTTAGATGGAGGCACAAATCATTAAAATATACTCTAGGTTCAATTCTATGTTCTCTCTCAAAAAGTTTTATTGTACTAATTAGAATGTTAGTGTTTTTCAAAAATACAGGAATTGTATTTTAATCCAATCTAATACTATTAAATATCATGAAGGCATTAAGATAATTGTTTTAGAAGAATGTTTAAAAACGTGAGAAAAACGTCTACTATAGACTATGAAGAAAAAACGGAAATTATGACCAATTTCATACTGTAACATCTCAGTTTTATAAATATATTGATGTACATTTACAAAATTGTATACGTAACTTAAAGGTTTATGGGTGAAATCATGTGCTGTTGGGGTGTTTGCTTTAAAATGTCCCATATAAAAAGGGACTGGAAAAATGGGAAGGTGGATGAAACGAGATCGGCGACATGCTGATCCATGTGAAGCTGGGTGGTGGGCGCCGGGGTTTGCTAGAGCATCTTCGTGCACACTTACACACCCGGTCTATCCAGAAGGCATCCAGCCATGTAATATGAAGAGTAGAGACATTTATTGAAGAAGACAGATCTGAGACACATTGTACATAAGACAAGGACACCTCGGTCCCCTTTGAAGGACGCACCTTGGGACCTCACACAGTTCTCTCAATTGCCATCAGCTGCCCTGTCGTATTTTCCTGAGTCTCACTGACGGTCTGAAATCTCTTCCCTTTCAAAGGTGATTTTAGTTTTTGGAAAAGCCAGAAGTCACGGGGTGCGAAATATGGGCTGTAGAGGGACTGAGTCACCTGGGTGATTTGATGTTTTGCCAAAAACTCTGCATGAGACGTGATGCCTGAGTGGGCGTGTGGTTGTGATGAAGCTTCCTATCACCAGTTGCCCAAAGATGTGGTCTTCTGAATCATTTGAATAGTTTCCCCAGAGGAATGTTCAAGCTTAACACAAAATTTGATGCAGATTTGATGCTGTACTTGCTCAGTCACTTTGAATGTGACAACCACACAGTACACATGCTCACTCAACGGGGTCTACCACCCCCACTGACTAGTACAGTGAAGTCATCATTGTTTATGCATACGAATTCCAGTCCACTCCTTGGCTGCGAGTTACATCGGTGTAATGCAAAGCATTCTTGTTATAATAGCAATCGCTGGACTTTTTCTGGACAGACCTTGGTATGTTAATAATAATAAATACTACACTGCATTAGAAATTAAACTCTGAAAGGCTACATGCCGAATGCTAATAGTGAACATTTCCTTGTATCACTAGGTGATATAATTATTGGTGGTTTCATTTTCTTTATATTTTGTATTTCCTGAAGTTTCTACAATAAACATATATGTACAACCTGAAAAAATAACAATCTCCATGGTCACCCTCTCTATAAATACCTGTTACAAGCTGGGCTTGGAGGACGGATGGCTAAGGAGCACTGGACCCCGGGGGGGAGGCCAGCTGCCTCCCTCCCTCAGCTGCAGCTCCTCCCCGCCTGCATCAGGGAGAAGCGGAAGGAGGAGAGCACCTGCAACGCCTGCTGATGTAATGCGAATTCCAGGCCAGGGACAACTGCTAGGATTACAGAGCAAAAGAGCCCAGCCACCATCTCTGTTTTTTCAGCAAACTTCATGGAGACTAATTTTTTCAGACACCCCAGAATGTGGAAGCCACTCCACCCTGAGAGCCTGGCTGAACAGGAATCAATCACAAGAAATCGGGTATGATTTATTTATTACATCAAAAGTATTAAAGGGAAACTCACCTGCAGAGGCACCACAGAACAAACCCAAGTCCACAGTAAGGGTCCAAGCAGATGGCCACTTCTCTAGAGGGGTAGAGCTCACACTGTAGCTTAATGGATCGGCAGAAGGCACTGGTGGCTGCGTGACACATCTGCAAGACAGCAGGGCCCACTGAGTGCATGGAGCCCAACACCAGCGCCCAGAAGTGATTGAGGGCAGGAGGCAATTGTGACCTAGCTTTGGCTTTGTGAGGAGAGAGTGGTCTGCAATATTCTCATTAGTCTTCCCATTTTTAATAAGAAGACTCTCCCCCCACCCCCCACACGACTTTCTGGTCCCCTGGACCTAATAACTCTAGCAATTGAAGCACCAACATCTTGCATTTGAATAGCAGGTTAATCTACCTTCGGGTTCCTCTGTGACCCTACTGCAGGCCTGTGAAGTAGGCAGGGAGATGTCACACTCAGGCCCCATCTCTGGGCAGCACTACACCTTATTCACAGTCCATCTCCAGGCCCAGCGCTGCACAAGTGGGCAACAGGGGCCAATAGAGCATGAGGAGTGAACAGGCCCCAAGTCAGGGAGGTTCAGAGAAGGTACAGAGTTTGCCGAAGGTCACACATCTGAGCTGGAATCAGAGATCTGTGAAGTGAGATACGGCAGCTATATCATGGAATGGCAGCCAAAATGCACTCTCAGCCCACCACCTAAGGACAGGAACAAGCTGCCCCAATCCCAGCATCAGTCCCATTACGCTCAGTGTAGAGTATTTTAAAATACTGTTAAAAATGCCTTATGAATGACATTCAATTGTATCGCAGCAGCTTTCTCGCCAATCAAATCTAAGATGAACATGAGAGCAGCACAGGGAACGTTACCAGGTCCATGGTTTAAGCGGATCCCCAGTTACTGTGAAGTGCTGTGTTCCCAGAGTGGGGCTGGAAGGGACCAGTGAGAGCCTTGTAACGAGGAGGGACACCCAGTGACAAGCCTGGGGAAAGCTGTGAGAGAATGCAGGCAAGGGGCCCCGTCCATCATGAGCCACAGGCTCATGGGGAGAAGCCCTGTCCAGAAGGTTTCACCATGGACATTTTACTGACTTCATCCAAGGTAAGCTAAAATTAATCTAGAACCTAACACATAAGTAGTTCTCTTTAGCCTTATATTTGTTTAAGGAGCAAACAGGACTGAATTTGTGAGACATTCCTCAACCTCCTACCTCCTGCATCAGGAGGTAGTAAAATCCTACCTAGCAAAACTACTTACATTCTCAGATTAGCAACCAAACCAACCTTTACTGAATCCCTGCTCTGGGCAGGTGCTATGTACAGCTTGAGAACCAAGTTCTTCAGCTCCGTGCAACAAATACAAATAATACTAACCGAGCATGTGTTATGTAGCAGGTGCTTGGGATACAGAAAGGAGTAAAACACGCCTGTGCCCTCAGGGGCTTGAACACTGATGGAAATTCGGACTTTAACCTGAGAGCAGGATCTGTGAGCACACAGAACGAAAAGAGAGCAGAGAATGGACCCTGCGTCACTCCTGGGGCTTTCGGAGGGTTCTGGGCCACGGTGGGTAAGTGAGCACTGACTGATTTCAGCACAGCGACAAGAGCACACGGGATAAAAAACAGCTGGAAAAGTTGAAGGTCCAGTCTCTAAACTCTTCCCAGTCTGGGACCTGCCATGGTCACGAACCAGGAGCCCAAGTTGGAGCATTTTTTTATTTTTTAGGATCTCATATTAAGAAAAACTCCCAATTCTTAAGAAGACGAACTTATATTTGGATAAAGGATTAGTTTCCTCAATGCCCAGAACAACGAACTCTAAATGCTCCACTGTAAAAGACACATCGAGAGTGGATACACGGATGTGGAGGAAGAGGGGATGCGGTCGCCTGCACTTACTGTCAGGATGTTTCTGTGACTGACCTGGGGCAGGGTAGGCTGATGTTACAGTACGTGTTCATTCCCTGGGCACCCATCAGCTGAGAGTGAGCAGGAAAGTGTGATGGGCGCACACTCAGTGGGAGGGAGAGTCACCATGAGTTCTGAACTACCCTGTGTGAAAAGCCGTAGGTGACGAATCTAAGGTAAATTGTAGGTGCTGTGTGGGAGTCCTCCATCTGACTTCCGTGATGACGCTGCACAAGTGTGTATCTAGGATGTACTAGGAACCTTCAGGGGTAAATAACACTTTTAGACAGGCAGTACTATAAATCTTAAATTTAACATATAAACACACACTCATAGGTTTTATACTAAGTCAGACGCTCTGTAGTGCCCATTATGGGGAAAACAGTTTACTGGATAAATTTGCCTCTCTCAATTTTTGATAGCAAATTGAATACTTAATGAGATTTCTGTCCAAAAGCCAAAATTGAGTCAAAATGTTTTCCTGAGAAGTATGTTGACCTGTGCAACCAGAGATAAAGGGCTTTCCTTCTGGAGAAGAGTATAAGGCAGATAATTTCAATGCTATTTATGCCGCTGAGTATTTAAAGCTTATGTGTTTTTCATTAAATGATGTCACAACCTATTTCATCTCAGGTATCATCAAACACATTTAGCAGTCAAAAGTTTAAGAAAAAACTTTCATAAATTTAAGAAAAAGTTTAATTTTTCATCTCTTAAGATTTCTAGGGTCTATACTTGTTTCAAACAGAAATATCTTCATTGGATAAAGAGTTAATATTATAGGCCGCACTTGCATAGATCATAAAAATGTATGACAAGAAGTACATTTCTGGAAGGCGGTGGCGATGTAGGTGGGTGCTGAGTCCACTTGCTTGTGCACCCAACCGGGACACTTAGCTGTCTGAAAAACAAAGTGAACAGCCAAAGAATCTCAGCTGACAGGAAGTTTGGAAGCCAAAGTGTGCAGAGGACATTTAAAAACTGACAGTAAGGAGGTTTTGTAGGTTAACTAGAAGGTCCCCTGTCCTGGTAGTAGAGACTGAGGCTGCTGCAGGCGCTTTGGAGGAGAGCAGGTCAGTGATAGCAGCCTAGCAGCTACCTCCCCTCCAGGGGCGGGGATATCCCAGACACATGCTGGGAGAGACATGGACGGAGTAGTAGGCTAGGGGGAAAAAAACTCAGCAAGCTACACACCGCGGGTGGTATCCAGGCTGAGGCAGATAATTTGGGGGATCCTAGTGACACCTGGAACTGGGAGTGGAGGGCCACGACTGGCTGTGACCCAGGTAGGTTCTGGACTTGCCAGAAGGTTGGACTGTGTGGAAAGCCAGGCAGTGGCACCCAGGAGACTTTTTTCAGAAGTGGAATGGAGGCACACCATGCAGGGGCCTTGGGCGCGCAGTGGCTGGGCCAACAAAGAGGGAGGAGTGTGGGTGTGATTTGCTCCCACTCAGCACACCTCAGGGACTGATCAAAGGGGTGCAAAACAAGGTGGCTTATTGGTGCCGGCAGGGTGCAGATGGACAGAGTGGAGACTGCGGGTTGCACAGCGCTCTGAGGGCCTGGGCTGGAAACTGGGCACCTGTGATTATTATAGCCCAGACTGAGCCCCCTTCCTTGGCAAAACACTGAGGGAAAACAGAGCCCAGCTCCCTCTGCCTGCAGGAACCGGGAAGACCTGCAAAACCTGCTAAGCAGGCTTTTTTTTTTCTTTTCTATTTCTCAAGCACAAGACAGTAGGACCCGGAGCTGAGAGAAAACCTGAGACAGAAGCACAAAGAAGTCAGAAGGCAAAGACCAACAGCTGAGACAAATTTCACTTTGCTCTTGATCAGAACCAGTATGTTTTTTAAAAAAATTCCTCTTTCTTCTTTCCATTTATTCAGGGGTTTTTTTGTTTTTATTGTGTTATTTTATTCTCCCTTTCATATTGCATTTTAATCTTTCTTCTTTCACTTCACTAGTATTCCAAATAACACACTACTCTTGGTATTTTACTCTTTTTATTCAGATTATATATATTTTTCATACTATTGTTATTCCAAAGCCCACATAGCACCCTACCCTAGTCTTAATCCATTTTGCCATCTTTCTGAGCTTTATTACTGCTGTGGTTAGCTTTATTTCTCACACACTACACCAAGTTTCTATGCCTTACTCTCACTATTTCTCCTCCATCTAACCTTGCATAAGCTCTCTGCTTTCTCAAGTCAGCTTTCCCTCTTTTCCCTCTGTTAAGAGTCTTATTTCTTTTCCACCTATTATAAACAGTGGCGAGTTGGGTGAAATACCATGGCTATTACTGTTCTTCTCCAAAGGAACTCGATGTCTTCACTACTTGTTTGTACTTAAATCCCATAGAATGCTCTCTCGCTGTCTTACTCCATTTCACCTTGAGGGAAATCAGTTGAGGGAGGAATTTTATTACATTGTTCTCTCTCCTTCCACCCTCTCTCAACCTTGGCTTTACTGCTTACTCTCATTAGTTTGCTTCTCCCATCCTCTCAAAATCATCTTTCTTTACTGTAGACATATTCACTTTTTGCTTTTCTACAGTATTCTCATTCCCATTCCACCTTTCTTAAGCTTCACTCAGCTGTCGTTGCTATCGACCCCTCTGTGGTTTTCTGCACTTTTGTTCCCGCTAATCCAATACCTTTTCAATTTTATTTCAAATCACATAGTATACTCTTCTCTTTTCTTACCCCCTTGTTCTCATTGCCCTTCCGTGTTTTACTTATATTTTAAATTTTGTTCTCTCCCTTTCTTTGCCTTGGTTCTATCCCAACTCTTAATCAATTCTTCTCCCTCTTACCATGTGATAACATTTTGCCCTCCTTTTGTCACCTCATATTCCCTATCACATATCTTACAATATTTGCAATCGCTTCTCACCTTTAATAATCTTAATTCAATTGTGGTTAAGGGGAGTTCTTTTTGCTGGCATAGGTTTGGTTGTTGGATAATACTGCTTTGTTAGCCAACACCTGTACATCAGCATACTAGACAAGGTGGGAGTTACAACTACCAGTAAGCCCGCTGGAGGGGAGAACCCACCAACAAAGGAGACACCAGCAGGTAAAGCCCAAGTCCAACAAGAGACCCCACAGAAATGGAAGAAAGGGTAACCACAGAGCATCCAGACAAGGAGATAGAGACCAAACAAATGAGTCCCACAGAACTTCTACCACAGAAGTTCACCCCAAGAAGACAGCTGGCAAAGCAGAGCATCAAGAATTGCAGAAACAAACAAAGAGAGTCACCTAAAATGGGGAGACAAAGAATGAACATGCAATCAAAAGGAAGATTCCCTAGTAAGAAAGCTAAATGGATACGAGGCAAGCAAACTATCAGACACGGAATTCAAATGGATGGTTATAAGAATGCACAAGGAACTCAGTAACAACTACAAGGAACTTTGTAGAAATTATGACAGCATGAAAAAGGAAATAGAAACTATAAACAAGAACCAGGAAGAAATGAAGAACACAATATCTGAAATAAAAAATACACTTGAAGGAATTACAATCAGGCTGGATGAGACAGAAGACTGAATTAGTGAGCTGGAAGACAAGGTGGAAAGAAACACCCAGGCAGAGGAGCTGCAAGGAAAAAGACTAAAAAAATATGAAGATAGCTTAAGGGAACTGCAGGGCAACATGAAACACAACAACACTCAAATCATAGGAATACAAGAAGGAGAAGAAAAGGAGCAAGGGATAGAAAACCTGTTTGAAAAAATACTGACAGAAAACTTCCCTAACCTGAAGAGGGGAAAAACCATGCAAGTTCAGGAAGCACAGAGGGTCCCAATCAAGAGGAGCCCAAAGAGGCCCACACTAAGACACATCATACTTAATGCCAAATTTTAAAGACAAAGAGAGAATCTTAAAAGCAGCAAGGAAGAAACAGGAAGTGACATATAAGGGAGCTCTGAAAAGGCTAGAAGCTGATGTCTCACCAGAAACACTACAAGCCAGAAGGGAATGGCAAGAGATATTCCAAGTAATGAAAAGCAAAGGCCTGCAACCAAGGCTCCTCTACCCAGCAAGTCTCTCAATTAAAATGCTAGGTGATATAAGGAGTTTCCCAGGCAAAAGAAAGCTGAAAGAATACACCTCCAACAAACTAGCACTGCAAGATATGCTAAAGGGACTGTTTTAAGAGGAGGAAGAAAAAGAGTCTGAGACAGAGAAACACACGTACAAAGGGGAAAAATGAATAAGTACCTATCAAAATAACCTTAAATGTAAATGGATTAAATGCTTCAGTCAAAGACTTGGGGTAGCTGAACAGATAAGAAAACATGACCCACACATATGCTGCCTACAAGAGACCCACCTCAGAAAAAAGACCTACACAGACTCAAAGTGAAGGGTTGGAAAAAAATATTTCAAGGAAATGGACAGGGAAAAAGCTGGAGCATAAATACTTATATCAGACAAAACAGATTTCTAAACAAAGGCCATGAAAAGAGACACAGAAGGACACTTCATAACACTCAAGGGAAGAATACATCAAGATCCATCAAGAAGACATAAACATTATAAACATATATGCACACAATATAGGAGCACCCAAATATGTAAGGAAAATCTTGAAGAACTTCAAGAAAGATACAGACAGCAACACACTTATAGTAGGGGATTTCAACACCCCACTGTCAAAACTGGACAGATCTTCCAAACAAAATATCAGCAAGGATATTGTGGCATTGAACAATGCCTTACCTCAAATGGACTTACCTGATAAATATAGAACCTTTCATCCCAAAGAAGTAAAATACACATTCTTTTCAAATGTACATGGAACATTTTCAAAGACAGACCACATGATAGACACAAAACAAGCCTCAACAAATTGAAGAAAATTGAAATCATATCAAGCATTTTCTCGGATCACAAGGGCCTGAAACTAGAAACCAACCTTAAGGAAAAAACTCAAAAACATTCAAATTTGTGAAGACTGAATAGCATGCTATTAAACAATGAATGAGTCAATAATGAGATCAAGGAAGAAATCAAAAAGTTTCTGGAAACAAATGAAAATGAACACACAACAGTCTAAAACCTATGGGACAGAGCAAAGGCAGTCCTGAGAGGGAAGTGCATAGCAATACAAGCCTACCTAAAGAAGATAGAAACATTTCAAATAAACAACCTAACCCTAAATCTACAAGAACTAGAAGGACAACAACAAACAAAGGTCAGAGCAAATAGAAGGAAGGAAATAACCAAGATCAGAACAGTATTAAGTGACACAGAGACTAAAAGAACAACTCAAAGGATCAATAAATCCAGGAGCTGTTTCTTTGAAAAGATAAACAAAATCGACAAGTCTTTAACAAGACTCATCAAGAAAAAAAGAGAACCCAAATAAAATCAGAAATGAAAGAGGAGAGATTACAGCTGACACCACAGAAATACAATTCATAGTAGGAAATCACTAGGAACAACTATATGCCAAGAAATTTGAAAACCTGGGTAAAATGGACAAATTTTTAGAAAAATATAATCTTTCAAAACTGAATCAAGAAGAAGCAGAAAGCCTGAACAGACTGATAACAGCTAGTGAAACTGAAGCAGTAATCAGAAAACTCCTGGCACAAAAAAGCCCTGGACCAGATGGTTTCACAGGAGAATCTTACAAAATATTTATGGAAGAGCTAACCCCCATCCTTCTCAGACTCTTGCAAAAAGTCCAAAAAGAGGGAAGACTTGAAACTCTGATTATGAAGCCAGCATCATCCTAATCCCAAAACCAGATAAAGACATAACAAAGAAAGAAAACTACAGGCCAATATTGCTATTGAACATAAGACGCTAAAATCATCAACAAAATATTGGCAAACCACATCCAGCAATACATTAAAAAGATCATACACCATGACCAAGTGGGATTCATTCTAGGGATGCAAGGATGGTACAATATTCGCAAATCAATAAATGTAATACATCACATAAACAAAAGGACAGACAAAAATCCCATGATCATATCAATAGATGCAGAAAAAGAATTTGATAAGGTACAGCAACCATTTATGATAAAAACACTCAGCAAAGTGGGAGTAGAAGGAGCATACTTAAACATAATAAAGGCCATATATGAGAAACCTATAGCCAACATATTCAATGGGAAAAAACTAAAAGCTTTCCCACCAAGATCAGGAACAAGACAAGGATGTCTGCGTTCACCACTTTTTTCAACATAGTATTGGAAGTTCTAGCCACAACGATCAGACAAGAACAAAAAAGGCATCCAAATTGGAAAGGAGGAAGTTAAACTGTCATTGTTTGCAGATGACATGATAGTGTACACAGAAAACCTTATAGACTTCAGGAAGAAACTACTTTGCCTAACAAGTGATTCTGACAAAACAGCAGGATACAAAGTCAATATTCAGAAATTGAAGGCATTTTTGTACACTAACAATGAAATATCAGAAACACAAATGAGGAGAAAAATCCCATTTACTACAGCAACAAAAAAATAAAGTACTTAGGAATAAACCTAACCAAGGAGGTAAAAGACCTGTACTCAGAAAACTACATAACACTGAAGAAAGAGATTAAGGAACACAGAAATAAATGGTAGCATATTCTGTGTTCATGGACTGGAAGAATTAACATCATCGAAATGTCCATACTACCCAAATCAATTTATAGATTCAATGCAATTCCTATTAAAATACCAATGACGCATTTCACAGATATAGAACAAACATTTCAAAATTTATATGGATCCATAAATGACCCAAATAGCCTCTGCAATTTTGAGAAAGAGGAACAAAGTAGGAGGGATCATAATACCTGATATCAAAGTATACTACAAGGCCACTGTAATCAAAACAGTTACTCTGGCTGGTGTGGCTCAGTGGATTGAGTGTTGGCCTACAAAACAAACAGTCACCGGTTCAATTCCCAGTCAGGGCACATGCCTGGGTTGTGGGCCAGGTCCCCAGTTGGGAATGCCTGAGAGATAACCACACATTGCTATTTCTCTCCCTTTCTTTCTCCCACCCCTTCCCTCCCTCTAAAAATAAATAAAATAAAATAAAATCTTTAGAAAAACCAGTCAGGTACTGGTATAAGAACAGACCCATGGATCAATGGAACAGAATAGAGTCCAAAAATCAGCCCAGATGTAAACCCATGTCTCTATGGTCAATAAATATTTGACAAAGTGGGCAGGAGCATAAAATGGAGTAAAAATAGCCTCTTCAACAAATGGTGTTGGGAGAGCTAGCCAGCTACATGAAAAAAATGAAACTCAAGCACAAACTTACACCATACACAAAAATAAATTCAAGGTGGATAAAAGACTTAAATATAAGTCATGGCACCATTAAAGTCATAGAGGAAAACACAGGCAGGAAAGTCTCAGATATTCCACGCAGCAATATTTTCACCAATATGTCCCCTGGAACAAGGGACATAAATGGAAAGAATAAACAAGTGGGATCTCATCAAAATAAAAATAATGTTTTCTTCTGCATGGCTGAAGAAAACAGCATTAAAATGAAATGAGAACTAATCATATGGGAAAACATATTGGCCGATGATAACTTGGACAAGGGTTTGATCTCCAAAATATATAAAGAACTCACACGACTCCACTCCAGGAGGACAAACAACCCAGCTGAAAAATGGGCAAAGGACCTGAACAGACACTTCTCCAAGGAAGACATGCAGAGGGCCCAGAGACATATGAAAAGATCCTCAGCATCACTAGCCATCAGAGAGATGCAAATTAAAACCACAATGAGATACTACTTCACACTCGTCAGAATGGCCATCATAAACAAATCAACAACAACAAGTGTTGGAGATGATGTGGAGAAAAGGGAACCCCAGTGCACTGTTGGTGAGAATGCACACTGGTGCAGCCACTGTGGAAAACAGCATGGAATTTCCTCAGAAAACTAAAAATGGAATTGCCTTTTGACCCTGCTATTCCACCCCTGGGATTATACCCTACGAACACTGAAACACCAATCCAAAAGAACCTATGCACCCCAATGTTCACAGCAGCACAATTTACAATAGCTAAGTGCTGGAAGCAACCTCAGTGCCCATCAGTAAATGAACGGATCAAAAACTGTGGTACATTTACACAATGGATTACTATGCAGCAGAAAGAAAGAAGGAACACCTACCCTTTGCGACAGCATGGATGGAACTGGAGAGCATTATGCTAAGTGAAATAAGCCAGGTGGTGAAAGACAAATAACATATGATCTCCCCTATAAGTGGAACCTATCAGCAAAACCAACAAGCAAGCAAAATATAAATCAGAGACATGGAAATGAAGGACAAACTGACAGTAACTGGGGGGAGGGGTGGATAATGGGGCAAAAAAGCAGAATGGTCATCAAGGAACTTTTATAAAGGACATATGGACAAAGACAATGGGGGTCAGGGGAAATGTTTGAATGTGGGAGATGGGGGTGGGTAGGGTGGGGGGAGAGTAATGGGTGAAAACGGGGACAACTGTAATTGAACAATAAAAAAAATATGTTTCTCTTTTGGTTATGACATTAGAAGGCTAATTTCAGAAGTATAATAAGTAATTTGAATGGTATGAAAATGTTTATTCTGAAAGGCTTTTGAAAAATTGTTTTATTTTTATATTGTATTTTATTTGGTTTATCACCTCAAATGGTACTAAAAAGCAGAAGGAAGGATTCTGGGAAGATGCTTAAGCAGGAAGCAGTGCAGGATATGAAGTAACTAGTTTGGAACTCTAGGATCTGTCAAAGGCTTGCAACTTATAGGGATAGACTTGCATGGGAGCTGCAATTAACTTTAGAGCATTAAGACAACCGTGAGTTAAAAAAAAAAAAAAGGTGAAGAAGTTTATTACATTTAGACCCGAGTGAAAGAAATTCTCAAGAAACTTCTACAGGTTGAAATAGAAAGTCATTAGACATAGCTCAAAGATATTTGAAGAAATAAAGATTTTAGTAAAGGTAACTAAAAAGGTAATGATAAAAGATAGTATAGTTTCAGCAACAGTTTCTAACTCCATTTTTCCTACATGATTAAGGAAACTAATATATTAAAACAAAACAACTCTTAGTTTAAAAACTATTATTGTAACTTGGTATTTAAATTCCACAATTCTTCCCTATATAGGTTAAGAGAATGAGTTTAAAAATTATTACTATATGTTTTGGGCCACACAATCTATGAAGATATAATTTTGTGATACTGAAAACTGAAAATGGTCAGGTAGAGCTGTACAGGACCAGTTTTGTATCTTATGGAAGTTAAGCTGCTATAAATTCAAAATAGAATGTTACAGCTTTAGAATGTTGAATGGAATCCCCATTGTAACCTCAAAGAAAATAGCTTATAGAAGATACGCAAAAGGAAATGAGAAAGGAATTCAAATATTTCACTAGAAGAAAATCAACTAAGCACAAAATAAGAAAGTAATGCAGAAAATGAGGAATAGAAAAGCTATTAAGACATATGGAAAACAGCAAGATGAGAGAAGTCTCTTATCCATAATTATTCTAAATATAAATGGATTAGCCCTGGCTATTGTTGCTCAGTGGATTGAGTGCTGGCCTGTGAACCAAAGGGTTGCCAGTTCAATTCTCAGTCTAGGGCGCATGCCTGGGTTGAGGGCCAGGTCCCCAGTAGGGGGCATGCGAGAGGCAACCATACATTGATGCTTCTCTCCTTCTCTTTCTCCTTCCCTTCCCCTCTCTCTAAAAAATAAATAAAATCTAAAACAAAATAAATAAAATAAATAAATATAAATGAATTAACTCTCTCATCAAAGACAGGAAGTGGAAGAATGGATAAAAACCATGACCCAACCATATGCTGCCTACAAAAGTATCATTTTAGATTAAATTACACAAATAGTTTGAAAGTAAAAGGATGGATACAGATATTTCATGCAAATAGTAACCAAAAAGGAGAAGTAGCAATACTAATATCAGAAAAATAGACTTTCAATCCAAAAATGTTACAAGAGACAAAGAAGAGCATTATATATTAATAAAAGAGCAACTATATATTAATAACAGAGCAAGAAGATATAACAATTACAAACATCTACACATTCAGTAAGAAACCATCAAAATATGTAAAACAAAAACTGACAGAACTGAAAAGAGAAACAGGCAACTCTACAATAATCAGAGACTCCAATACACCACTTTCGATCATGGACAGAACAACTAGACATAAGGTGATTAAAGAAACAGAGCACTGCCCTGGCTGGGTGGATCAGTTGGTTAGAGTATCAGCCCAGGCACCAAAGCCTGAGGGTTCAATCCCCGATCAGGGCACATACCTAGGTGTGGGTTCCATCTGCAGTAGGGCGTGTATGGAGGGCAACAGATTAACATCTCTCTCTCACATTGATGTTTCTCTCTCACTCTTTCCCCCTTCCCCTCTCTTTAAAATCAGTGAACATATCCTTAGATGAACGTTAAAAATAAAAAAAGAAATAGAACACTCCAAATGATCTCCATATCTATGATTCTGCTCCTGTTCTGCTTGCTTGCTGAGTTTGCTTTTTAGATTCAGTTGTTCATAACTGTGAATTTTTTGCCATTTTAATGTTTGTAGTTTTGCTCTTCTTTTTCTTATATAATTCCCTTTAACATTTCATATAGTAATGGCTTGGTGATGATGAGCTCCTTTAGTTTTATCTTGTTAGGGAAGCACTTCATCTGCCCTTTAATTCTAAATGATGGCTTTGTGGGATAGAGTAATCTGTATGCATGACCCACTGACATGAACTAAGGAAGGGCACTGCAGGAGGGAATGGAGGTATAGGGTGGAGGGGTAAAGGGGGAAAACTGGGGCTACTGTAATAGCATAATCAATAAAATATATTAAAAAAAGAAATAAAAAAATAGTATGAATCTTCAAATCTCAAAAAAACCCCTCAAAACACAACATGCTACCACAGTACGACACCAAAACACAATAAATCAGAGACACACAGAACACTCTATTGAACCACAGCAGAATACAGTCTTCTCCAGACTCCTTGGGTAATTTTCCAGGATAAATCATATTTTAGGCCACAAATGAAGTCTAAATAGCTTTTGAAAAACAGATACAAAGTATCTTCTTTAAACACAACAGGATGAAGTTAGAAATTGGTAATAAGGAAAAAAACTAGAAAACCCACAAATCTGTGGAATTCTAACAACGCACTCTTAAATGACCAATAAATAAAAGAAGAAATCACAAGAAAAACCAGGAAATAATTATATACAAATAAGAATGGAAACACAACATAACAAAACTTATGGTACACAGGGAAAGCAGTGTTAAGGCAGAAATTTATAGCTGTTAACGATTATATTAAAAGATCTTACCTCAACAACCTAACTTTATAACTTAAGAAATGAGAAAAAGGAACTTCCTGTCAAGATGGTGGCAAGGGTAAACACCGTTTGTCTCCTGACACAACCACATCAAAATTACAACTAAATTATAGAACCACCATCACTCAGAACTGTCAGAAATAGAGTTGAATGGAAGTCTGACAGCTATGGAATTAGTTGTTGTCCAGAGTAGTAGAAGGGGTGCAGAGTAACAGGCTGGTCCCACATACATACGTGATGGATGAAAATTTGGAAGGGAAATCTCAGGAGTGAGGAGCCTCAGCCCTATACCAGGGCCCCAAGCCCAGGGTTCCAGTGCCAGGAAGATAAATTCCCATAACTTCCGGCTATAAAAACCAGTTGGGACTGAGTCAGTAGAAGAAAATTATGGAGTCCCAAGTAGTTCCTCTTAAAGAACCCACACATGGACTTACTCAGACTCACTCCCTCTGACCTGCAGGACAGGGATAGCAGCTTGAAAGGGACCAGCGACACACAGAGGGAGGAACTGAAGTGACTGACATCAAGGCAAGAGCTAGGGGACAGCTTTCTATCAGACAGAAATGTGGGCAGAGCCACAGAGCTGGTAGGCAGGTGCCATATCTGAGACTCCATAAACCTGGTTAACACTGTTTGCCCAGTCCTGGAGATCCCCTGAGGCTCCATCCCACCCAACTTATAGCTCACCGTGAATTTTCCATATGAATGGCTAGTCTTGGCTCATGCTTCGGAACTTCCTAAATCCTATCAAACGAGCAACAACCTTCCTCTGTGAGCCCCCAGCACCACGTCTCTTGCTAAGTAGCCCCAGGCACAGCACTAGCAGCAGTCAGCCTAGATTCACAGCTTGGCTTTGTCCAGGGAGTCTCAAAGCCCAGCACAAGTAGCAGCCATCCCAGAGTGGCCCTGGGCAAAACACAGATGGGGGCTGACTTTGGCCTGCACCATCCAGGAAACCCCAGAGCCTGTGCAACCAGTGGAGAGCTACAGAGCATGTTGGAGCACCACTACCCAGCCCCTACACAGCTGATCCCCCATGGAGGTTGGTGATCAGTGGTCACAGCCAATCCTTGCAACTGATTGGCCTGGGTAAATCCCTCCCATTGACCTGCCAAAAGCAATTAAGGCACAACTACAAGAGGAGGATATATTCAGCCCCCATAGAGGTTATACCTTGAGTACCCAGCTTGGGTGATAGGGGAGGCTGTGCCATGGGACCCTATAGGATACCTGCTACATCAGGTCCCATTACCAAGATACAGAGTCAAAGCAGCTCTACCTAATACATAGAAACAAACACAGGGAGGCTGCCAAAGTGAGGAGATAAAGAAACATGGGCCCAAATGAGAGAACAGATCAAAACTCCTGAAAAAGAACTAAACAAAATCTATCAGATGTAGCATTCAAAACATTATAAGGATGCTCAAGGGACTTAGTGAGAACCTCAACAGCATAAAAAAGATCCAGTGAGAACCTAAGGATACACTAATTGAAATAAAGACAATTTATAGGGAAACAATAGAATGAATAAAGGCAAGAATCAAATCAATGATTTGTAACATAAGGAAGCAAAAAACAACCAACCAAAACAACAAGAAGAAAAAAGAATAATAATAATAATAAAGAGAGAATAGTATAAGCAGCCTCTGGGACACCTTGAAGCATTCCAACATTTTTGTCATAGGGGTACCAGAAGGAGAAGAGAAAAAGCAAGAAATTGGAAATCTATCTGAAAAAATAATGAAAGAAAACTTCTCTAATTTGGTGAAGGAAATAGACATACAAGTCCAGGAAGCACAGAGTGCCAAACAAGATGAATGCAAAGAGGTCGACTCCAAGACACATCATAATTAAAATGCCAAAGGCTAAAGAAAAAGAGAGAACCTTAAAAGCAGCAAGAGAAACACAGTTTCTCTGTTAAGGAAGGCTGTTACCTACAGGGGAGTCCCCATAAGACTGTCAGCTGATTTCTCAAGAGAAACTTTGCAGGCTAGAAAGGATTGGCAAGAAATACTCAAAGTCATGAAAAGCAGGGACATACAGCCAAGATTGCTCTACCCAGCAAAGATATCACTTAGAATCAAAGGACAGATAAAGAGCTTCCACATAAGATAAAATCTAAAGGAATTCATCATCACCAAACTATTATTATATGAAATGTTAAAGGAACTTATTTAAGAAAAACAAGAAGATCAAAACTATGAAAAATAAATGGCAATAAATACATATCTGTCAACAATTGAGTCTAAAAATGAAACTAAGCAAACAAGAAGAACAGAGTCAGAACCATGGATATGGAGAGCATTTTGATGGCTGCCAGATGGGCGGGGGGTTTGGGGAATGGGTGAAGAAGTGAGGGGATTGAAAAGTATAAATTGGTAGTTACAGAATAGCCATGAGGATGTACAGTATCAGGAATGGAGTAGCTAAAGAACTTATATGCATGACCCATGGGTAATGAACACCAGTATGTGGATTGCCTGAAGGGGTGGTGGGAGGGCAAAGGGGGAAAAATGGGGACAACTGTAATAGCATAATCAATAAAATATAATAAAAAGAAAGGAAAAAAGGAAATGAGAAAAAGAAGGGCAAACTGAACCAAAAGCTAGCAGAAGGGAAGAAAGTAATAAAGATTAGAGAGGAAGATAAATATATTAAAAAATAGTAGAGATAATCAATGAAAACAAAAGTTGGTTCTTTGAAAATCTCAGAAAATTTTAGCTAGATGAAGTAAAAAAAAAGGGAAAACTCAAATTGCTAAAATCAGGAATGAAAATTGGGACATTTTACTGATTCTACAGAAATAAAAAGAATTATGAGAGAGTACTATAAACAACTGTACACCAACAAATTACACAACTACATGAAACAGAAATCCCATCTCATGAAATTTGATACACGAACTATAAAGAAGGAACACATAACTTACCAGGACTAGGTCATAAATAATACAAAATATGAATAAACCTGTAATTTGTAAAAATATCAAATCGACAAAAAATAAAAAATTCCAATGAAGAGAAGCCCTGTACCTGATGGCTTCACTGGTGATTCTACCAAACATTAAAGAAAAACTAATACCAATCCTTCTCAAACTTTTCAAAAAAAATTGAAGATAAGGAACACTTCCTAACGCACTCTATGAGGTTAGCATTTCTCTGATACCAAAATCAGACAAAGACACTATAAGAAAACTGAACTATAGATCAGTATGCCTTATGAACATTAGGATAAAAATCCTCAACATACTAGGCAAGCATAGTAGCAAATGGAATTCAGCAGCACAATAAAAGGCTTATACATTATGACCAAGTGGGATTTATTCCTAGAATGCAAGCATGGCTCAATGCATGACAATCAATAAATGTAATTCATCCCATTAAGAGAATGAAGGGGAAAAACCTGCATGATCATCTCATTTGATGCATAAAAAGCATCTGACAAAATTTAGTATCTTTTTATGATAAAAACACTCACTAGGAATAGAAGGAAAGTACCTCAACATAAAAGCAATATATGAAAAGTCAGCAAACATCATATTCAGCTGCAAAAGACTGAAAGCTTTTTCTCTAAGGTAAGAAACAAGACAAAGATGCCCACATTTCCCCTTTCCATTCAACATAGTACTGGAAGTTTTAGCCTGCTCAATTAGGTGAGAAAATAAGTAAAAGGCAACCATATTGGAAAGGAAGAAGTAAAATTATCTTTGTTCATAGATGATATAATCTTATATGTAAAAAACCCTAAAGATTCCACAAAGTAATTGTTAGAAATCATAAATGAATTCATTGAAGCAGCAAGAAAAGTCAACATGCAAAAATCACTTGCATATCTATATACCAAATGAAAATCTGAAAAGGTCATTAAAACAGTTCCCAATTACAACAGCATAAAAAAATAATAAAATATTTACAAATTAACCAAGGAGGTGAAAGACTTGAACAATGAACACTATAAAATATTCCTGAAAGAAATTAAAGAATACATAAATAAATGAAAACATATCCCATATACACAGATGTCAATATTAACCAAAGCAACACAGATTAATGCAATTTCTATCAAAATCTCAATAATGTTTTTCACAGAAATAAAAAAGCTCATTGTAAAATTCATGTGGAATTTTAACAGAACTTGAATAGCCAAAGCAATCTTGAAAAAGAACAAAGCTGGAGGTCCCATCACACTTTCTGATTTCAAAACTTACTACAAAGCTGTAACAATCAAAATGGTGCAGTACTGGCATATAGACAGGCAGATAAAACAATGGAACTTTTTTGTAAAGCCTAAAAATAGACCATTCCATATATAGTCAAACAATTTCTACAAGTGTGCCACGACCACCCGATGGGGAAAGGAGAGTCATTTCTGGGACAACTGGATATCTGCATGTAAAACAATGAAGCTGGATTTTTACCTGACACCATGCACAAAATTAACGCAAGATGGATCAAAGACCTAAATGTAAGACCTAAAACAATAAAACTCTTAGAAGGAAACATGGGGCGAAATCTTTATGACAATGGGTTTGGCAACGTTTTCTCCGCTATGACACCAAAGGCACAAGCAACAACAACAAAAAATGAACAAAACTGAACTACATAAAAATTTTAAAATTTTGTGCATCAAAAGACACTATCTATACAAAGACAACCAAAGAATGGGAGAAAATATTTGCAAATTACATATCTGATAAGGAATTAATATCCAGAGTATATAGAACACTTCTAAAACTAAACAACAAACAAACCAATTCTAAAATGGGCAACGGACTTGAACAGACATCTCCCCAAAGATACACAAATGGCCAATAATCACATGAAAAGATGTTCTTTGTCACTAATCATTAGGGACACGCACATCAAAACTATAATGAAATACAACCTCACCCACTAAGATGCCTACTTTTAAAATAAAACAAGTGTTGCTAAGGATGCTAAGAATTTGGAACCTTTGGGCTCTGCTGGTGAGAAGATAAAATGGTACAGACATCATGTAAAAAAGTACAGTTGTTCCTCAAAAAGTTACAAATAGAATTACCATATGATTCAGCAATTCCACTTCTGGGTACATACCCCAAAGCTGGAATTAGTGTCTCAAATATATGCACACTTACATCCACAGCAGCATTAGTTGTAACAGCTAAAACGTGCAAGCAAGGCAAGTGTCCACTGACATGAGCGGATAAGCAAAATGTGGTGTAGGCACAATGGAATAATGTTCAGTCTTAAAAAAGAATTCTGATACATGCTACAACATGGGTGAAGACAGCACGCTGAGTGGAGAAAGTCAGACACAGAGGACATGTACGGTACGATTCCACTTACATGAGGTATGTAGAGTATACAAACCATAGAGACAGAAAGAACGGTGATTTCTGGGGTTTGGGAGAGGGTGGTGGAGAGTTAGTATTTAATGGGGACAAAGTTTCATGTTTACAAGAAGAAAAGAGCTGTGGGGATGGAGAGGGGTAATAGCAGCACAGCAGGTTGAATGTATTTAATACCACTGAACTGCACACTTAAATTGGCTAAGGTGGTAAATTTATGTCATGTATTTTACTACAATAAGAAAAATTGGAGTAGACGGAATAAGAGAAATGAGGTAAATTATGCAAAATCAGCAGTCAGACCCCAGAGGCAGATAAGAGGGAAAGGGCTTCTTGAGGCTTCTGAAAATTTAACATGCCCTTGATAAGGCCCTCCCCTGAGCCTGGAGGACCCTACCTCTGGGGACACAGAGTAGCCCCATTCTTTGGTAGGAAAAGGGGTCACTGCAGCTGCAATGAGCATCAATCTGGCAAATCATAATGGAATCCGTGTTAAAAACCAAGAAACTATAGTGCACAGTTTTACAGCAAAAAGAAAATTAGGATTTGAGAACCACCAAAAAAGAAACACAGACACAGTTTTTTAGTAAGGGCTAGTCAGGCTGTGTTTACATTAAAAAAAAAAAAAAAAAAAGAAAGAAAGAAAGTTGGACACCTACGAAGGCCTCGCTCCGTGGTTCACTGCACGTCCCCACCGGAATCCACGGCACACGACGTGACTAGATGTAACTAGCCGTACCTGTGAGGGCTCACTGCACATTGGGCAGACTGCCTTGCTCACCTTCACTCCAGCTAGCATTCCAGTTGTGGACACACTGAAGTCCAGGTAAGCCAGCGTGTCCGGGTTGGAGGGTTTGTAGATCTGGGCCGGCCGCTTCTTTGGCAAATCATCTGGAGAGCGAAGTGAAGCTATTAGTGTATCTGACTCAGTGGGAAAGCAGAGAAGTAAATGTACCCAGCTAGTTCAAGGACTCACCTGTGTCCAGTATGGGGGGCCACGCCCTGACATCGACGGCTGCAGCTGCCTCCCTGGACCGTAACAATTTACAGATCAGTTGTGTTGTCATTAAGCAGGCAGAGCGACTCACCTGAGGGCCACAGAACAGAATGGATGAAGGAAGGTAAACCACAGGTGAATACTCACTGCACACGTCTGCTCCCTATGTGTGTTGAGGCCATGTGACTTTTAGAGCAGGTTAGACCACCAGGGACATGGCTCCTCAGGAGGAGTCCGTGTTGGCCGGCGGAGGTACAAAGGAGCTAGGAATCTGACCATGAAGGCCACACAAAGCTCATGGGCTCTGAGGTCCCTGGAAATTTCTGTAGCTGAATAGGATCCAGTGCAAGGTCACACTCAGAATGGAGCTTCTAAACTCACTTGCTGACACTGTTAGCTGTCCTATTAGAAATGCCACACATGTCCGCCAAGAAACCGCCCACAGTTTCTAACGGGTGTAATGACTGAGAAAGTACTCCAACCTAACTACTACAACAGGTGGAAAAAATAGTTACTCGTGGGGTCCCCAAACTATCTTGTTCCTTGTGGTTCCTTCTCTAAAGGGAAAAACCTTTCCTAATCCTTTTAAATTTCCCCAGGCACATATACACAAAATTAAAACAGGAACAGGACACTTACAAATCATGAGGAAAGAATTATTTAAAAAGTGTACATTTTTTCACTTGGTTTGGTTTGTGCACTGGGTTTGCTGGGGCAGGTCTGCATGTCTATAGGGACACCCTGTCTGGGGAGCTGCTTTCTCTAGGCATCGAGGCAAGGCTGTCCTCTAACCCCTAATTCCATGGGAAGGTGGGCCTTTGCTTCCAGCACTAGATGGTAGCTCCCTGAGAGCAGAGGCCTTGTCCGGCCCCATCACTTGGGTTTCAGACTCCCATGCAATTCCACAACCCGCGCCTCCCCAGATGGCCCCGCTCTGGTCCAGGAGCCCAACACTCAGGCCCAGGGCAGGAGGAAGTGCCCAGACACTCCAGGAGTGTTACCTCCACAATCATCTTCACGGTCGGCAGCGTTGTTGCGATATTCTGTGGGTGTGGGGGCCGGACGGTAATTGGCACACAGCCTGCATACAGGCAGCCGTAAAATGCTGCAATAAGGTCTATTCCTAAGCAAGAAGAAAAGCAGTTCTCACTTGAAACAAGTCAAACCATTATGTCAACCCTATCAGCAGAGATACTAGTCTGGAAAAAGGTAAGTTAGGTGGACAACAAAGACCTTAACGGATTCTTTTCTCCTTCTGGGGGTTTTGTTAACGCTTCAGGAGTGACTTCCACTTGGCCTGTTGTTGGTATTTGGTCTTTTAATTTTATTGATTTTAGAAAGAGAGAGAGAGAAAGAAACATTTGTTGTTCCACTTATTTATGCATTCATTGGCTGATTTTTGTCACGTGCCCTGACGGGGACGAGGATGGAACCCACAACATTGGTGTATTGGGACAACGTTCTAACCAACTGGATTCCCCGGGCAGGGCTGGCCCTTTGTTTTAGGTATGAGATGCCAAAGCAGCCGCTAAGTTTAATTTCTGTCATTTCTCTAAGGAATTACTCAACTTTATGATGATCAGTTTCGTAGTTAAGCACTTAACAACAACTGATTAAATAAGTACCTCAGCTATCTAATAAAACAAATTTAGATACAAAATTCTTTGTGAAATATCACTTCATTTATGCCCCCAAAAGCCACACAGCATGCAGTGTAGTTCTTCAAGTGGTAGAGTAACCAGACAAGTGAGCAACCTCTTAGTGACCATACAGCAACTCCAGTCGTCAAGCTCCAGTATGAGCAATAAGCTGTCCCATGCAGTCGCTGGTCCTGCCCTCTTACCTGGTGGGTAGACAAGAGCAACATGGTCCCCATCTTGCAGGCGCCCTCTCTCCATCAGCATCACGGCTATCTTCTCGGCTCGTTTATGCAGCTGGACACATGTCAGCGAGTTTGCTATTGTACCCTGAGTGTTGCAAGAACAAGCAGGGAAGCCAGATTTTCTTCACATAACAGCATTCGTGAGATCTAGCTTATACAATCACACAAGTCACTTAGTTAAAATGTACAGTTAAGTGTCTGTTAGCATACTCAAAGCTATGACACCACCACAGTCAGTTGTGGGACGTTTCATCACCGACTCAAGTCCCCAGACCATCGGCAGTCACTCCCCTTTCTCCCCACTCGCCAGGACACACAGAACTAAAGATCCATCTGGATATACTTGTGCTGACAACAAATATTTTTTAAAGTAATTACGTAAAATTGGTAGATGTATACAAAACCAGCCTAGTGATTCTGGGCATTAAGTGTACTTGCCGTGGGCGTGAAGGTTCGTAGTGACCCTGCAGGACTTGCACCGTGGAAGACAAGACTAGTGAGAAGTGTTTGTCGAGAGAGACCCCATCGAAGTCAAGGAGGCCAAACAACAACCAATCCGAAAGGCAACCCCCCCACTAATTGTCAAATTTTTAATGCAGACTTTTTAAACATCTACAAACAAGTGGAAAACACATTTGAATTGACAAATACCTTAAAAAGGGGTTGTTAGGGAAGATCAGTAGCAAAATTGGTACTAAGAAATATTGAAATATGTGGGATTTGCAGTTTAAACTGTAGAGAGAAGAATGGATAAATTGCAAAATTATGAACATACAACTAACTGCAGAGAGCTTTCCTGAGGATGAATATTACCACCATGGTTCATTTGCACAAAACCTCAGGTGTGAAGACATCACTGTCTATAAGCTTTTTAAGAACTACTTCTTTATGATGAAATCTTCCTTAAAGTGATAACGGAGTGAAGAACTTTCCTTAAGCAACAGGCAAGCTGTCCAGAAGAATCACATCGGGGGGATCCCAGAAGCTGAGATATGATCTTGAATGACTGGCCCAGACACTCGTATTGAGGCTGGAGCTCCAGGGGAGAAGTGAGCAAGGTAGCCGGAGAGAATGGCCAGACACAGAGAACACTTTCAGGGGCCAAACTGACATCCCGGTTCAGGCCCTGAATGTTTATGTGGAGGAAGAAGTCTAAACGGGAGGTGGGGTGAGCAGCTGATGACAGTAAGAGACGTGGGAGATAGAAGAGACCAGAACCCTTCTTGTTAAAGGACAGTGATGACCTGGTGACTGGTCATGTCAGGGCGGGGGAGGGGAGACAGACAGAGTGTCCACCCCAAATTACACATCTGTTAGAAACACCTGCATGAGGTAGAGTGGGAGGAGCCAGTGGGAGAACCCTTTATAAAGTATCAGGATATGAAAACCAGCACCTGGTGTTTGCCAAAGACGTTCACAAAGTAACGGACGGCTGCATCCAGCTCCAGGATGCAGCACATCCTCTCTGTGACCTACAAACAGCGCGTGGCCATAGAGACGGCCCAGCAGTGGCCTTTGCTGAGCTCAGACCGGTCTATCCCAGCGGACAGGCTTAGCTTACATTCTTTGAATCAAACCTTCTCATCACACACACTTTCCCTGATGATTTTCCTTCCAAAGAGGTAAAAAAAAAAAAACAATAAGAAAATGGAAACAGACACAAAGAGGGAGGAGCAGAAGGTGCAAAGGCAGGTGAACACAGGGATGGATGAGACTGGAGTCTAGAAATCCTGTCAAAACATTAGAGCTCGTACCTCCAACAAGGGACCTTTCCTATGCGTATTCACTCCCAGACACCACACATATTTATGGGAACTGGAAAAAAAACCCCACCAAAAACTCCTCTCAACTCCAATGTCCTTTGAGCTCTTCAAAGTGAAGCCCAGGACCAACTTGGTCCCTACACTGGTGGTAGGGGGACCATTTTGTCCCTCTGATGCTCCCACATCAGCTGTCGTGAAAGAAGCCAGTCCTGCACTCGACTGTCGAAAGGGGATCAGCTGCATGGCTGGTGGGTGGCAGGATGCCACAGGGACAGTGCTGGCAGAGGGGGTTCATCTTTCTGTGCCCACTAAGCCAGATCTTCCTGTTATGTGGGATTCTGTCGGTGTGCTATGGCTGTCTGATCTCAAGCAGCAGTTCTCAGTCTGTACCGTTCAACTTCTGGAACTGGTATCTCCCCACTTTCTGGAGGGCTGGCACTGAACCCCTGTGAATAACCCTCTTTTCTGTGATAGCAAAAGCCTGAGACTTGAGAGGCACAGGTGACTCACAACCAGCGATCAAGAGTGTTTCTGAAGAAGTATTTTGACTGTGGTTCGCGAAAATGCTATCAGAACTCACAACAGGTTAATTTAATCGGCATTCTGTCCCTTACCTTGAGGAACCTCTCAGTTTTCCCAACACTGCCCGCCATTTCCCAAGGTTTACAGTGACATACAGGTAAGCCCTGTCACATGCTGAAGTCAGCACAATGGGCGACTGGGGATCAACCAAAATTATTCTCAAAAACCCCTGAAGAAAGTGCCATGTTGGAAAGAGGCCACATCAAGGCAAGTCAAATACAACGTTCTTCTCCTCTCCTCTCTTCCCCAGTTTGCGAGGTTGGACGTGACGCCACCTCTTGAGCCCACATGGGATGCAGGTCACATCTGGTCCCAGACTGTCCATCACCACTTTTTCTATGGGAGTCTCAATCCTACCTTTTCCCTCTAGAGCAGGGGTGTCAAACTCATTTTCCCCGGGGGCCCCATCAGCCTCGCAGTTGCCTTCCAAGGGCCGAATGTAACTTTAGGACTGTATAAAACTAACTACTCCTTAACAGTAAAGCAAGAGCTCTGTGCTGCCGCTGGGTAGAAACAAGGTGCCGGGCCAGATAAAACAAGGTGCAGGGCCAGATTTGGCCCGCGGGCCTTGTGTTTGCCACCTGTGCTCCAGAGAAATACCTTTGACTTACAGTTACACATTGACACTGTTGTTAAGGAAAAAATGAAGTGTTATGGATGAGGGGTCCATGAAGCAGTCGCTGCTTGTCTTCAGGTTAGTGGTCATCAACCTTCACGGAAAAACTTGGGGTTTCCATATGGAAACCTACCATCAAAGCCGAAGGTTCTAGTACAAACTCCTACTAGAGAACTCGGGGCGACTGTCCCTAAAAGAGGTCTGGGGTCCTGTCATGACAGAGTGGGAATGAAGGGTAACCCACTGCCCAGGCCCTAATCTCAGGACAACACATTTCGGTGTCCGTGACTGTATATCTGCCACCACTTTCAAAATCTTACATTAAATTCATGACAACTAAAAAAAGCAAAAGCTAAATAGGATTTGTACTTCAAAATTTTAAAGAAGTTGCTACAAGTAAAAACCAAAGTTAAAAGGAATGGCTTGTGTTTTTGCTAAAAAAAAAAAAAAATAACAGATGCTCTTTGTATGCAAACGAGGTCCAAGAATAAGTTTCTGTGATTTGCAAGGAATTATGTCCTAACTTCCTGCCATAAATCTTGTACACAACTCTTCTCCTGTTGACGGCACTGTCTCGGAGGAGAGAGATGCAGCAGAACGGGAAACCTCCCTCGGTCAGGAACTGAATGGTTCACCCCCTTAAGGAGCTGATCAAGGAGCTGACTTCACAATGGCAAGTGCTGGCGTGTGGTGGGGCCAAGTGTTGAAGTGGCGTTTGGGATATATTAAGCAAAATTATTAAAATGAAATTCTACCAGTTTCTTTTTGCCTTTTTAAGTACTGCTTTTAGAAAATATAGAATTAGGTAGGTGGCTTGTGTTACATTTCTGTTGGGCAATGATGAACTAGAGGGTGACTTAAGTGGAAATACACTTAGGAAAACCATAGAAATGATGTTTCTGACCTTTGGCCCAGGTTGAGTGTTTGTGGTAAGTGTGCGTATGTGTTGGAAAGGGCGAGGATGGAGTCAGATGTGTGGACCTGGTGTGAGCCCACGAAAGGTTCAGGATGTAGTTGCCTCTGTATCAGAAGCCTCAGGAAACAGCAGGCACATCTCGAAGGAACTCTGTCTCAGGCCCACACCTGCTCCATGCTCATGGCTTTGACCTCCGCAGCCTGCCCATCTGATTTCCTGCCATTTCCAGTGAACACATTTTCCCTAAGACCCTGTGTCTGCCTGTAGCAAGTGACTGCAAACAAGGGGTCAGGGGACAGGAACCTGCATCACAAGTTTTAAAGTAATTTTAACTTAATTAAAGTATTTTAATTATACTTATAAAATAGAAATGGTTTTCATTCCTAAGAATGAACATCTGTAATTAAAATATAACTTCTTACCACAAAAAAAGAGTTCAGTAATAAAAATGAAGACAGATATCCCATAAATATGAAATTGTTCTTGGTGGCAGAAATCATTCATTACTTATTTTGGGAGGAAATATTGCAAAAAAACTGCTAAAATATGTATATATACTTTATACATAGATGTGTAAACCCTTATATTTAAAAACAATCCTTAAGTGAAAAAGTCTCAGTCAGAATAGCAACACATAAATAACTGAAAGGAATTCAAGTAAGACTGAAGGGAGAGGATGAGGTCAGGAATAAGATAAATAGCAGAAGGCGTGGGGGGCACCCCAGGGAGCAAGTGTGAGCCAGCAGCCTCACCCTGCAGTTGAGCAGCGTGTAGAGGACGTGGTCAGGGGTGGTCTGAGCCCTCCACTGCAGGACTTCCGAGAGGAACAGGAACTGGAACAAAGCACAGATGTTAGGCCCAGACCACCAGGTTTGGGGGGCTCACTGCAACATTTAAATTGCCCGTCTGTCTGAGTGCTCTCAGGGGGCGTCCCCACAGAGGAATGGGGACGCCCTGACAGATGTGGTCGGCAGAACATGCAGGTGCTCAGGGTTCAGATGTGACCCCTGGAGAAGAAGTTTTTGGAATCTGCCCAAGATGAGAGAAGTGCATCCTCATTCCCCGCCCCCCCCCCCATGGAACAGCTGACACATACACACACAACTCTCTCCTAGGGTTTCTAGAAGATACCTAGAAGATATGTGATTTCTGGGTTGCAATGGCAGTCAGCTCTGTCTTGTTGTAACATGGGCTCTCTTGAATGTGTTGTTTAGCACGGCCACCCCTGATGTCATTCAAAGGCACCAGAAATCGCAGAGACCATGTATATCACACCGACTCAGTCCTAGTGAAAAGGTCAGCCTCTCTCACATCAGGACCCAGGCAGCACCACATATTCATTCCCTTAGTCCATGTTATAACAGGGATGTGCCAGCAGGGGGAGCACGACCACTGCTTTCGATGAACATACCACTAATGTTACCCAATTTGCAATATTTCAATGGTTGATTTTGTCACATTTCCTGGTAGCTGTACACAGTGGGACCTCCTTTTGGTGACTTGCACGAGTTCTCAAGGCCAAATGGTCATAACGGGACTCGCAGCCACATGTGACAAATTGTAAGGTGTCTGTGGTAGAGGGGGACCGAGGACGTCTACATTCTTAAGGCCACTTTAAGGTCATCTGGCTCCCAAATCTGGTTTCGAGCTGATGCTTTCTTGCATTTGCACAATGAAAGGAGTGAAGTTTTGCTACAAGGTCACTGTGAGACAGTCTGGTGCCCAGTCAGGGCTGGCAGGAAACTAGGAACAAGTGGTCAGGGGACTAGGACCGGACAGGGCTGCCCAGACACTGATTCCAGGCCTGCCAGTCGTGGGACTGTGTCATCCACCCTTCTGTGCCATTGTGACGTGTTATACGACACTGCGCCCGGGATAATATAAACACATTTCCTTAAAAATTATATGGGTGTCTCATGTAGAACCAAGAGGGCAGGTAGGAAACAAAGGTCACCAAAGATGGGGAAGATCAGTGGAAGATGCTGGGCTGGTGGGGCAGGAAGTGGGAGCCAGTGCCCCTGTAATTCAGCATCAGGGTTATGGGTGGGGGACCCAGGGAAGGCTAGCCCACTGCTCTCACCTTCCGGGCCTGGTCATTGTCTTCTATCTGACCGAGGTCTCTGCCACTGGCCTGTGCAATCCTCTTTCCAGACACCAGGTTCCCCACCATCACAGAGGCAGGGCCGATTTCTGGAAAGAAAATGGTGGCACATGCGTGAGGGAAACACACATGAAATTCACAAAAACATGACATCCCACCCTGTTAAAGAGCTTACTCTGGAGAAATCCTTTCAAAGACATGACTTTAAAAAGAATATTATTAAAATAGAATTTCAGACAGGTCACTACTATGATAACGATGGCATATGTAGGCTTCGATTAAGGATTCACAGAAATAATGTGTTCATTAAATTCCCCCAGTGCCACTCCAGCCTGTTCCAGTTAGAGGGATGCTGAAATTGTCTCACATCAGTGGTTACATAAAAAATACAGCACAAGACAAATGTGGAATTTAAAGCATGACGTATTTCACTGCTAAGTAATGGAAGACCCCTGGATTATGTGAGTCTGGCTCCCTGGTGCTATTACACATCACTGAGAATTGGCCCCAAACACACATTTTTTATAAGTACCTCTTGGGACAGATTTAGGGAGTAAGACTGTAGAAGGACGCAACACAGTCACTCACCTGGGTATTTCATCGACTGGAGGGTTTGGGTTCTCTGCCAGGTCCACAGAAACGTGGAATAAGCCAAAAGGCTCCCGTAGAGTCCACGTTCCCTGTACGTCCCTGTTACCCACCCGATCGCCATACTCTTTTCACAGTTTGTGACATGTTTCAAAAGAGAAATGCAGGAACAATCTATTCTGGCAGCTTTCCTTGTCTTTTTTAATGATAAAAAGAAGTTTCTTAGAGCTGGACTAAAGCTTTCAAAATCTCTGACTTCAAGAAACCCTAGATAACCTCAATTTTCTGAAAATACTACCATTCACATTTTTTTTTCCATTAAATACATACATATAAGTCAAGACACACACACACTTAATAGGAAAATGTTAGGAGTTCCAGGAGAACCTGCCAGTGTAAGTGTGTATAAGGATGTGTATGTGTGAGGGAGTATGTTGAGTGTGTGTGTGAGCATGTGTGAGAATGTGTAAGTGTGAGAGGTGTAGGAGGAGGAAAGAGGAGAAGAGCACGTGGAGGAGGAAGGGTGAGAGATATTAACCAAAAGAAAAAAAAGGTGCAGTTTAAAGTAACAAGTGTCTAATCCTCGGTTTGATAAAATAAGAGCTGAAGGCCACTATTGAGTCCTATTCTTACTAAATTTTCAATGAAGGCCAAGTCATAGGTGGAGAAATCAGGGTGTATGTTGCATCATTCACCGCACGTGGAGAGCTGTTTGTCTGCAGTTGAGACACAGGTTTTAAAATTTAGGCTGAGGGGTGTGATGCCACTAAACACAGCTAATAACATGCACAGGTGCTGTGACAACCACCCCAGCAGTCACCTTGGCTTTCACTGGAATAATGAGGAAGGCAGTAGGTGAGCACCTAATATCTTTTTTAAAAAGGTTTTGTTTTTAGAGAGAGGCTAAGGGAGGGAGAAAGAGGAGGAGAGAAACACTGATGTGTGAGGGAAACACTGATGGGTTGTCTCTCAGACATGTGCCCTGATGGGGGATCTGGCTTGCCACCCAGGCATGTGCCCTGACCCGGAATCGAACTGGAGACCTTTTGGTTTGCTGGATGATGCCCAACCCGCTGAGCCATGCCAGTCAGGGCACCTAATACCTTTTAGGTGACTGTCCAAGTGGGAACAGGCCACCCACTCTTCTCTGCAGACACACAGCTGTCCAGAATTCAATGGTTTGCATTCAGACAGCCATCTTCCCACAGCTGTGCGGGGGCCGCAGGACACTTGAAGGCAGGGCTGCACTGTGGAGAACAGCCCACGGCACAGGTTTCTTCACTGGGGCCTTGGGAGGAGCCCTGATGCTGGTTTCCATGCAGTCATAGAACCTATATACTCAGCTAAATCGTGTTTGAATTTTCATGTGCAGTAGTTTGGGGCTGACTAAATGTCTTTTCTTAGCTCTTAAGGTAGAAACTATGAAACAGAAAATTAGGCAATGTGGTGCGTGTTGGAAGAAATCATGCTGCTGTGTGGTTGGTAGCTGCTGCCCAGAGACAGGCGCCCTCGTCTACAGCCTTGCTCATCAGTCATTGGTTCCCTACCTTTAGGGCCTCCCACAAAGCCTCCAGTGTTCTCCTCCTCTGCTGGGACTGGGCAGGACAGTTCTTTGAAGCCAACTCAAAAACTTGCCTGACCTGGTTTGAAGGCTTCCCCATGATTTTTTTTAAAGAATCCAAACTATGGTAGGAAAAGCACTGTTTTGAGGGGATATTACATTTTCAAGGTGGCTTATTTTGTGTCTCTGTCTCTGAGTCCAGCCTTGCTGCACTAAGAAGGTATTTCTGCCGGCATTCTCTGGCTGCAATGCTTGGATCTTACGCATCTCTCTCCCCACACAGTCTTAAGAGTTTATATGTCCCTGATGTTGCTGGAAGACAGGCAGCTTTCCTGCTGCTTTTATTTACAAAATCCATCCTTGTGGAGAATGGAGGCTCTCTCCCTTGCTGACTTAAGGGGATGTATGCAAAAGACACCTGCAGCCCTCACCCCTCAGAATGTGAAAATACAAGGTGGAGGTGAACCCAAACTATGTATTAAGTTCACCTTTGCTGTCTCTTCCCATGCTCCCGTTCATAGATTTACAAATGCACAAGCCAGCAACTTCACCTCAGTGTTGCTGAATTCCCACCCTCCAATACTGGACGGGTTTGGGCAGGGCCACAGGCCAGTGCACGTGAGAGCAGTGCTTCTCCTCCCGCAGGGGCCGCGCACTTGCACACACTCCTCAGGTCTCCCCCAGCTGCTCTGATGGAATGTATCGAGGGAACATCAAAACTGGGAGATGCCTTTATAATATTGTTGCTAGCCCAATTGATGGGTTAAAGATCTTTTAACAGTTTTGTGCTCAATGAAGAAACTCTCACAGTAACAGTGTTGTTAGCTGAGTAAATACACATTCATTCAGTTAAAGGCAATTGGAGTATCTACAAATGATTTAAACTTCAGGGGTTCTGTTTCAAGCATCTAGCAAAACCCTATGAGTAAATGGCCTCACAATTTTTTCACATGTTTTCTTTGGCTGCCGGGCACTTGTTTGGAGTCACAAATGTTTATTCCAAGGAGGCCATAGAAATTACCTTATCCATATCCCTTCCTGCATTCATGGAAACTGAGTCCTCAGGGAAATGTCACCTAAGGGACATCATAGGACATCAATAAAGGTAGGGACAACAGCTGGCACCTCACAGCTGCTATTTCGTGTTTGTTTAAAAATAACTTTTTAAAGACATAGAATTAATAACCTCTCAATATTGAATAAGAACAGGTGGGATATAAAATATCGATAAAAATTCTTTTCTTCACATTTATCAGTAGCCATAAGCCCCATGTACCACACTGCAGGGTTAAAGCGGTCCCGAATCTTCCTAGTCACCTTTCCTTCACTCCCCTTGAGGAAGAAGGCCCTCCCCACAGCTCTTAGAGTGGAGCACCCTGGTCTTTCTCCTTGGCCATGTTTCTCCTTTCGGGGTCCTTGACATCTGGCAGGTGAGCTGTGCCCTGTCCCTCTGGAATCATACGTATTTGCAAACCACCCCCCTCCACAGATATCTGTCCTGATTCTGCTGTCACACTGCTGACCTGCAGACCGCCGTGACCTCCTCTACACCTGTGCACCGGGGACAGTGGGTCAAGGATTGGCTGCTGATGAGTGAAGGTGAGCAGGACAGACATGCGCCAGTCACTCAGAGTGCATGAGGACCCTGGGGAATCCTGACTGCCCCCCACCCGCCAACAAAACAACCACGACCAGACAGCATCCCCAATGCAGTCCATGCCTTGAGACATAGGAGTGACCTGGCATCCAGTGGTTATGCTCGCTGAAGGGTGATGCTTTGTGTTTTCAGAGGCCCCCTACTTAAAGCCTGGGCGCCCTTCAATTCTGGGTCAGGGCACATGCTAGGTGGCAAGAATTTAAAGAATGAACACTTCGGCCAGTGCCACTCTACATTTTGCTACAGTAATCTTATAAATCAGGGATTGAGAGAAACAAAGAAGGAGAGAGGAAAAAAATGGGGAGGAATATTAGTTAAGGAAATCTAGAATGTAAGAAAATAATTAACCAGATGGAATTAGAACAAAAACAAAAGAACAGTGATGACTGCAAACCCGATGGGCTCAGAAAGCAAAAAGCTGTCTTTCTAGGCTGTTTTAGAGAATCACCTTATACTAGGAGAGAGCAAACTACCACAATGTGGAAGCTACATTCTGACTGCTATACAGACATCTTCGTGCTGTAGGGACAGTAACGGCATGGGACAGAGGGACACAGAGTCACAGACCTGGATTCAAGTTCTGACCTCTTTCAACTTGTGAGAAAACCACTTTTCTCCCCTGGCAACCACGCCTGCCCCAGCCACCTCATCTGGTCTCACTCTTGGGGAGTGAGCCTTGGGGGCAGATGGTCCCTACGTTTACCACAGGGTATGTGCCCTGTGATGACCCCACCGCCTGTAGCTGCCTCACCAAGAACTCTGCCCCCACAGCTACTCTGTAGGGTGGAGCAAATGGCCACTGGGTCTAGGTCAGTCTGTCTCTAGCATACTCTGGCCCGGTAGCTATGGGTGGTGCATTTTCCTCATTTGTAAAAGGAGACAAGAGAGCGCCACCTCCTGGTGCTCTGAGAGATGGAGTTAATACGTGCAACACACTATACATTCCATCAGCCCAGTCAGAGCTCTGGTCCTCTGATGCCTGTGTGCATTTCCCAGCCTGGAGACCGGGACCTCCTGACTACACTGGCAGATTTGCTCCCTCGTGATGCACACTTGAGATAAATTTCCTTTCACTACTAACTGTGCCACCCTGAAGAGCATGATCGATTTTGTTTCCTGGAGGAGCAAGTCAGATGACAAATCATCATGTGTCCCCCCAGCTGAGGAGCACCAGGCAAATGTTCACTCTCAGGACATCACCAACGGGTTTGCAGAACTCTTCACAGACTTCAAAGTGCTTTCCCACGTGTTAGCAGCTTTGACCCCTAAATTAACTCATGAAACACGTAAGGAAGCACAATTCTCATTTGTGTGCAAGGAAACCATGCCCCTGAGAGGCTCTGTGCCTCACCGAGGCCACCGCAGATGGAGTCCTGACTCCCAACTAAGGACGGTCAGGACACTGGCGCCTCCCTCCCTCCGGATGTCCCACACATGCCTGCTCTGAGTGGAGCCCACTGGCCTGGCAGAGCCCCATGTCCACCCCATCCTCCAGTAGAAAACAGCACTTACGGCGAGCAGCTCCACTCCTGTAGGAGTGGAGACTCAGAGTGGGGGAGAACAGCTGAGAATTTCCCCCGTTCATGAGGCCCAGTGAGTGTGGCACCAACACCGCTGGCTGCAGAGGCCCATCTGAGACTCTGCACAAACCCTCTGGACGTTGGACATACCTGGCTGTTTCTGTCGAGGTTTAGGCAGGTTTGTGACGCAAGTGTGAGGGCACATCAGGACATTGCAGGGGTGAAGCGAGCCCTCCAGAAAAAGCTGCTTCGTTTCTGACAAATGGATCCCACCAAGTGGGGTTTTGGGGAGGGTGTTTGCAGGAACCAAGGCCAAACAATAAACCCCAACTTGATGGATGCTGTCGATCGCCTGGAAGTCACAGGAGGGGACTGTGTTAGAACAGGTACTGTGAAGAGACATGAAGCACATGTGCAGACCATGAAGAATACCGTTCACAGCACGGGGAGCACGAGCAGCACAGCGGTGCGGCCTGTGGGAAGGTGCCAAGGGAAGAGGGGGGCTGCCTTGCCAAGCCTCATCAGGCTGAACTATAGGGAACCGTTCCACGCCTGGGAAATGTGGCCCAGCCCCCACACGGAAAAGCCAGTGGGTGTGAGGTCCGGCACACAGGACCCACACCCATGGACAGGTTCTCCTGTGGGGATTCAGGCCTGCATTGTACCTAGGCTGCTATGAGGCTTGCTTTTTGCTAAAACTCCCTCACCCTGGATTGAGGCAGCAAATGTTTACTGAGTATCTTTAACTTCCTAAAGTCTGTGTTAAACCTCCCAAGTATGGAGTGTGACCAGTTCAACCACTTTTCCCCTTGATCTGTAACATCCTTCTCTTTGAAGTAATTAGTGACATTCTTTCCTTTGTTATCTGTAAAAGGTAATCACCTACTGCGAACCTGTGCATAGTAAATGAGGACCATCCTCGATGTAATGTGCCCAGAAAAGCAACAAAAGCCTGTCCAGGCGGGGTCGGGCTCTCCAGCCCTTTGGCCCTCTTGCTGTCCCTCACTCAGAGAGTGGCCATGCCATCTCTTTTTTCCCACAGGATTTCTATAGTCCATGTGAATTTTTCCACTGCAGCCAGAACACATGGATCCCGTGGGCTGGGATCCGTGTCACTGAACCATCACAGAGGAATTGTGGGCTACCACACACACTAAGAAGGGAAGTTTGGAGAAAAGAAAATACACGCTCAAGATCTATGCTTGCTCCCCACAAGCACAGCAAGCAGGAGCCAGTTTCACAACCCCTTGATCACTGACCTCGGTCTAACAGCCACTTTCCTGGAATGCAACTCTAAGTTTCAGTGTTGATGCCATTTCTGATCAAATGGAGTGACAATCAGGGACAGAAGCACAGTTGATGGGGGTTGGCCACATCCTAACAAATGCTACACAGCTGCCTTGAGCCATTTTGGGAGAAGGGTGGAGCTGCAGGGCAAGAAAAGGGCTACCTGGAGCACCCGGCTCATCCACTGGAAGCTGTCCTCCTCCGTGGAGTCGGGCCGCTGCTCAGCCACGATCACTATCCTCTCATCATGCAGGACGGTCACTGAGAACACAGCTATTCTGCAGGGACAGAGGGAGGGCACGGTGAGCATACGCCGGAGATGCCTGCAGGAGGACCAGTCTGCAATTAAGGAGTTTTACAGCCACTGGTTATAGATTCAGGGGATCGCAGCGCCAAGGATTGACCATAACAGAATCTTGTGCATTTTTCTTAGTAAGTGCAGCTCTGAGAGCCTGATGAAGCTGCGAGGCGGAATCGCCCGTATTCCTCCTGAGGCCGCCTGCAGGCTTGATGACAACTTCCCTACCTCTCAGCACCAACCAGAGGAGTTCGGTGCGACTGTCAGGACCGCTGAAATTTAGAAAACCACTCCATTCACATCTTGAGTTTGCACCTGTGAAGCAATATCCTCCAAATGAGTACAAATTTTGCATTTGTGACGTAACAGTTTTCTTCTAGACACATGTCAGTGTCCCATGTAAGCACAGGATTGTGGCAACTTGGACACCCAATGCCCCTTTTCATGGAGGCTGTAGGAAGAATAATTCAAAGGTGGAAATGCTTCATCCAAGTCACCTATCTCTCCCACTCTGTTAGCTTCCAACACAAGGTCCTAAAGAAGTTTATGGCTTTCTTCAAATTAGCAGAAAATGCAGGGGCTGTAATCGCTAGTATTTACCCCATTCCAAACAAGGCAGGGATACAATCAGGGGGAGGGAAGTTGTGAGAGCCAGTTGCCTGTGCAAATTTGTTGCTCATCTGTTATCTTTTGAAATAGATTTCTCAAATGGATATTTTTATGTTACTTAGAGGGAAAGTTAATGAATATATATTTATGGGATCAGGAAATTTCTGTAAAATTGGACATTTAGAACTAGATGGAATCACAAAGGTCAGTGAGTCCAGTTGCTTCATTTTACATAAAAGTAAACTGAGTCCCGTTGGTTTAAGGAATTTATGCAATTTTATATAAAAACTGTAATCCACAGTAAACTGTGTGCTTAATTCACAGAGGGTGCACTCACCTTCCCCTGTAGACAAACTTCATGGGCTCCACGGCCAGTGCTGTGGCTACGATGTCATCGGCGTTATGTCTGCGTCCACTGACCACCATAAGCCCATCCATCTTGCCCACCACAAAGACGAGCCCTCCAGGGCCAACGAAGCCCAGCAGACCTGTCCTCACGAAGGGGTACTCGCTGACCGGGGCCCCGGAGCTCGTCACCGGGAACACCTGGGGGAGCATGAGCTGTGAGTGCCCAGCGAGGCCTGTCTTCCTCCCTCCTCCTTGGAGCCCACCGGGCCTGCTTCTCTCCAGCTGTGTCTGCTAACCGGAACCCTGGCCCCCTGGCCGAGGAAGCCAGTCCAGGCAGCTGCTGTCAGCAGACACCACGAACCTGGGAGGCACCTCCCCCCACCCAGCACCTTACAAGTTGGCCCCACTAGTCTACACACAGAGCCCTCCCAGGTTCCGTTCCACAGCTTCTAAGCCTCTTGAGAGGCGATATGCAGAGGTCATGACAATGGTCTGATAAACACTGATTACTTCTGCTGTAAAGCCACAGCATAAACGTGATTAATGGAGAATCAAGGTACATTTTAAATAACATCTTCTCCTTGTGAAATGAGCCCTATTCATTAGAGTATTTTTCCTTATTGGAACTATACTTAAAAATGATATGAACAAAGCAAATCACGTATTCAGACTCTACGCCTGTTTTCCTCAAACCTGGCAGGTGAATCACATAGGAAAGGAGATGGGGATTTTATGTAGGTGTGTCTTGAAAACATGAATCTATAGTCAACGACCACAGTTCTAAGCATTAAGAAACTCATCCCCAAACAACTCAGGCCTCCCTGTGCACAACGTAATCAAAAGTGTGCTTCTCCTGGGGTCAGGCAGCACATGGCCAACGGCCAACGGCAGGAGCTCTGAGAACGCTGAGGAGCAGCTGAGCTCCCGGAATGCTGAGTACATCCTTCAACCTCTCACTCACACGGCCAGGAGTGTGTGGGCATGTGCTAACACCATACGTGTGTGCACACACTGCACACACCACACATGTATGTGCACACACAGCATACCATAACCACCCCCCACACACACCTGCCTGTTCACGCTGTGGAGACAGATATTTAGTGTGCACACCTGTTCCTGCCTGCCCAAGTGGGGCCTAGACTGACAGGCCAAAAGGGGGCTCTTGGCTCCCCCACCAGCGAGGCCGTGCCCGTGTGTGTGCTCATGTTTCTCCACCCACCCACCATCCTGGTGCTCTTCGTAAACCGGCAAGGGGAGAACAGCAATATATTGAAAAGGCCCATTTGAAAGAAACTGTTATTTGCCCTTTTCCAACACGCGTTACAAAGTGAAAACAATATAAGCCCAATTTCTTGAAAACTATAAAAATGGCAGGAGAAAGTGAGATCACTTTAGTGACTATAAGAAATTTTTTTTGAGAAACTGCCATTTTATCTTTCATGTCTGTGCTCCTGGCAATGGCGCTCACCTCCCAGACCTACCTCGAAGGTGTTCTTGGTCATGCCGGAGAGGCCGTAGTAGGATGTGCCTGTAGCAATCGCACACACGCAGAGCTCCCCGATTTCATCCGTTCTGCACAGCTGAGGGATCCCGTCCGGCTTCACGGAGCACATGATGGCTGAATGTGGAACACCGAGGGCAGGAAATACGAGAGGGAAGGACAGGGAGACAGTTACAGAGAGGGACATACATGGAGACGGAGACAGAGAGAGAAATGAATACAAATGGAAACATAAATGAAAAGAAACAGCGTCGGCAGCAAAGCTACAAGTGTGACAGGGAGGTGACGAGCCAGGCAGCCATTTTCCCTTAAGTGAGTCGTGACTTTTCATGTTACAGCAAAATGTCAAATTTCACAGTTGTGGCTTCAGTAGATCATCCCAATCACTTTAATTTTAATGTGTAAATTGTATGTAAGAGGAGTAGTCCTTTCTGCCCTAGACATGAGGACTACAGAGTAAGCCTGAGGGTCACTGGATACAGCGTGTAATTCAAAGACGTTGAGCTCTCCTCATCTGAGGCATGCACGTCCGAAGCTGTCACGACACAGGCTCCCTGCACTGGCCACCACAGACCGTGGGTCTGGTTAGGGAGCTGGCAGCTCAGTGAGGTGGGGTGTGTGTCAGTGACAGCTGAGCTGACCAGAAAGAGCCTGACCCCGTCACCCTGGGTCGGAGTTAAGGTAACAGGAACTGCCACGTCTCAGAAACAGAGCCAGCAAAACACAGGAGACGTACAGCTCACTCTTGGGGAGAAAAATTCAGAATAAAATTATACCAAAATATTCTCCACCCACCAGATAAGAATTAAAAAATCTAACACACTGGGCAGGAAGGAGTGAAGAGAGAGGGTCATCTCTCACTGGTTGTAGGATATTAATCTTTACAGTTTTTCCAGAGGACACGATATCATCAGTTTCGTGGGCATCTACCCTAGAAACAAATCCAATTTCTAGAGCTCTTCCATTGGGTCACCCTCACACCTGTGCAGACGAAGCACAGGCGAGTTGCTGCCGGCATCCCCATTTGGCAGCACAAGACGGACAAGCACTGTACACTCCACAGCCTGGAAAGGAAGGAGAGCCCTTCACGCACTGCAAACCAGCTCTAAGGTGCAAGACAGGCGGGCGCTGCCCTATGTCATGTGACACTGAACAGAGGAAAAACCAAGAGTGCTCTCTCATTATGTGACATAGAAAATAAAAAAAGAGCCCTGGCTGGTGTGGCTCAGTGGATTGAGCACTGGCCTGCGAACCAAAGGGTTGCCAGTTTGATTCCCAGTCAGGGCACATGCCTGGGTTGTAGGCCGGGTCCCCAGTAGGGGGTGTGTGAAAGGCAACCACACATTGATGTTTCTCTCCTACTCTTTCTCCTTCTCTTCCCTTCTCTCTCAAAATAAATATTAAAAAATTAATAAAAGAAAAAGAAAAAGAAAAAGCAAGTACATATATGTATGTCACTGTGTGTGTGTCCCTACAGACCCAGAGTATTTCTGAAAGGAAGCGTTATTGCCAGAAAGATTTTTCACTGAACAAACAATCTTTTGAGGCTAAGACCATGGGAATCTATTATTTATTTGAAAAAAACTTTTTTAAAGAAAAGGAGCCAGGAAGCCTGGCTAAGGCTGAAAGTGTGCAGTGGGCCTGAGACATACAGCATGTGGAGGGTTTGAGGACTGAAGCAAAGTTTCTGTGACACCAGGGGTACCAGGTGACAGACTCTTTATAGACAGACAAGGGGAGCTCCTGGGAGGGTCCACATGGGCCTCGCACCTACAGCACTCAGACGTGTGTGCCTCTGGCTTGTGGCACGTGCTGGTGGTGAGGAAGCTGTGCCTTTACTTCCAGTGCTATGCATGTGTGTATCTGCGGGGCTGTGCTGCGCGTGGCCGTGACTGTCCCCTGTGAGGTGAGGCCACACTCCTGTGCACGGAGGGCGCATCAGGAGGAAAAGGTCCAGATTCCAAGTGGAACCTGATGCTGAAAAGGGAGCCGGCTCCACTGCCGGGGCCTGAGTGTTCACAAGCATCCTGAGAGAGGGGACATGTGAGGAGAAGCGGGGCCAGGTAAAGGTATTCTGCAAATCAGAGAATGCGCTCCCCTCTCCTTCCAGCACAGAAGTCTCCCCGCACTTCCTAGAGCTCTACGAGGTCACAAGAGACACCCAAGCACAGGGCCGGGAGTAGGGGGCACATGGGGTCCTGCAGGGTGAGCCTTTCAACCAGGGCTCCTGTCTGCTCATTTGTGTTAATGGCTTCTGTGCCTTTTAAAAAAGGGCCCTATTGCTAAAACAAGCTTCACTGAATAGTCAGACCCTCATTCCTCAGTTTTCACAGGCCTGCTTACAAGCTGAGCCAGCACCCAGCCCTGCGTGGTGCATCAGGATGACCAGCGAAAACCTGACCCTCAGAGGAGAAGCCGCCAGGTGCTGCTGGAGGTACAGAGAAGCCCCACCAGCCCCAGGGGAGGTGGACCCCAGGTTCCCGTGCACAAGATATCATGGAAGCCTGTCCTCAGCTTCTTGAAAATTTTGGGTTTCCTGTGACCAGGAGGGGCAGCTACTGCCAACCATGAAGCTTAACAAACACGTGAGGAGACTGGAGCTAGGCGTCATTCCGAGAGCTCCTGCCAGAGGGGCTGCTGATGCTGTTAGGGAAGCATTTGATATCTGGTCCGTCCACCGGCCACGGCTAGGGTACTGACTGCACTCCCGCACTGTCTGCGGGCCCGGGCGACACTCACCTCCAGGCATCACCAGGCCGACGTCCTGCACGGTGAGCACAGACAGCTTTTCTTCCGAGTCCACCCGGATGACCCCGTAAGTCAGCCCGTGCATGGAGAGGACACCCCGGCCCGGGGGCTGGTTGCTGTCATCTGTGGGCCTGTAAGAGCAGTTGTGTCTCAATACGTAGAAGCACAGATAAGCACGTGAGCATATGTGCCCACAGAAGGCAGAGTCAGCCACCTCTGGGTCCCACAGGACTCGTGAAGGCTGCTAGACGTCTGGGGTTCTCAGCTTGTCCAGGGCCCTGTTTTTGATATGTTAGTGTCCACTAATTCTTCCTCTGGGTCACTAGAATATTTTAAAAGCACCTCAGAAAAGTGAAGACATTGCAGCGTTCCCTTAACACCACCCCCCACCCC
The DNA here is from genome assembly GCF_022682495.2 of Desmodus rotundus. Classification (NCBI taxonomy): domain Eukaryota; kingdom Metazoa; phylum Chordata; class Mammalia; order Chiroptera; family Phyllostomidae; genus Desmodus; species Desmodus rotundus. The sequence continues at coordinate 104,425,107 of NC_071390.1, forward strand.
CCCTTAGACTAACTGGTTCAGTTCTCTGTCTCCACCTCTGCAAGATTACGTTTTCCAGTCTGGGAAATGGTTAAAAAGGGAGAGTGATGGTTCTAAGAACACAACGATAGCATGGAGTATAAATGATGGAGATCACGCTCATTATCCAGACTCAAGTTCAGACGCGCAGGGTGTAGGCTCAAGAGCAGCTGTACGTGTGAGGATCGGAAATGAGGCTGATGCTATGCCGTTCTGGACGGGAAGTTCTCGGGACGCTGTCGGATGAGAGGCATGCTGTAACGTGCTTTATGGTCATGGGATATGGCGTTTTGGATAATATACGGTTTCACTGTACCCACGGTCCATCTTCTCCATGGCCTTTGGGCTCCATGGTTCACCCTCACCCCTCCTGGCCTCATCTCCACTCTCACTGTCCCCCAGTGCCCAGCCTGCCCCCATCTGGGGGCTTCTACCTGGAAGTTCTTTTCATAGATGTCCACCTGACTTCCCCCCTGATGGTCTTTTGGGGCGGCTCGAATATGCACCTGCTGCCAGCCCCCATCTCCACAGAGGGGACCACCTGCCTGCCTGTGCCGGGCCTGCTGTGCCCATCTGAGCCTCCTGGTCACGGCCGTGCCCTCACCTCTGTGGTAGGGTCTGCAGTAAGTGTCTGACTGAATCAGGAAACAAGTGAGTGTTTCCAAGATCATGGGCTTTATCCCTACAAACTAAACATTCTTCCATGGGAGCTAAGTAAAAGCACAATCTAGAAAAACACATTATTTCTGGAATTTTCCATCTACAAATGTTCAATGCAGTTTTAGGATCTAAAGGCTGGACTATAAAAATAGAAGCTTGCTATTTGGCTTCCAAATATCACGAACCTAGAAGCATAAATGGGGAAACGTGAAAGTTAAAATTTGTGAAAGGAGGTCTCGTTTGAATCAAGTAACTAGCGTATTTTAAAAAGAAGTATGTTATGTGTTACTTATATCTTAATAAAAAGAGAAGCATAAAAGACCCTGGAAATAGAATTATTCTGTTTATAACAATCAAAAAGGGCAGGGCCAACCTAACACAGAGCGTGTGCCCCAACAGTAAGAGCCACGGGAGCCGTGTTGGCACGACGGGCTCAGAACACAGGAGTCCACAGTGTCCCCGGATTCTCTTTCCCAAAGACCCCAACACATCAGAGCCTTGAAATGAAGGAGAGGAGCCCCCAGCTACCAGGACGTCCTCACCAGTGACTGTACCTGGCAAAGATCCAGGTGAGAGTCAGAATTCATAAGCCTTAGCACCTGTTGTGGGTTGAATAGTGTCCCCCAAAAGATGTCCATGTTCTAGCCCCTGAAACTTTGAATATGACCTTATTGGGAAATAGGGGCTTTGGAGATATAATCAGTTCAGACGAGGTCACCCTGGAGTAGGGTGGTGGGCCCTTAATCCAATGGCCAATGTTCTACAAGGAGGGAAAACATGAAACACAGACACGGGGGAAGACCCTGTGATGACAGAGGCCGAGCCTGGGGTGACAGGTACAAGCCATGGCACACCAAGGACAGCCAGCACCACCGGAAGCTGGAGAGAGTCCTGGAACACATTTTGCCTCAGAGCCCCCAGAAGGAGCCAACCTGCTGACACCCTGAGTCCAGCCTTTTAGACTCTAGAACTGAGAGGGAACAGATTCCTGTTGTTTAAAGGCACACAGCCCTGGGAAACTAACATGCTGCATTATAAAGCCCCATGAAAGCGAAGTGCTGGCTGTATGCGCTATGGCACAGCCCAAGGATGGAAGATTCGAGAACACCAGTGTGTGGTAACCACACAGCCAGAAGGGGGAAAGGTCTTTTTTTTTTTAAGATCCAATAATGTGCAGTCTGTTGTCTCAGTTGCGAGACCTGCTTTCCTACGTTTAACAGTGAATGAGAAGCAAGATTCCAAAATGTAATAAACACCTTAAATTATGAGCTGTGTTTGTTAAAGGAAATTTTCAATCAGGTCTACAAAATGATAATTATAAAAGATTGCATATCCTCACTTAAAATGTCAACCAGTGACGCTGATCTTACATTGCTTCAAACCCTGCCCCTGTGAATCCATATTGAACAGAGTCCCGGCTGGTTAGAGATAGCTCAGACCCTGGCTCATGTCCTGGCAGATTTGCAAAAAGGCAGAAGAGAATCACGTGAATTCCCGGACTCAGCGCTCAGCACCATCACCCCGCCTCACCACAGACAACACAGTCCCAGCGCTGTCCTCCGGCCTTTTCTGCAAGACCTGCCAGCCCACCGCACCTCCTGCCTGATGATAAAGTTTTGCTCAGTTGACACTTGTGTGTCCCCAATTGTCCTGAGGCCTCACACAGAGTTAATCACTTAATTCACAAAACTACGTGGGCATCACTCTTCCCCCATGTCACGGATCAGAAAACTAAGGCACAATTAGCCCAGCTGCGAGTGTGAGTGGTGGCCGTGATGGTCTCCAGACCTGTGCCCCGAGCTGGACTCTCCCATGTTCTTTCCCAGCCTCTGGCCTAGAAGACTGAGAACCTTTTAGTTCACTGCGAAGTTTTCTTTTTAGGAAATCTTCAAACAAATGATATGAGCACATCCTTGTATGTGCAAGTCCAACGTTGCCAAGGACACACAGCAAAAAAGGCGAGGGTTCCAGCTTACCCTCTGCCCCCACCCACGGGCAGCCACCACCGCCACCTCAGCGTGTGAAGCTCCAGCTTCTTTAATATGTACTTCCATATAAAAATATAAAATATGTGTACACACAAATACATTTATATTCAAAGAAAAGCAGGACCACAGAATATACAGTATGTATATTCTTCCGCAACCTGCTTTTTCACTAAATATACCTTGCAGATCTTTCCACGTGAGTGTGCATATATGACCATGTGTAGTATGTGAACTGTATACACAATTAACTGACCTCTCTTAGTTATGAGATGGTGTTCAGTAATATGAACACATGATCAGTTATCTTATCCCACTTTATTTTTATACAGCTGGAAATATTTCTGTAAGATACATCCCTAGAAAGGGAATGAAATAATAAAAAAAAGTACATTAAAAATTCAGTAAGGTCTAGACACCTTCCAAAAGGACTGCATCACTCTGCACCCCCGCCAACAGCATGCATTATTTTTTCATTGACTAGACACGTACATGCACTGGTTACATGCAGTATGCTGTTCTCAGCATTTCAGGTACATTAACTTGTCTGTTCTTGGCAGCGACTTTGTGAGAGGGACACGGCTGTCCCCCAATTTACAGCCAGGAGGGGAGCGAGAGAGCTGTGTACGGCCACAGCTGAGGGGCAGACCTGGGTGGCAAGCTCAGGCTGGCCTCACACCCTGTGCTTTCACCCCCGGGCTCAGTTGCCTGTCTGTGCCCTCGTGCCAACACTGCTATTCAGCCTGAAAGCTGCTCCCAGTTTGATGAATGAAGTGCCATTCCTCATTGTTATTTTAGTTTGTATTCCCTTAGTTACTAACCAAGTCAGATTTTTGCTTCCATCAACACCTTCCTAGGAATAAAACATCCAAGCAGAAAAACTAGGTGAGAAAGTGAAAAAATTATCCCAATAAGCAGAATTCCTGGGGATTTCAAAAACAGTTATTTTCTAATCAAAAAGTTAATTAAATAATGGCTAAAAGAGCTACGGACCCACCAGTCACCTTCCAGGCTCAACCCCACGATGAAGTTGTGACTGGGGACTATGCAGCTGCACGTCACACAGGGTGGGAAGTACGGGAGGGATAAACGGCAATTACCAGGACTGTACAGAGGCGGTCCTTATACTTAGAGAAGGAAGCGGGTATGTAGCTCGGTGTGGCCAATGCTGCAATGACAGCAAAGGGACAAAGACCAGAATTAAAGACAATGAGAGAGCAAGGAGCACATCAGCCTCAGCAGGTGCTTCGTAAGGAACAGGCTTGAGGGCGAACGGCTTCGATCAGAAAGTTCGCACCGCTGTTTGCTAGTCACTTTACTTCCGGCCTCTAAAATATTAGCTACGCTTCTACTGCTCAGGCTTGCGGAACATCTTTAGGAAAGCGGCTATCAATCTCAACACATCTACAGTTTGCTGCCACTGACAGCAAATGGCCTGGCCGAAGCCCACACACACATTAATGGGAAATAAACAAAGTCAAGTGAATAACAGGCAGTTGTGACGATTTCTATCCCAGGACTAGTCCACTAACTGCTGCCACATCTGCACACATCACCCACAGGGTTACTCACTGAGCCCTCTGCTGGCAGGAAAACAAGGGTCCCCCTCCTCTCACCTTACACAGGCAATCTCTAACCTAGTAATTCCCAATTCAGGGACATGTGGAGAGCAAAGGAGTTATGTCTGGGGTAACTGCACGTTCCCTCTCCTCCAGCAACAATATTTACATATTAGAGCATTGCTGTGTAATAGAGCATTACAGAACAGTACACACACGTGTGCATATATATGTATCTATACATAAACATATTATAAACATAATGTTATCGCAGTACTGCTAGCATTGATAACAGCGCTAACGCCTGCTGAACTCACCCTCTGCACCAGGCACACCTCAGAGCTCTGCGTATACTGACACATTTGATGCTCGTGTGACCCTGTGGTGTGGGCACTGATGTACTCCTCCTCCTATGGATGAAACCCTGAGGCCTGAAGGTTAAGGTTGCGCCAAGTTACAAAGCCACCAAGTGCAAAAGCAAAGCAAATGGAGAGCCAGAATGTGGTCCAGGCCACAGGATCCTGACTCACTGGGCCAGGCTCCCTGGACAGGAAGGACATGAGGGTGACATGTTCCTGGGGTCCAGGAGCTCCTCCACGTGGCATCAAAGTGCCTCCTGTAACTCTGCTTCCCTGGGAAATACACCTAAGCGCCAAATAAACCTCTGAAAAGCAGTAGGGCCATCAATCCACTCGAGGGGAGGGGCCTCCTTTCTGCCTTCTGCCTGCTGGAGGTCAGGCCTTCCCTCTGAACCCAGATGGTTCTTTCCGGAGCTGCCCTGCTCCTCCTGCCCAGAGAGTCTTTCTTCTGAACGACTGTAAGCTGGCCCCAGGCAGGAGCCTGGGCGGCCGGATGCACAAACGCAGACTGGGGACAACCTCCGCCTGTGACCTTTCCCAGGCTCATCCTTCCCACTGTGGCAGGATGGCCACTGCTAAATGGTGAACGCTGGTGAGAGTGCCCTTTGGAGGGTGGGGGCAGCTGAGCTCATGTCCTCGTTTTAACAGAAACTGTATTTTGGGGGGACACTCCTGTAACACAAATTTCAGCAGAAATCTGGTCAAGTCCATGGGCGTACCCATATTCAATGTTTGAGAGCATGATAAAGACTCTCCCATTGCAACAGATACCTGAGGTCTTAGTTACGTTCTTGATTTTTAATAGAGAAAGGCACAGGGTTTAAACAGCATGCCCCCAAGTTATGAGTTAATGTAATTTCCTCCCCTTTCTCTGGTAAGAGCAATATATGCCTTTTAAGAAAAAAAAAAAAAAAAAAGAACTGCATAGAACAGAAAAAGTGTTTTCACTGACATCCTTGTCTCACCTGTGTGGTTTAGTATATAGCTTTCACATTTTTTTAGGGATACTTATTTTATTTTTCAGCCAGAAAAAGGATCATGCCACCACACAAGCTGTGTGTGACTGTGGTTCTGTTTGCCCTGGCGGCTCTTCCACGACCAAGGGCAAGCTCTTGGGCGGAACTGGCTGGGACAGCCAGCCTGAAAGTCAGGGATGGGGCCGCTTCCAGCTGCGTGCTCTCTGCACAGCTCACATCCCCACCAGCAAATCCGTCTGTGCACAATTCAGTCAAACACAAAACAAAGCAGAACTTACTCTTAAATGCAAGCAGCCAGGAGAACTTAATTTCAACATGGTAACACAGTTACTTTGCTCTTCAATGGCACGCGATCAAGTCATATTTTCACTTAGATTATTGTCGTTTCCAAACTGTTCTGTGGTAAGAAGTTTTAAAATTTTATCTAAATTTTTAGATAAAAGCTACAATGTATTTTATCTTCTTGTGTTTTAAAAACAAGGTTATACATCTCCAAGTCTGACTTTTCAAGAGGTCAGAAACATTCCTGAAAATCCACTTCAATTCTGAAGCCTGTGTCAAGTCTGTCTCACCCTGGGTCACTGGGCGGCTGCGCCAGAGCCACACGGGCATCATGCGGCGCACAGCCAGCCTCTGGGTGTCTCTGCTCCTGGGTTTCTCCCAGCTTTCTAAATACAAGTTTAGACATTTTCAATGTGGAAAGCAGTTATGGTGGCAAGGGGCATCTTTATTATTCTCTGGAACTATTGGTTTAATTACATATTAAAATGTACATGTTTTATAAAATTATTACCTACTCATTGCTAAAGCATCGAGGTATTGAAATAATACTTTGTAGTTAAGCCACATGTTTTTTTTAAGTTCAATCTGCGTTATCATGATGTAACTTTAAAAAAATTGACTCTGTCATCTATATTCTAGAGACGGGAACAGAAAACCACACAGTAATGTAGGAGATACTTGGAGCCAGAAAATAATAAGAGTGTGTTCTTTTTGTAATTTGCCCTTTTTTGAGGGAGGGAGTTCTACTGAAGACTTTAAGCATCATGAATCCACATTTCTCCAATATTGTTTACTCGACGACAAATCTTCAGAGAAGAAGGAAACACAAAACGCTGACCTGGACGATGAAGGTTTAAAAATAGGAAAGTGGATTCGGTCCCTGGGTGAAAGTACGGGCTACACAGGAAGCCAGAGCAGGCTTCACTAGGGAACATCGTGGCTTCCTGCCACCGCCTGGCTGACACTCATGAGAAGAGGCACACACGAGAGGACACATATAAAGGCAGGCATGCCTCCTGCCCACATTCCTTCAAGTTCTCCAACTCATGTTCTTAAAGTCCTCAACCATCCTGTGATGAACGTCTGTCGTATTCTAGCCCGACCTCACTTTCTCCTGGAGAGCAGCCTTTCCCCGAGGGGAAGCTGACAGGGGGCTGGTCTCGGCAGTCCGACACTGCCTGGGCAGTACATCTGGGAGGCGCGTTGCCCTGGAAGCCCGGTGCCAGCCAACTGCTCCCCCCAGGCCATGGCCAGGGTCCTGCTGCTGGCTCTCCGGAGCACCTGTGCATCTTGCCCACTTTCAAGCGGGAGGTTCCCATCAACTCTGTACACCCCCAACCTTCCAATACGCTCCCTGCCTTGTAAGCGAGAGGCATTCTTACAAGACGAGTGGCATCAAGACACTTAATGGCTGTGACCATGGGCACCGACCCATCAGGCCTGGCCGTCTGCTCTGGAAGGTCAGCTCAGAGCAGCCTGTGAAGCTGGACTAGTGCATGCAGCTGTCCCCACACAGCTCTCTGGCCACCTGAGCAGCTTTCCCGTAACCATTCAGCTTGCTGATCTATGTACAATTTTTTAGAGAAGAGAATTAAAGATTGATACACATTCCAGAAAAGGCCAAAAGTCTCTGCATGTCATGAGCACTGGAAATGCATCGCCAGTTTTATTTTCACCAATGACCATGCACAATAACTGATTATCATTTTCTAATTAAGTGGATGAAAAGCCAAGTGAGCAATCAGCCACTCCCAGCTCTTTACTGGAAGTTCGTCATCAGGGTACAACAAGCCAATCCGGGAAGATAGGGAAGCACAGGACACAAGGACATAAAAGCTCACATAGCTGTGTGGAGGAAAATGGCCATTCACAAATTTGCTTTAATAAGGGGTTGCTTCTTTGAAATAAAACAGGACAACATAGCAGTCTAAGACTTTAAAAAAAAATCCTATGAGCAGTAAACAAAATGTGAGATTGCAATGCTCCCGACACCAGACTTTGTAGGGACATTTAAGAAAGCATCCATTTAGTCCTCACACCAAAATCCTTGAGGAGCAATGAATGACGAGGCTTCCTGGCCCGCACTCAAAATGGTGTGAATAAAATGAATCAAAGCTTTTTTCCTTAGCAACCTGGCCTCTGACCTCTTTATGTGGAAAATTCCCTTCAGGTCTTCAATGTATTTCAGGGAGGAATGGAAGCACTTAGCACAAAGTACAGCATGATTTTAAATGCTTGATTCCCCAAACAAGAGTTTGTCGCAACATTTCAGTGGGCACCAGGAACAGGGAATTTTAACCTAAATTCACATGATACAGAAAACAGCCTGGAGAGAGAGGAGTATTCAATAAAAATCAATTGTGAATGCTGTTTTCATCAAATATGTTTGAAAATAACTTAGAAAGAAACATGTAAGAAACAAGGACAATGAAAGATTCTAAATGAGAGCTTAGCATTCATTTCTCTTCTAAAGATATTCACTGCAAAAATCAAGTCCTTGTCACCTAAATCTACCTCCACACAGAGTCAAAGCACAGTAGCTGATTAGAAAGATTGCTCTTTCACAGAATCACCAGTGTTCAATGGCTCAAAAACACATCGGACGCATAATCATTCAACAAGGTGACGACTGTCTTGGAAAGGCTGAGGAACGTGATCAAGGCAAAGGGACAAATGTGAAATAAAAAGATGCGACCAGAGGCCTGTTTTGTTTTGACCGTATTATTACCCACATCTAATTTTAATTCTAACACCATGCCTTTTTGTCCTGTACATTCTATGGCCCCTTCTTGCTTTACACAGGAGCAACACCACACTCCACTAACCGCTCGCCAGAGAGCCAGTTCTGGGGAGTCTCCGTCAGTGAGCCACGTGGACATAAAACTCCTGGCGGGGTGCCTCACCCCGGGGTGCTTGCAAGGAGTTTTGGTCCTGTCCTAGTTCTGCTTCATCTACCAGTTACTGGGGAAACGAGGGGTGAGAGCTCAGAGGAGTGATGGCGGCCAAGTTTGGGGGCAGGCTGTGAGAAACTGAGGCAAATGTGCACCCAGGACTGCAGAGAAGCCCGCTCAGCTCAAAAGCAAGGCCCCCGACATGAGTCGAGTCACGACTCTGTAAGTGCAGTGGGTGCCACCACACGCCAGGGGGACAGAGCCAGGACAGTTGACTGAAGGAGGAGTCGGAACCACAGACGAGGGAGAGACCTTGGGCACAGGGCCCACACACAGGCACTCTAGATGTGGGCCATGCCTTTCTGCCTGAAGTCTGGTTTTAGGCTGGAGCCCTGCAGACCAGGTGGGAAGCACCTCATGGGCCACACGAGGTGCACTCAGTAAATTTGCCCATTGTTGGCACTGAATTTTTACTCTCTCTAAAGAAATATTAAAAATAATCTTTTTCATGTTAAAATTATATTTTTAGAAAATATTTTTAAATGTGAAAAACTTTATAGAAAAATGATTTAAAATCCTTCACTTATCCCCTCTCCCTCTTGCCAATCAACTCTGGCATAATCCAGGCTGCTTCCTCTCAATGGCACAGAGAGTACACTTTTAGGAAAAGCAAATAAGTAAATCATTTCATTGTGACACTGAATTTTCTGGATGTGTGGACTGTTCATTTCGTGAATTATCCGTGGCAATGCTGTAAGGTCCCAGAAATTTTTTGGTGAAGGAACTGAGGCCTTGGAGAGAAGGGACTCGCCCAGGGTCACGTGGCCAGTCTGGGCAGCGGCACGGACTCCTGCTCGCAAGCTTCCAGAGGCTCCCTCTCCCTGGAATCTACTCGGATGTTCAAATGAGACACTTTAATATGTGAAGAATACTGTGGAAGTCAGTCTGCTAACACACCCTGAGGTGCTCTGCATTCCAAGGTCAGAGGGAAAAGTCAGAAGACTGTTATCAGGGCCACAGGGACATCTCTTAGAAAGTAAATATTAGAGTCTGGTCAGTGGTACTGTGTTTTCTCATCAATTTTCATTATGTTGGAGACTTAATATCGGCTCAATCGAAATTAGAAGTTGCTTCTGACGCTCTAAACATTTTAGATTTCTTAGCCTGTTAGTCAGGTGGTCTGGCTAATTTCACATTAACAAATACCTAAGAGCATCTGGTTTCTCACTTAAGGTACACTCTTCCAGTGTATATTTTTGGGAAGCCAAACCTTTCAATAATCAAGAGCAGAACTCATGTGCTTTGTGCCCTGAAAGCCCCGTCATCCCTTCTTACAATGGAGCACATCTGCGTGACAGGAAACAAAACCTAATTAGAGACAGAATCCAAGGATACTGAAAAATAAGTCATGGTACAAGCTACAAATACCTAGATGATGCACCACCACCCCACTCGCATCAGTGTGGATGACGGAGAGCTGAGGGTCATACGCCTTCCCAGTAGCGCTCTCCTGGGCAGGGCCAGCTCTCACAGGCCCACACCCGTGCGCCCTCACCCTGTTCAGAGGTGGAGGTGCTGCTGTAGTGACCTGCAACCCACAACCCAGGGTACCGAGCCAGAGCACCCACCACCCGCACTCACCCCAGACCGGCAAGCCCCAAACGAGCTGCCAAGTGGCTCCAAACCTCAGAAAACCAGGACTTTTAAAGGGCAGTGTGTGTAAGGTTTCAGGGGGCAGAAAGTGAAGATGACATAGAACCTGCATGTCAAAGGGCACAGGCGACAAAAGTTGCCCTTGACCCAGCACTGACTCAATTTCACTCCTTGTTACACGGGGCCTGGTGCAAGCAAACAGGAAAGCGGGTCCCCTGCAAGCACAGGATGTTGGTGTCATCCCCACCCCAGTGCTTTCCACCTACACAGGAATTACAGTGAGTCGTCAGAGTGAGGGCTGTTTCCCTCTGCAGTGAATCTAGCCTATTATAAAAATCCATTCAGCATCTTGAAAAGGCCGGCCCTGCTTTATTCCCTCACTGAGATTAACTGCTATGATTCCCAGGTCTCCTGTAGCAGCTTAATCTCGGCCATCCCCGAGCTGTCCACGTAAATTATGTGGCTGTACCTCCGAATGGCCACAGTGAGTGCCTCTGGTGAGCTGGCACAGGGACAGATGACCTCCTGGCGCAGGCCTTTACTTTGGAAGACATTGAGAAATGCATCACAGGAAGAAATAGACCCTGGAATGAAAGAAGGGACAATGTTCAGACAGTGGAAGCCCATGTATGTCATTCATTAAAAATATCCCGTAATCAGAAATGCTTCTGAAGTTAGCATTTAGGCACATGTGGAATTAGGGGGCATAGAAAACACACTTCACTTAGTACAGTTTATCACTTATGTTACAAGGAAAGATGATTTTCTCAAACTTAGAGAACTCAGGAATTTAAAAAAAAAAACCCACAACTTCTATGCTTAATCAAAACATTTGCTGACTGATGATGAACTTTAACAACTTCTTTGAGACTGTTTTACTATTTTTCAATATGGATGTTCTAGGGTGTGGGTCAATGTAACCTTCACTCAGAGATTTTCAAGCCTTTTTGATCTCATGGCACACACAAACTAATCATTAAAAGTCTGCAGCATGCCAAAAATATATTTTTTGCTGATCTGACAAAAAAAATAGGTGAAATTTTGATTCCTTCACACCAGATAGCTATTGCTGTTTTGGCTGTTGTCATTTTTTTATTTACAATCGAAGGGAAAAGAGGTCAGTGCCCCTGACTAAATAGTCAGATATTACATGTTTTAAAAATTCTTGTGACACTCCAGTTGAAAATCACTGCCTTAACTAGATGGAGAAAACTTTAACTTGAATGATGAGACCCAGGTATAACTACTAGGGACGTATCATCTAAAAGATTTCCTAATACAAATTGAGCTTCGTGTAAGACATGCTGCTCGGTAGAGTTATGCGTAAAACCAATTATGGGTTAAAATAGCTCACAATTTTTGGAGTCATTCTGTAAGTGGAAGAATCATTTATAAAACTAGTACTAATTAATTATTGTTTTGCAAGTCCACTTTTGCATATCAGATGTTCTTTACGAAAGTACACACTGCTTTAATTTATAAATATACACAATGCAGAGTTTACGACATGGTCAGAAGCAAACTTTCTTACATTCATTTCACTGTCATTCACTTTGCTTCTAGCTTACATACTTGTCTCATAAAAAACAAGCTAGCTGGATTTTATTTCAATTGACTGAAATATTTCTCAAGGTATATGAGGCCCGTCCAGAAAAAGCCCAGACATTGTTAATGTAATGAGAATGGTTTGCGCAACATTGACGTAACCTGGCAGCAAAGGAGAGTGGATTGGAATGCACATGTATGAACAGTGACGACTTCACTGTACTAGTCAGTGGGGGTGATAGACACCACTGAGTGAGCATGTGTACTGTGTGGCCATCCCATTCAAAATGACTGAGTACAGCAATGAACTTGCATCAGTTTTGTATTAAGCTTGAACATTCCTCCACAGAAACTATTTGGATGATTCAAAAGGCTTTGGGGGACAATGCAATGAGTGCAGCAGAAATAAAAGTGTGGCCCAAATGCTTCAAAGATGGTCAAGAATCTATTAAAAGTGGTCCACATTCTGGAAGGACTGCAACCAGCAGAACATCTGAGAATGTTGAACGTGTATGGGCTGCAATTGACAAAGATTGGCAACTGATGATGTGAGAACTAGGAGTTGATCTGGGGATTCCAAAAACTACTGTATCCAAGATTTTGACCCCATGTTCTTTGGCATGAAACGTGTTGTGGCAAAATTCCTTCTGCTACCAGAGCAGAAGGAACATCGTGTTACAGTTGCTAATGACTTGATTCAAACCCCTACTGATGAACCAGATTTCCTCAAGAAGTTCATAGCTGGAGATGAATCCCGAGTTTACAGCTATGGTCTGGAAATGAAGGCCCCGTCGCCCCAATGAAAGTCACCTGGTTCTTCACACCCGAAGAAGGTGCAGCAAAGTTGCAGTGAGATCAAGACCATGTTAACTGTTTTTTAATTGGGAAGGTGTTGTCTAAAATGAGTACGCCCCCTCCAGGCCAAACAATAAGGAGTACCACCTCAATGTTCTTCATCAGTTGAGAGATGCAATATGACAAAAACGGCGGCAGCTGTGGACAACTGGTCACTGGCAGTGTCCCCCATGACCATGTACCCGCTCATGCATCACGTCTCGTGCAGTTTTGTGGTGCAATCAAATCACCCAGGTGACTCAGCTCCCCTAAAGCCCAGATTTTATGCCCCGCAACTTCTGGCTTTTCCCAAAACTAAAATCACCTTTGAAAGGGAAGAGATTTCAGACTGCTGATAAGATTCAGGAAAATACGACAGGGCAACTGATGGTGATTCCAACAAAGGATTTTGCAGGGTTTTAAACAGTGGAAAAGACTCTGGGAGAACTGTATGAGGTCCCAAGGTGCCTACTGAGGCATCATTTCTTATGTACATTGTCTCTTGTGTCTTCAATAAATGTCTCTTTTTCATAGTACATGGCTGGATACTTTCTGGACAGACCTCATATTAACAGTATTCTCTGAAACTGCTAATTAACTTTACCCAGATAATTTTTGCTATAGGACTTAATAGTGAAATTTCATTAAAAATTACAAATTAATTTCCTAATCTATAAAACTAGTATGGACCATAAAATAATAATAGTTACTATTTCTTGAGAATTTATTACATCCCAAGTAACTGCATGTTGGGATTATTTCATTTAATCCTCATAAATTCTTATGATTTAGGTGTCATTTTGAAGTTAAAAGAAGAGAAGAATTTAAAAAAAAGTGACATTCCCTACAGAATCAGGAAATAGAAGAACCAGAACTTGATCCCGGGGCCATGTCTAGAAGCTCCATGTTCTCCTCTGGCACACCGTGGTGCCTTCAGCCAGTGAGGAGTTCAGTTTGGTTATTATCCTGAGACCACTTTTTAACTAAGGTAAAGAGTAGAAAAAGAAAAACCAAAGTGCACAGAATAAACCCTGCGCCTGCTCGTCCCCTCTTGAGCAGCAAATGTCGCTTACAGGGGTTTGCGCCATCGGCTACGATCAGCATCCGCAGAGAGGACAGGTTGATGTCTCTTTGATCCCTGTGTGCTACCAACGCCCAGTGCATGTCTCTGGACTTGACACAGGCAACTTTTGCTGAAGTAGAAGCAGAGGGGAAGGAATTAATAGGTGGACCATCAGACTGTGAGACATTAAAAGAGGGACGCATGATAGTGGGGGAACACCAAGGCCACTCTGGGATGCACCTTTGTACTGGCAGACCTTCTGGATCCAGGAGAGTGGGTTCACCTTCATCAGCGAGTACGGGATGCTGATCACGTGCATCATGTTCATGACGCTCTGAAACCAAGGACACACACAGGTGAGATGGGAGAGGCCCTCCCGCAAGCACCAGGCTCCAGGCAGGGACGCAACAGGACAGGCTTGGGGCTCCCCACACTGCCAGGGGTGCTCAGTGCTCATGGGCAGCTGATCCCAGTGTATGTCAGGATAATCTGGGAAGGGAAGTCTCAACGGTTGTCTAGTCCTCTAGGCTCCTGCTTTTCCTGATACAGGTAGAGAATCTAAGTCCAAATACTTAAAAAATACATATAAAGCCTTTAATTGAATGATTATCATTTTTAAGGTCCTTTCATAGTGGAAAGTGTCTGTATCACCCTTAGTAATCCCTAAAAGATTCATTACTTTAAAATGAATGACCAAAACTAACTTTCAAAATACTAGACTTACTGGGGGAATCACTTCATATATTACATAAATGTCTAACAACTGCACTACATACTTGAACTAACATAAAATAATACCAAATGTCAACTGTAATTAAAAAAAAAGCAAAATCAAATTAAAAAAATAATGTAAATGCTTAGTCCTTACATGCTTCAGGTAGGACTCACACACCTGTCTAGATGTCATTTAGTGCAATGCACTCAGGAGCTGGCAGTTAAGGGACGACAAAGGGGGAGCGTTGGCCAGAACCCTCCCTGGCCGGCTCTGTCACATCAGGATTCTCTCTGCTACTGTGGGAGGAGGTGGAGGGAGAGGGCATGGGTGCTCCGGAGAGTGATGGCCTAATTCTGGAAGCTCTGAAGGAAAAAGACCACCTACACCTTCCCAGGTAGAAGTGAGCCTACTGGCCCCTCTCACCTTGGTTGCTCCCCACTCCACGCTGGGAGTGAGAGCACCTTCCACCAAATAGAAGGTGCCACAGGACAGTGTGTGAGGCTCTCTAGCCAGACCTGCTTTGCTCTAGAAGGTGGCAGCAAGGGACTCAGAAACCGCCAGTTTTGGGGCAGTAATCCAGAGCAACAGCAAGCAGGTGGAAGACAGTATCAACAAGATCTACCACAGACCTATCACAGTGCTCCTGAAAGCAAGAGTATCACAAGAAACTCTGACGGCAACAGTAACAGCAGCTCTGTCACATTATCAAGCAGATGGATGGGCGAGGTGCTCACTACACATCAGGCCCATGATTCTTACACGGCATCATCATTCCCATTGGACAGATAGGGAACCTGAGACTCAGAGCGACTTGGGCAAGAAATGATTTTTGGGCTCAGGAGACTTGCAGTGAGTCACAAAGCCGTAAATGTGACCAACCTACGGCCTGCAGGCCACATGTGGCCCAGGATGGCTGTGAATGAAGCCCAACACAAAGTTGTAAATTTACTTAAAATATCATGAGATTTCTTTGTGATTATGTGTCACAGTGTATTTAATGTGTGGCGCAAGACAATTCTTCTTCTTCCAGTGTGGCGCAGAGATGCCAAAAAGTTGGACACCCCTGCAAGGAAAGGCTGAGGTCCAAGCCTGGGTTCTCTGACTCTGGGCTCTACCCATGACACCAGCACAGCAGTGTGAGTGCGTGAGGGAGTCAGGCTCGTGTGGCTTGTCCTCCACTGGTATCCAGATAGTAGAAACGAACTGTACAGATCACAGAAAGAAGCTGCCAATCTGGAGCTTCTTATGTGATACTTAAGTGCTCTTGTCTGATAAATTCTGGTTGAGAAAGAAACAAGTTTCAGTTTTTGTATTGATGTTCCTATCAATCATGCAAAAGGAACTATATTTTTCTACTTCAGAAAAGATATAGTTTCAGCATATGAAGCTGAAGAAGAAAAATGGATGATTAAAAATGACCACATATAAAACAGATATGTAAGAGTCTAAGCAGTCACACTATGCATTTTTAAGTGCCAAACGTATCTTAAATAATAAGCCTAAGCTACCTCTCTAAAATGTGCCTGCAGCTTTGAGCTGTCACCACTTATCAAGTGGCACTGACAACAGTGAGCTGTGCATTCTCTACCACGCACACCGAATGTTCACCAAGGGGAGATCTGTAAAGGACTTTCTTCTGTAGCATACGGAAACAGGTTCCCTCAGTATCCATAAACACTGACTTATAAAAAGAAGAAGAAGAGGAACATTGTTGCCAAATCAAATGTAAAGTGACCCAAACACAGACATTGGATAACTAACACTGCTGTGTAATCACAAATGACGAACGTGGGGAGGAAGATACTGAGCTTCCTGTGAGCCTGAGAAAGGCTGCCCTCAGCAGCTGTGACCTCAGTGTGGGTCAGTGCCTCAAGCAAGTGGCTGCAGAGACCAACTGGGTTTACTGTGCTTTTGGAAGCTCTGTTAGCTGCCAATTCAAGACTTCTAAGCGTGATGACTTTTCCTTATAACTGGGAGGAAGGGGCGCCCCCTAGCTAAGAGTAAAGACCCTAATTCTAATGCTGACAGGAGCAGACACAAATGTTAAGACAGACACCGCAGGACTGTGCACCCATCACACTTACTGTTAGGATTCCATGCCAGAGCCCAACGTCTTTCTTGAAATCCAACACATTCACAATTGTTTCAGCTGTACAAATAAAAAGAGTAGCAAGATTTTTACTTATGACAGACAGGTACAGAACAAAGGACAAAGAAAATCCAGTGTCACATCAGGGGTAGTGATGGACCTTAGAATGACAACATTTCACTGTATCTTCGTAGAAAGTCTGTAGCCTCCAAACTGCTGGCCTGCCTGGAAAACGTTTCTAGACAAAATTCTGACACGCACGTTTACAGCAAGGGCTCTTCACACCCTCACTTAAAGCACCTTATTCCTTCCCTTTTTATACACTATTTCCTCCTCCCTGCCTTTTTCCTTTTTTAAAAAAAGATTCTTTTCATTTCTATCACATGTTCTCTCAGGAAACATAGAGCACAGGCGATTTCCAGCAAATGCCCTATGCTGCCCCACCATAGAAGCCCCAGGGGTGGGGCCGGGATAATAGAGGCGACAAGGGCTTTAGAAAAATAGAATGGGGGAGTAGTCAAGGGTTGGGGGGTGCTTTTTAAAGGTGAGGGTAAGAAAAGGGAGCTAAAAATATATGGTTGGAACAACTACTATGATGGAACATGGAAGCCAAGCTGGAGAGCCAGCCACCAGCAATACCATGAACAATGCTTTGAAAGTCACATTGTTAAGTGGCCTGGGCAGGTGGCCCAGCTGCCTACCCCTGTGCCCAATGCCGCCCAGTGCTGAGCCCCAGGCATTTACCCATGCCTCGTCCTCCATTTTTACTTGTTTGCTGTTGAGATGTTTGCCAACGGCTCAGCACTGTGTGCCTGGCCACCTTTCAGAGGATGGGCAGAGGGGCTTTCAACGGAAACGTGCCCAAAGGAAACAACCTACATCGCAGTTTATACAAATACTTTTTAAGTTGGGGAATGGAGAGCATGTATGTACACACACACACACATACACACATATTTGTCTTCTGTTCCCCTTCTCCGACTCTCACAAGAGACACAACCTTAGACCTTCAGTTAAGACAAGGAAACGGCTCATGAAGTTGTAAGAAATGTTGAAATTAAAACTGGAAACACTGACAAGTAGGGTGGTAATAATTAGAGACAATGTGTCTTGATGTCTGGGAAACTAGTCCAGGTACCAAAACCGAGCAGAACATCTCATGAGAAAAGTTAATTGTTTTAAAAAGGGAGAATACCAGAAGGATGGGGGGAGAGAGAAAAAGAATGAGAAAAGTAGAGAAATTAAAGCATTTCAGGCTTCAATGGAGCAACAGGCGCCACCAGCATCCTCGGATACGCTCCCAATGCAGGGACCTTGTTGCAGAGGCTCCAGCCAGAGGGATAACTGGCATATGGCCTGACCCTTCTCAGATCCCAGGTCAGTGCTGGTACCACGGTTTCCTCTGGTCACCCTTCCTGTTCGCCTCCATGACTGTCCAGCTCCAGTGAAAGAAAGCGCATCACGAAAACCAGTGGTTCTCAACTGTGTAGCCCACCCCTGGAGCTTATAGAACCCGCCGCCAGAAGCTCAAGTTCAGTTGGTAGGGGTGGTCTAAACATGGGCGTTTTTTTAAAAAAATTTTCAAAGGGACTCTGCTGTGTGGCCAGAGATGAATACAGATGCTATTAATTATCTGTGATGGCCTGAGTAGGGTCCCCTCCAGTTCAGAGGTTGAAGCCTTCACCCCACTATGACTGAACGTGGAGATGGGACCTCTAAGGGCCAAAAGGGGACTTGATCCAATAGAACCGGTGTCCTTACGAGAAGGGAAGAGACACCGTATCTCTCACTCTCTACACGCACACAGGAGAAAGGCCAGGTGAGGACACAGAGAAAAGGCGCTGTCTGCACGTCAGGAAGAAATGTTCACCCCCAGCCTTGATGGTGCCCTCACCTCAGACTCCCAACCAAGATTGTGAGAAACAAGTGTTTGTTGTTTAAGCCTCCAGGTTGTGGTATTTGCTACGGCAGCCAGAGCTGAGACACTACACAATCCAAGTTAACCTGCAATTGAGTTGGGCTCAAACGCAACACGACTCTTACGGTTACTAGTGGGAACAACACCATCTCGACTGGTCAACATGCATCTTACAGGCCAAGGTCTGGAGTCAGGGTCCCACAGGAGGGTCTCAGAAGGTCCCGCCAATACCTTCTGTGTAGCCACACGCCTGTGTGAGAGCCTGGCAGTGGGTCAGCAGTGCAATCCTTGTCACGGTCACCCCAAGCACACTTCCATCCTTGCACGTCTTATACTGAAACGAGATGACAATGTGGGGACAGGTGGTACCAAGGAACAAAGCAGGAGCCACATCTGTCAGCTCTTCAAGTCACATAAGAGGCTGAAAATGCCAATTCTGGAGCTGTGTAATACCAGCAACGCGGGGACTTAGTCACGAGGCCCCAGGCCCAGTGACTTACCTCAATATATGCGGTGTCATTATTTGCATCTTTAATGTGCGGGAACCAGTCTCGAGGAGGTTTGGAGAGATGTTTTGACTCTGTGACAAACCATAATAACTTTGGCCAACCTTGGAAATAAAGGACAAATTCCTTTTAGGTGAGTGTTTCTCAGAAAAGAGGTGTGAAGAATCACCTCCCCATTCATGACCATATTTCACAACACCACATGCTAGAGGGAACCTCTGGTGTTTCCATCAAGTCAAGGACAGCAGCCACAGCGCAAAAGCCACCGCCAGTCCAATCACGCCACAGGGCAGGCTGATAGGTTGTCGGAGACATTTGTGTGTAGAAAGGAATGTACGCTGGCTGGTTCAATGTAGTACATTCCTTTGCAGAGAAGGGCCCGCCTCCTGACAAGGCGCTGACACTGTCATACGCCAACACTGTCATACCTTTGAACTGGGGGATCTCCCCCGTAGGACTCTTCGGCAGTCCTTTGTGGCAGGCGTCACTGGTCAAGGCAACAGTAACTCCACAGCTGCCAAGCAGGAAGCCGATCTGCTGGCTTCCTGCATCCTGAGAGAGGGCAACAAAGAGAAAAGAGGTACGGAGATGACAGGGGCACTTCCGGCAGTACGAGGCCTCGTCCTGGGTTCCGGGATGCAAGAAACCTCCCTGGTCAACCGTGATTCCGGCACGGGCTGGGCTCTGCAGAATAGCATCAGATCCCAGACTGCCGCTTGCTAGCTGTGTGGCTTTGAATGGGGTAGCTACCTTGCATGGCCTCACTTTTCCCAACTGCACCATGCAATGACAGGCAGTCCCCTCACAGGTCTGCTGTGAGGGGTAAACCAGGAGAGGCAAGTAAGTACTCAATGTGGGCCTGGCACCCAGTGGTCCCATAAAAACTCTTAGGTCTGTGAACTACTACTATAGGACATAAGTATTGTGGAGAACAAGAAGGATCCCAGAAAACGTCTTCATACTGAATAATTACTGACTGCCTGATTTTAAACACTCAGAGCAAAGGGGTCTGCCATATTTGATCACATCTACCAAAAAAAAAAAATGGAGACCTGGTCACCACAACCCACCCTGAGCACGTCTTGCCTCATGATATAAGAACATGTATTAGACAGGCCATCCTGTGTGACACTGATTCTGGTAACACTGAGCACTGGGAGCCTCCAAATAACCAGCACCAATTTAGGAACATGGCGTCTGCTGCGGGAGGGGTAGCCACGGGAAGTGCCAAACTTGGGAGTTTTCTTGCTTACTGTGTCTAGCTGCCCTGTGGGAAGTTAACTCAATTCTCTTTCTTTACTCATGCTGCCACACTAGCTGGGACTCTCACTGTGAAGGGGCTGGCATCGCTAGAACCAAAATGTTTTGGCTGTAGTGAACCCATCACCTCAGTTCATTCCCATGGGACTCCGCCTGAACCCTGGACCCTGGCCTGTTGGTGGACCAGATACCTGGCTGTCTGTCACTCTACCTGTTTGCACCTTGCTAAGAAAAACATGAGACACCGTGGTGTTTTCACCCAGGTAAAATCAACGTATTGACATCTTATACCTATAGTCTTTCAAGTGAACGGTTTCTATCTTTCCTTTTGTGGATTTAATCTCCCCACACCAGTGAAAACCACACCTTTTTCTATGTGGGACTGTGCACAGAAAACCTCCAATACCCTGTGCAGCCCTGAGAGGGGACAGGTGGACAGGAATGGTCCCATTTTTGGGGTGCTCACAGTATGTTCCCTTCAAGCAATACTATTTCAAGCAGAGTTATAATCAGTCACTTTAATACAGGAGTGTCTAACTCAATTTCACCGGGGGTCACATCAGCCTCGAGGTTGCCTTCAAAGGGCCGAATGTAACTTTAGGACTGTATAAAAGTAACTACTCCTTAACAGTTAAGCGAGAGCTCGGTGCTGCCGCTGGGTAGAAATAAGGTGCCGGGCTGGATAGAACAAGGTGGAGGGCCGGATTCGGCCCGTGGGCCTTGTGTTTGCCACCTGTGCTTTAATATGGATTTGTATAGCCCATCACCACACACCACGCCCACGCAGTGGGAAAGGGAGACAGGTTCTGAGATCAGGTTCGGCAGCAGGAAGGCATGTCTTTGTGAGCGCGAGTTTGCCACACTGTCTGCGGCAAAGAGGGTTTGGGAGCGAGAGCACCAGTGGGTATCTGCCAAGACCTGTGAAGGGTTGGTGCCCAAGCTGCGGGTACACACTCTGATCCTGGCACCCCCAGTGGAGGCATGATGTCCCCTGAACCCTGTCTTTCCAACATCTGCTCATGATTTGACTTCTAAAATGATGGGATCACAAGGATAAAAAGACACCTAAAACACAGAGGGAGAAATGAGAGATCACGTGGGAAGGGGAGTAACTGGGAATAGGATGCCACAATTCAGCATGAAATTCAAATTTCATGCCTGTTCCTCCTTTGTCTAGAAAGAACTTCTTGTCATCATTATCTGGACAATACCTGCTGAGAACTCCACTCAAATGTCAACTTAACAAGAACAGCTATGACTGCTGCACCCACACTGGGCTGGGCTAAGACCCCATTTACCTGCTCTAAGGGCAGCCTGTGTGTCTCCTGCACACACCAAGACCCCTGAACAAACACACGCTTGAACCCAGAGCCTGGAGCAGAGCCCTGCACATAGAGACACCCAACATAAAATATCAAAACTGCATTTCTACCTGGACCCTGAGGACAAGGACTGCAAGGACCATGGACATGTCCTGTGCAGCCATCCACCTGGCACTCTCACGCCCAGGCCTTGTAAACCTTCCTCTTCTGGCCCCGCATGCCGCTGGCTGAGTGAGGGAGGCAGCTGCTGCATCTCAGGAAGAATGTGATGACACTGCCTCCCAGTGGACACACCTGCTGTTACTTGTTCTCTGCGCCTTTTCCCTGGGACTGAGGGTGCTCTGGTCTGCAGGCGGCCACCTGGCTGGGGCTCTTCCTCTGAAGAGCCATGCTGTCAAGGATGGTCAGCTCCCTCATCACTAGATCTCACTAATGATTGATTCTTTTTTAGATGCCAAGAAAATCTGGA